>NC_134090.1:125218347-125818347 GCF_000715075.1 Nicotiana tabacum
GATATATAGGCAACTCACATAGGGTCCGGTCTTCCTAGTAAGTTTAGGTTCTTGGCTTTGCGGGGTCTTAGCCAGATCGTGCATTTTTAGCTACTTTTAGCCACGTAGGTTAATTTTAGAAAAATAGTCACAACCAAGTCTTGCATGTGTTTAGTAGGGAATGTTAATGTCTCACATAGTGTTGGTTTCAGTTTTCTCATACAGGTGTGGATCTACTTACCGGAGTTTGAGCATGACAGATACCCCGGGACCACTGCATTCAGGAGCTGCCTGAGGAGCCTTTTATGTTTTTGAATCTATTGTTCATGTTTTACTTTCTAGTCTTGTACAGTAGTATTCAGTCATTTAGTTGATGCTAGAGTCTGTCATAGTCTAGTTAAGTTTGTCGAGTCTTTTGTTATTATTTCCTATTTTGTATTTGAAAAATGTATTACAAATCGAAAATCCAAAAAAAGATATTTTGCGTTTTTATATTTCCGTTAGAATTTTCTTTAGAAATACTACTCCTAGAAATTTAAGAAACAAAATTGAGGTGGTTTTTCCTTTAGAAAATTAATATCTAGAAAAAAAAGTTTGCTTTTATATTTCCTTTAGAATACTAGGACTAAAAACTCAAAAAATAAGATTTTTCTCTTTTGATATCTTTTTACAAGTTTTCTTTAAGATATTAATTCCAAAAGTCAAAAAGATTTTCCTTTGAGGTTCTTCTTTTGGAAATTAATAAAACAAAAAAAAATATTCTTTCTATTTTCACTAGAACTTTAGGACATTGTGCATAAAAGAAAAAAACATATTTTATCTTTTGTTTATCATTAGAATTTCTCCTTTAGGTAATCAAAAACTAAAATCCAAAAACATTTTGTTTTATCTTTTTCATTGCTTGTTTCAAAATCTTGCGTCAGGATATCAAATGAAAATTCAAAATATTTTTCTGTGGTTTATTCTTTAGATTTTCTTCCTAAAAAAATCTAAATAATATTTTTCTCTTCTAGGGTTTTTTTTTCCTTAATAATTTCTCATAGAGTATTGTTTCAAAAAGAAAAAAAAATGAGAAAAATACATGCTCGTTAAGCTTGAGTTTAAAATAGGTTATAGAACATTCAGTCTAGAAAATTAAAAAAAAAGATTTTCTTCTTTTGTTTCTCTTTTCTCATCAGAGTAGTCATTAAGGTAAAAAGAAAAAGAAAAAAGAACGTTAGTTTGTTTACTTTATTCCCGATCTTCCCGAACTACGCAAAGATCTGATTCATGCGGCGTCATGATACGTAGGCAACCTACAAGGGTTCGATCGAATTATTTTTTTATTTTATTAAAAGAAAAAGGAAAAAAAGAAGGAAACAAAAAAAAGAAAAAAGAGAGAAAAGAAAAAAGAGTTGAAATTATGGGATGTGAGAAATGAGAGGAAAGAAAAGAGTGATAATTAGAAGAAAAAGAGGAAGGAAAATGAGCAAGCCAAGAAGAAAAGAAAAGAGAAGATTGAAATAAACAAATTGGGATGATGCCAAGTGACCTTGTGGCCCTCGAAGTCATTATTGAACTGTTAATTGTTGCTAGGTGCATTGCACACAATGTGATATTCATAGCTGTTAAATGCCCTAACGTTAATGTGATGACCTCATTTTGTTCCTTTTTGTTATCTCCATTGAGCAGAAGGGTGGTTGGTTTGTGGTTCTTAAGGTAACTCATCCATACAACACAAGGTCAAAGAGTAAGGTAGTCGTGACTAGCAAAGACCTGGACACAAGAGTTGTTGACCCGTCGAGGGAGTTTGTGGAGTTGGAGTCTAAATTGAAAGGGGAGGTCCAAATGTTGAAATAGCAGATGGCAGAAATGTATCGGTCTTGGATCAGGGGGCATCCTCCACCTTCATTCCCCACTAACTACATTGGAAACCCTGCAACTATACCACCACTGTCACAAATCTAGCTCCCTACTGCTTCCGATGTCTACCTGCAACCTTTTCACACTCCATCCGCTAAAACCACCTCATATCCCGCTTCTATGGCCACTCATGCTCTTGTATCTCCTCATCTAGCTACTCTTCCTCGATCCTCTAATGAGTTGTGTTCAAAGTCCCTGTGGCCCAACGCTATGCTCCAAAACCAACTTTCAAAGTCTCGGATCCATACTTTCACGCTCCTCATTTTGAGGCTCCTGGTAAAACTGAAAAGCTTGCTAAGACAGTGTAGCAAGATTAGATATCCAATAAAGTGAAAATATTAGAGCAGTCTTTAAGAAAAATGCAAGGGATGGGGAGCCAGATGAGTGTGGCTTACAAAGACTTGTGCTTGTTTCCTGACATCCAACTGCCTGTTGGGTTTAAGATGCCAAAGTTTGATTTGTATGACAGACATGGAGATCCCGTGGCCCATTTGAGAGGCTACTATAGTAAGATAAGAGGTGGCGGTGGGAAAGACAAATTATTGATGGCGTATTTCAGTCAGAATCTGAGTGGGGCAGCTCTGGAGTGGTACACCCGCCAAGATGCTAGCAGGTGGTACATGTGGGACGATATGGCTCAGGCCTTTGCCATTCACTTTCAATACAATATAGAAATTGTCCTGAATCGCATGTCCCTCACTAAGATAGAAAATAAGCCTAATGAAAGCTTTAGGGAATACGGGCTCAGATGGAGAGAGCAAACTGCCAGAGTCAATCCCCCGATGGAAGAAAAAGAGATGGTCGAGTACTTTCTTCAAGCTCAAGAGCCAACTTACTTTGGGCATTTGATCTCGGATGTGGGTAGGCCTTTTAATGATGTGCTAAAAATGGGAGAAATGGTAGAAGATGGGCTGAAGTCGAGCAAGATCATGAGCTATTCTACTTTAATAACCATAGCACAAGCAATTCAGAATGAAACAGGAAGCTTTCTAGGTCAGAAGGAACATGATGATGTTGCCATGGTTGTTTCAGAGTCACAACATGGTCCAAAGGGTCCGCCTCACCAATATACCTAGCCTCAACCCCAACCCCAAACCTATCCCCGAGCTCCACACAATCCACCTCAGTATTATCCTTCGAATAATGTCTGGTCATCTGTCTAACCATTGGGTCACTCCTTATGGAGAGAGCCAACACCGCATAATGCACTCTTGCCTTCACAACATTTTCGAGCACCCAACAACCCTAGAAAACAGGGGCAGTGAGGAGAACAAAGGCAAAGAAATAATTTCATGCCAATCGGGGAGTCCTACAAAAGCTTGTTTGAAAGGTTAAAGCATTCTGTCCTGATTGAGCCGCTCTTCGGCTATACTCCAAACCCATATGCAAAAGGTTTTGATCCTACTGTACGATGCATATACTACTCTAACGTCCAAGGGCACAGCATTGAAGATTGTCGTGCTTTGAAAAGGGAAAGAGAAACAATTATTCAAGAAGGGGTAATTATGATCAAGGATAGTGATAGGGAGAATGTGAATCCTCTTGGGAACCTGTTGACTCAGTTAATGATATTGAAGTTGTTAATGGTCTTGGCAATTTTGATGTGGAATCCAGTAGCTAAGATGTCGTGCTTGGTAATTGGAAAGACGCTCCATCTCTTGGCAAGTAGGGGAGGAGTCTTGGTGGTATATTTTGTTGTTATTTCTGTTGTCCGGGTTATTTTAGGGTTGTAATCCGGATATTGTCTTGTGACTCAAACCCTTCTATCCTTTTATTTTGCCAAGTTTGTTTAGTCGTAGTAGCTCGTTTAGTGTTGTCTGGTTTTGTTCCAGCGTTGTAACCTCAGCTTATTTTACTTGTTTTGTTGTCCAAACCCTTTCACCATCTGTCTAATGCAATTTCCTATTTTCTGTTATTTCTAGTCAGTGTTTGTTTAGTTCTCTTTACCTTTTATAGTTCTTTTCCTGTTGACTCTAGTGACACGACATGCACGCGTAATTCTCAGCCTGGTCTTAAAAGTTAGTTTAGTCATGAAGCAATAAAACAATTTTGAAGATGATAGGGAAATTTGAGGGAAATAAGTAAAGCCATTTTAAGATCACTTCAAGCCCGAATTTTGTGAAATTGGGGAAGATAGAACATAGAGAAACACTATTGAAATGCATCCTTCCGCATCAGTTTGAAGCTAAAGGCAAGTTTGCCCCAAATTGGCAGGGGGCGTTCGTGGTAACGAGAGTGTTGTCCCGTGGTGCTTTGTATTTAACATATGTAGAAGACAAATGTGTGGATATGGTTATCAATCCTGATGCAGTCAAAAGATATTATGCATGATTTCTTTGGTTTGTTTAATTGTGTTGTTTGTATTTGGTATGCTTTGAAGATTGGAATGACGAAGACATTTTATTCTGCTATCTAAACACTTTATCCTCTATTACTGCTTTGAGCCTTATTTATTTTCTTTTATATCCCTCTTTTAGAATCAGAAGCGGAGTTTAGAAATATGATACAGAATAAAAAAAAGAGAAAAAAGGAAAAAAAGAAGATAAAAGAGAAAGAAAAATGGAAAAAGAGTAAAGAAAATAAAAGAAAAGAAAAAAAGAGAAAAAGAAAAAAAAGAGAGAGAAATACAAAAACAAAGCAATTCCTATTTCATGAACTACATTCGACCTGATTCCTTTTAAGGATACGTAGGTAGCCTCACGATTCGGTCCCATCAAAATAAAAATTCAAAAGTCCCCAAGCAAAGAAACTGGGGCAAAAGTTGTGGTTGTTGCAAGAGATCTGATTCCAAAAGTTGTAACTTTGAGCCCTTTTAAGCTGTTTTTGAGCCTTTATGATACCCTTTCTTTCTAATCCTATCCAAAAGCCTACATTACGGTCCAAAGAAAGACCTTCCGATCAATCTTTGAGTAGTGCCAAGCCAGGCGAGTTATGAGGTATGATTCACATCAGGGGCAACACTCTATTCTACACAAGGAAAATAAAAATGAGAGAGTCTTATCGATGAAAACCTTCACAGGCACTATAAGGTGACGGTAAGTTGAGATAAAGAACAAAATGAGAGAGGCTTGATGGTGAAAACCCTTCAGGCACTACAAGTCGAATAAGGATCGTGAATCAGAGTGGATAATCGGAGCATTGAAGCCCAGTTTCACGGCGAAGAGGTACAATAAGAGTTGAACATCAGACTTGCTTGACAGTTTAGGCCACTTAATCCGAAGGTGCATGTCATGGTCATTAGAGTTAGTATCCACATCTGATAAGTTTCTACTTTGTAGTTTTCTTGTTAGGAATCATCTCTTTCCATTGTCATTTACTATGTTCCTTTTGTCTTGTTCACTTCCTCTTCCTGAGCCTGTTTGGTCAGAACAAGTGAGAAATGACTTCAAAATTTTCCACCAGCTTTCCAATTGCACAAAACGGGATCTGGCTAGCACATCAAGGTGGCATAAGTAAGGAAAGAACAACCTACGCACTAAGTTGTTAACAATCGGTGTGCCTTGGGATTTATGAGAAATTCACAAGTTCGGTAAATGTCAATTCATGAGCAAAATACAATAGATAGAGGGTATTGATTTTGAATGAATCAGAGGTATTTTCTGTGATAAGGGTGACAGAGAAAGTGGTTAGTCAATAAACAAGCAATGTCTTTCAAGTTGAAATCAAAGTTATCATGGCAAGTGAAGGAGCAATCGCCTCAAAGTCAAGGCCACAAACCAATCACCATGTTTAAACTCACAAGTTTTCTTTGTCTGAAACAGGGAGGAAGGCTATGTTCATATCAAAGCTTGGAAGCTTGAATTTTTCAGGTGTAATGCTCCTTTCTCACGCAAAGGCTATTGAGATGATCACACATCACCCCTAGGAGAAACACTTCCTAGTCTGGGTTTTCAAGTCATATTATGTCGTAGGAGACGCACTTCCTAAATTGAGGTTTTACCCCTAGGAGATGCACTTCCTAGTCTAAGTCTTTCAAGTTATATTTTGTTTTAGGAGACGCATTTCCTAAATTGAAATTCCACCTCTAAGAGACGCACTTCCTAGTTTTGGTCATTTAAATTTATCTCTAGGAGATGCACGTCCTGGTTGGAATCATTAAAGTTTTACCCGTTAGGAGATGCACTTCCTAGTCTGGGTCGTTCAGGATACACTTTCAGGAGACGCACTTCCTAAATTGAGTTTTACCCGTTAGGAGACACACTTCCTAGACTGGATCTTGTAGGATACACTTTCAGGAAACGCATTTCCTAAATTGAGTTTCACCCCTAGGAGACGCACGTCCTAGTCTGGGTCTTGCAGGATACACTTTCAGGAGACACACTTTATAAAATTGAGATTTCACCCTAGGAGACGCACTTCCTAGTTTAGGTCATTTAAGTTCATCCCTAGGAGACGCACTTCCTAGTTTGGAGTCATTTAAGTTTTACCCGTCAGGAGACGCACTTCCTAGTCAAGGTATTTCAAGTTATATTTGTGTTTTAGGAGACGCACTTCTTAAATTAAGATTTACCACTAGGAGACGCACTTCCTATTTGGTTCATTCAAGTTCATTCCTAGGAGACGCACTTCCTAGTTTGAGTCATAGAAGTTCCACCCCTAGGAGACGCACTTCTTAGTCTGGGTTTTCAGGTTATATTTTTGTTTTAGGAGACGCACTTCCTAGTTTGAGTCGTTTAAGTTCGGCCCTAGGAGACGCACTTCCTAGTCTGGTTCATTGAAGTTTTACTTGTAGGAGACGCACTTCCTAATCAAGGTCTTTCAAGTTATTCTTTTAGGAGACGCACTTCCTAAATTGAGAGTTCATTCATAGGAGACGCACTTCCTAGTTTGGTTCATTCAAGTTTTACCCCCTAGGAGACGTACTTCCTAGTTTGGTTCATTCAAGTTTTATTTTTAGCAAACACATTTGTTAGTCAAAGTTTTTGGTTTTACTCATAGGAGACGCACATCCTAGTCTCATCTTTAGTTTTCTCTCATTATTGCATCAATAGTATAAGTGGTTTATAATATTGCGAACAACTCACAAATCTTTCTAGTGCAAACTGGGGCAGAAAATTTCGTTTGTTTTGTTTGTTTTAATCAGGAGCCCACCTGGAGAACAAGGGAAAGCAGCTTAAGTTTTAGGGTAATACAGTTCAAGTTCAGCAATCAGGCGCCCACCTAGAGAAAAAGGGAAAACAATTCAAGTTTCAGAGGAAAGGAAGACGGTTCAAGTTCAGCAATCAGGCACCCACCTGGAGAACAAGGGAAGACAGTTCAAAAGAAAAACAGTTTCAAGAAGAGGACAATTCAGGTTCAGCAATCAGGCCCCACTTGGAGAACAAGGGAAGACAGTTCAAAAGAAAAGTAGTTTCAAGAAGAGGACAAGTCAGGTTCAGCAATCAGGCACTCAACTGGAGAACAAGGGAAGACAGTTCAAAGGAAAAACAGTTTCAAGAGAAAGCAGTCGGTTTCAGCAATCAGGCGCCCACCTAGAGAACAAGGGAAGACGACACAAGTTTAGAGGAAAGCGGGTCAAGCTCAGCAATCAGACACCCACTTGGAGAACAAGGGAGAACAACTCAAGTTTCAAAGGAGAACGATGCGAGTTCAGCAATCAGGCACCCACCTGGAGAGCAAGGGAAAATGGTGCAAATTTCTAAGGAAAATAGTTCCAAGTAGCAAGAGAAGATGATTCGAGTGTCTGTAATCAGGAGCCCACCTGGAAAAAAAGGGAAAACAATTCGAGTTTTAGAGGAAAGGAATACAAATTCAAATGTTGGTAATCAGGCACCCACCTAGAGAACAAAGGGAAAGTAGCAATGTTGAAAGGAAGACAGTTCAAGTTCAGCGATCAGGAGCCCGCCTAGAGAACAAGGTAAAACGAGTCAAGTTTCGAAGAAAAGGCAGTGCAAGTGTTGGTAATCAGGCACCCACCTGGAGAACAAAGGGAAAGCAGCAATGTTCAAAGGAAATCGGTTCAAGTTCAGCAATCAGGAGCCCACCTAGAGAACAAGGAAAAACAAGTCAAGTTACAAGGAAAAGCAGTGCGAGTGTTGGAAATCAGGCACCCACCTGGAGAACAAGGATAAGCAGTTCAAGTCTCAAGGAAAAACAATGCAAGTGTCGGAAATCAGGCACCTACCTGGAAGAACAAAGGAGGAGCAGTTTATGTTTCGAGGTAATACAGTTAAAGTTTTGGCAATCAGGCACCCACCTGGAGAGCAAGGGAACACAGTTGAAGTTTTGGCAATCAGGCGCCAACCTGGAGAGCAAGGGAACACATTTAAAGTTTTAGCAATCAGGTGCCCACCTGAAGAGTAAGGGAATACGATCAAAGTTTTGGCAATCAGGCGCCCACCTAGAGAGCAAGGGAATACGATTAAAGTTTTGGCAATCAGGCGCCCACCTAGAGAGCAAGGGAATACAGTTAAAGTTTTGGTAATCAGGCGCCCACCTGGAGAGCAAGGAAATACAGTTGAAGTTTTGGCAATCAGGAACCTGCCTGAAGAACAAGGAAAGCAGTTAAAGTTTCAAAGGAAGACAGCACAGGTTTCAAAGAGAAAACAGTTTAAAGTAACAAAGAGAATACAATTCAAGTTTTTGTAATCAGGCGCCTACCTGGAGAACAAGGGAAGGCAGTCCAAGTTTCAAAGGAAGACAGTTCGAGTATTGGCAATCAGGCGCCTACCTGGAGAATAAAGGAATTCACTTCAGAATGCAATTCAAGTCAGCAACAAAAGAAGCTCGCGGCAAGAATGCGAGTCAACGGTCTGAGATGATCAATGGAAGTTAGTCATAATCCAGAATAAAAATAAAAGAAAGGCGAGAAGTGAATCCAAATGCAGAATTTGATGAAAGATGTGAGCTGCTCAAGACATGACTAAAGTCACAAGCATGGTATGCCCGGTCTTGATCCAAAGAAGTCTTGGAGGAATGAATCATCACCTGCAGCTAGCAAGCGTCAAGGTTCAAATCTAAAGTCTGCATGAAGAACCATTCAAGACTCAAGATCAAGTTTCAGAAGACTTATAGATAGGAATCTTGTAACTCGTAGTTGATAGGCTTAGCTAGTCTTTTTCATGTTTTGATTTTGATGTAATAACAGGACCGCGGACCGGAACCTCGACAGAACGGCACCTCAATCGGCTCTCCACCTCGGTATACTCCATCATCTCACTCACTTCGGAACTACACGTGGCCTGATTCCTTTATAGCCAAGGATATGTAGGCATCTCAGATACCAGGGCTCGGTCACACTCTCCTTTCTTTTAGCATTTGGTCTTTTTAAATAAAGGTCGGGTCAAAAAACCTATCTAGTCATTTTTTGTCTGAAAATACTTCGTATTTCCAGTCAAAGATGGGCAACTGTAGACATGTGATTTTTGACCCTCACCAAGAGTTTTTATATTTTAGCATGTAAATATTTAATTTAGGCCTAATATCGCTATTTCAACTAATTTTGACTCTTTTACTTTATTTTATTACAAGAAAATGAAAATTACAAAAATATAGTTTCATTAATATTTTGTAGTCATTTTAATCTTGAAAAATACCAAAAATAATTTTGTTTTAACGGTCAATCTTATTTTAATAGTTATTTTACATAAGTAGGATTAATTAGTAAATGAGGTCGTATTTTTATTCTCATTGCGGGGAAAGAATAAAATTTGGGCTCAAATAAGTCATTTTTAGGCCTAATTTTGGACCTAGCCCATAATTCCTAGGCCCATACCCCCTAACCTAAAAAAAACCCTATAAAACAATTAGACTCTAATATCTCTAGGACAATCAGCCGTTTCCATGAGAGGGGACAAAATCTAAATCCCAAAAAAATGAACACCAAAAAGTGGCAGGCGCCGCAATCATAACCCCCACCCACCCACCCTTTGTTCTAGTGATTCAGCACATGTTTAGCAAGTCCATGTAGATTTACGAATAACATTCTCCGAGAAGTGTAAGCATGACATTGATGCATACCAATGTTCATCCCGCAGTTGATGGTGCTTCGTCTTCACAAAAAATCTCCAAGATCTCATCTCCATCTCCATACACACACCCATAACCTAGAGAGCCGTCGTCACCCTCACACAAAAGACCACCCCCACATCGAACACACAACAACCATCGACTCTGAACCTTCAACAACCAAAACAATCTCCACCCGTCCTCCTCCTCACACCAGCGACTCAACCAAGCTCGCCGGAAAACAACCCATAACATCAACGACCTCCTTCAACAGCCTTCCACGACCACACACACACATGGATAGAGCAGCAACAAGAGGTCATTGAAACAGACTGAGAGATAGATGGAGGAAAAGCGAGGCAGTCCGGTTAAAGTTCGGCGAAGTTCTGTCGAGGTCGCCGTTCGAAGTCACGATCGCGTTTCGTTGCTGGGTTTTGTCTTCGTTAATCAGCTTTAAAGGATTTTGACAGTGAGGTCAATTCTTATAAATTCTCTTTTCTGATTTTACTGCTCTTACATGTCCATCCATGGCTTGGTTGAAATAAATTGGTCTAGTCATGTTTATCTCGCTATTTACCTCTCGTTTCTTCTAGTTTATCGCTTGATTTAATAATATGAATCTAAAATTACATGTGTTGAATACGATATTTGTTGTTGAGTATTTTGACGCTTGAATCTCGTCATCTAGTTTGGAATGATTGGGTGATAATTCTTGTTTGTTGGTTGATAAGGAATTGGAGTATGATAAATTAGTGATAAGAAATTTAAGAACTGGGTCGTGGGTTTGGGGTAAAGACTTTGATCATTTAGTGTTAATTTGCTCATTTATTTAGGAGTTGAGTTTGGTTTAGATACATGAAATAAAAATTAATAGAAACTGAGTGTGCTTTGAATTTTTCCTACTTGATTCTTTTTTACTTTTTACTCTTGCTTTTACTTAATCACTCGTTAGTAACATAATTAGGCCGTTAATGTTCATAAATATCATAGCTTGCTTTTGGCGCGTAGTAAAACCATTACAACTACGGGTACGGTTCTCGTGGCGTGGTTGTGATACCTAATTAGTTTTAAATATGAATATTCATAGTTCATTTAGTTGAATAGTTTTGAGGCGTGCCATTCATACATTTGAATCATATAATCTATGGCCCTCGTATTAATTATCTTAACTAGTGTAAAAAATGCCTTGAACTTTCGTAGTTTGCTCTAGGTGCGTTAATTAAATAATTGTCATAGCCACGGGTACGATTCCCGTGACGTGGTCGTGACACTTAATTTCTAAAAATCATGGGAGTACATTTATGTGACCCGGCAACAATTTAATCTTGTTAATAAAATAAACATGTTGTGGATCGTGGGTACGGTTCCCTTGACATGATTCGCAACGTGTAATCAAATAAGTAGTTGTACAACGATCGGTTTATTAAAAGTGGTTTAAAAGGAATAAAAATGCACATAGGTTTCAAAGATGTTTTAAAATCAAATAAATAGGCCAGTAATAACAGTTGAGCGACTGTGCTAGAACCACGAAACCCGGGAACGCCCAACACCTTCTACCGGGTTAACAGAATTCCTTATCCGGATTTCTGTGTTCGCGGACTGTAAAACAGAGTCAATCTTTCCTCGATTCGGGATTTAAAACCGGTGACTTGGGACACCATAAATTATACCAAATGGCGACTCTGATTTTAAATAAAATAATCTCGTTGTCACTTAAATTGGAAAAAAACTTCCTTATACCCCTTTCGGGGGTGGTAAAAAGGAGGTGTGACAGCATTTAATGCTGTGATAGGCTGATGTCACAGTGATGATGCCCTCGGAATAGAAGCTCAAAATTGTTTCCTATCGCGGGGATTATCTGTATACCGTGAAATCGGAGCGTCCAATTTCTCGCCATTAAGGCACTTCGGAAGATCACCTCGAAGACTCGGGGCTACGGCCGAGTATCCTCCCTCGAGGGTCGTCGACACTCGACCTCGGGGCAGTAAAGATCATGGTAATGGTAGAAATGGGGAGTTCCCAAGGCACACGGCTAGGACTGACAGAGCCTAGTGGATTACTCCAAACCCTTAATTAGGATGTCTTCTAGTTGTCCCATCTCCGTTTCTTTATCATTAATGTATTTTGTACTATGTTGGATTTTTCCTAATATATAAAGGGGATCCTTATCACTTTGTAAGGCCTGTTGCTTCAGCTACTCCACACGAAATATACAAGAACATTCTATTTGCTCTCTAACATTTTCTCTTGATATTACTGCTTCCATTTATTATCTTTATTATTGTTCATCGGCCATAAAAAGCCTTCGTTCATTTTATTATAACTGTTAGCCATACTTCGTCCACCTCGATAGTTCACAGCCGAGCTCCGGAATCGACCTCGAGGCCCCCGAATCGACGAGTTTGAGGCCCCGATTGTTAACTTATCGGTTCGGTTATCACCTTATCCTTAACTCTCATTTCGTTTCTAAGTCTCACATATATAGCATCAACTGCTTAACAACTAGCATATAAATAAGATCACGTATTTTTAGAGTCCCATAATTAAATTTAATTGTTATTACCATTTTCACAGTAAATAGTAGCTTAGTTCTATTGCTCCTTTCTGGAGTATTTACTTAATCGAAGTAAATCTCACTGTTTCTATGGGATGAGGTAGAAAAGCAGTTCACGCAAGTATATTATTTAGATCAAATATGTATCAATCCTTTAGTAAGGCTGGCACGACCGCACAACAGGATCACAGTGAAACTCAGGAAAACATGTACAGGTTTATGCAAGCAAGAGAATTTCTGTCGATATTTAAGAAGTGATTCGTACATTTTACCTAGTTACGTAACCTTTAAAGTAAGTGACAATTATTCCATAAAAGATTTCCGCTCTCGCCCCTGCTACTATTAGAGGCAGAGCTAGGATTTGGACCTTATGAGTTCGAGATTATAATCCTTTTAAGTTATTGGGTTTCAAATTAATAATTTATATAAATTCATTGTATTTTTTAATACAAATACAAGGTTTGAACAAAAGTTATTGAATTCGGCCGAATCCACAACCAACGATGTAGCTCCGCCCTCGGCTATTACCAAGGACCTGCTCAAGAAGATGCCAGTAACTTGTCACGACTAGTGATGCTAAAATGGTTAAACAGTTATCTACGCATATTATTCATTAAAAAAATGGGTTAAAAATAATTTTTTAAAAAAAATTGGTCAAATATAAATAAGAAACATATTATTTATTTAAAAAATAAATAACCAACGAATAACTAATGGGTTTAACTTTTACATTTGTAAAGTCTCAAATTGAAGGTTCCTCAAGTGTGAGACTAAAAATTCGTCCAAAAGTGATTATATTCAAGAAGTCATAAATAATATGAATATTCATCGATTAACCCGTTTTTTATCCGTATTAAATATAAATCCAGTTCGGATAACTTATCCGCTTTTGCATTATCCATTTCCGACCCGCCCATATCCAACCTGATCCGCCCGTTTGCCATCCCTCACGACTGATGATCAGAAAAATTCTAATGTATGAAAATTTGATTTACGGACAGAAATCAATTTCCCTTTTTGGCAATTGTCTTGATTCTTCCATGGGAATATCTGCAAACTAAAATATATATATATAAAAAATGTGCTCTTTTTTTCCCTTAGTAAGTAGGGTTTCAACCCTGAATAAAAGAAGAGGGGAAGAAAAGGCCACTTATACTTAGATTTGAACACTGCATCACTTGGTTGCAGAATGTAGTTCAAAAATTATATACTACATTTGGCACTAATCATTTTTTGATAAAACACTTGACACTAACTTGCAAAAATTCTACTCCACAATGTGAAGGTAACTTTCTCCCGCGCCCAGAACGTCCATTGGAGCTTTTGGTATTGGAATGAATGGCTCAATCTATCTATGAAAGCACAGCCATTACATCAGATGCCCTCAATGCAATGTACTCAGAACCATCAGCACCTTTGAATTCATTGCCACATCATATTTGGAGTATAGAACTGTATTTCCTGTGGATACTGATAGTGGTTTCCGGTTCCCTTCCTCACATAGTTAGCAATCTTACATCATCTAAAGGCTGCAGGAAATGAGAATGCTTGAAGACTTGAAGTAAAATCTCCATAGAAAGAGCATGAGGACTAACCTTTATTAGAACTCTGTCATTCAAGGGCTGCAGATCCTTGATTTCATCTGTCTCGAGAATACCAACAATGTCGTCCTCCTTCAAGATGAGGTGATTTGATCCATTGAACTCCACCTCTGTTCCCGCATATTTTGAGTAAACAACTTGGGTGCCAGTCTACACATAGTAAGATCGCTTGAGAAAACTGTCAATCATGGATAAAAGCCAACATTGAGCATATTACTCAATCATGATTTTTACCTTCACACTAATGTCCACCTGATTCTTGCCAACAGAACGACCCTCCCCAACAGCAACAACCTCACCTCCTTGAGGTTTCGACTGTGCTGTTGTTGGAAGTAGAATACCACCTACGGTCTTTTCCTCTACAGTCTTAATCTTCACCAAAACTCTATCACCCAAAGGCTTAAGAGAAGTGTACTGCAAGAACAGCAGCATGTCAGCAAGATCCAGAATTAAAATCCTTAATATGACCATCGGAATAACTTAAATGACTACATCCAGGTAACTAATAAATGCCTTGATATAATTACTACTTGCAACTAAGAGAATTAAAGTTTCCCTAACACAATGAACGATGGATATGATAGTACGATAACTGCGCAGAGAAACAAACACCCAATTTAAGATGAGATCCGTCTACATTTGATATGGATAAAGGGTAAACATAGTAAAATGGGGGGAAAATCAAGAATGCACTAGCTGATCAAACCTAATGCCAAATGAAATCTATCTTTGGACTTCAAATATGTTCATTCAAGACAACGACTATCAATTCGGGCAACAGACATCTAAATTAGCAAAGAAAGCACAGTTCTTTCCTCATATTTCCACAAAGACCAGAAAGCACAAAACACACCCAATAGTCAATAACCCAAATTACAAACATGTCACACAACTTTACCCGGCACACCAGACACACTTTGTCAAACAGAGCATTTAGTTGAAAGCACTAAGTACTTTGCAACGGTAGGCTAAAGAGTCAACCTTTTATTGGTAGACACAAATGTCAGCACACCTTGTCAGCAACCCCAATAATCAATCTTTAAGGATGATTTTTATATTTATTGAGAATAAATAACATAATTGACATTCATGTTGACAGCAACAAATGTTCAGCAACATGGACTTTAAATTTGAATGGTAACTCAGAAAGCAATTTGGAGAGCAGTGGAAGATCCAATAAATCCGCCTGGCTATTCTGCTGCACTTTTATATGACACCATTACTTATCCAAGGAGTTAAAGTTCTATGCACTCACGGTGTAGAATGTGTACACAATCATGTGGCAGGTAAAAAGTTAATTATGTGTAAACATTCATTCAACTAACTTGAACCCTATTCTCAATTATAAAAAATAAATAAAATAAAGTGATTTATTTTTTTTTAAGGTAATTTTAAGTAAGTAAATATTACTATTAATAAGAAATCACTATCCGATTGGAAAAAAAATAGATGCATCAACTCTAGTACATAGAATACTATCAGAATAAACAAAGTAAAAGAATATAATTCAAGAGAAGAAAGGAAGTTTAAATACTTTGGGGGCTACAACAGTAGCAGCCTTGATAATAAGTCCACGAAAGGACCTGCTATTCTGCTTTAGAGATGCGACATTTACAGTAGTTGTGGACCTAAGCCCTTCAAAGGATGCAAAACCCTAGACAGAAATGGATGATGCAGTTAGCTGAGCTGTTGCCATTCCTTTCTGGGCTGAATTGAAACAAATTTTATTTGCTGAGCAACCAGAAGCGAAAGAGTAAAGTAAGGAGAAATCAAGAATTTGAATGGATGAAAATGGAGGGAGTGCCTGCGATAGGAAGGAATTAGGAGTGATGGCAATGAAGAAAAAGATCTTCTACGAGGGACTGAGGAGTGAGTGAGGACTGAGATGTGTGGTGAGGTTGTAGAAAATGGAGGAGATTGTGGATAACGAAACCCTAGAAATTCCTAGAGGGGATTTGAGAGGGGGTTTTGTGCAAAGATAAGATGATTCTAGAACTTCTTCAAGAGTATCTATATGAACATAAATAATGGCACACGGTGGATTAAACATTTAAATCGAAAAATATTATTACATTAGCATAATACTTGAATTTAAAATGAAAGGACATCATCAGAATTTACATAAATAATCAATTTAGTCATATTAGTTAAAATAATTATGTATTATAATTTAAAAGTATTTAATGTGATGGTATCTTACCGAACATTTCTTTGTAGACGATGTTATTTAGTATATGTTTCCTTCTAATGCTTTGGTTGATCTGCCATAACCAGAACTCTTGTTGTCGATATTGATATCCATCTTGAAAGTGCAACATATAGTTGTTCGTGCAAGAAAATAAAATACGATAAATATAGTCAAATATTTAGGATGTTTGCCTTTGTGTTTTATTTATTACCGAAAATTATTTACACACAAATTTAAAGTAGATTCTTTAGTTTAGGAAGACGAAAGTTGAATTCGGAGATAAAAATATAATTAGAACATATTGATCAGTATCATAATTTTTAAATGTATGACGTTATTGTCAAAAGTTTTAAATACCATTTGTGTGCTATTATATAAGCTATTCGACGGATCTAAGTTTTTCAGTAGCATGACGGGCATATTTTTCTTCATAATTGATCTATATGCAACGAAAAATTAATTTTAAGTTTTTCAGTTCGTTTTATCATTCTTGTTATCTTCTTCTTTTAAATTCTGTTATGTCTTGAAATTGAATAAGTTTAATTAGATTTTGGTTGTCCATAGACGGCTTATGGTTATTGCATGTCATCTATTTTATGGTTTTTAGGATGCTGTCATTATTTTTATGGTTATGTTGATGTTACTGATGAATTGTCTTTTCTTATTTTCTTGTTTTATTTTTATTTTCCTGAGCCGAGGGTCTATAGGAAACAGCCTCTCTGCCCTATCGGGGTAGGGGTAAGGTCTACGTACACACTACCCTCCCCAGACCCCACTTAGTGAGACTTTACTGGGTCATTGTTGTTGTTGTTGTTGTTGTCTATTATATATACGGTGACACTAACACAGATAAGGAAAAATAAACTTAACAACAAACTTGTATGGTAGAAGGCCATTTGGTATTAAAGTATTTAAGTATTCTTCTTGGTAGTAATTGTTGGTATCATTTTCTGCTGAGTCAAAAATTGAAAAATACTTTATTTTTACCATAAAACTTCGCAATCAACCTTTTTATTTAGTTGACCAACATATTCATTTATGCTAGCTAAAATAACTTTTTAATTTCTGTTATGCAATTTGCACAAATTGCGTTTTAATCTAATCATGGAAATATTTTCTTTATTAAATACACTACTATTACCATTAGGGTTGATAACTAAGTGTTCTAGAAGAACCAATTCATCTTTAATTGGATGCTCTTCTTTGTTTCCGCCACGAAGCAAGAAGTCACTGAATATTGGATTCGTTTTTACTTTTTATTTCTTGTCAGTTGAATCTTTTTCATTTGATGCCATAAGTATAATTTTGGCAAGGTAGCACAGTCTCTTCTTTCGTCGATTTTGGAACTACTGGTAGTACTTGACAGAAATCACCATCCAAATCATTAGTTTTCACCAAACGGTTCATTGATATTTAATATATCTCTAGAACTCTGGGTATTGTTTCAATCATTTGACACTTAGCCATAAGCGCTTCATCCTATATTATCAATTATGTTTTCCTTTTAAATTTAACACCGTTGCTCTGCTTTATTATATTTGTAATGTTTATTTCAGTTGTTTGAAGAGGTATATCAAGTCAAAAGTGAGTGACCTCATACTCCTTGTTAGTACACCACTTGTTATTATTGTTAACATTATCATACATGTTGGTATGATATTTGCAAGTAATACACGACATAGAAAAATTATTTCGATTCTGCCGAAGGCATCTACAAAGGATAATCCCCCTATACCAGAGTCGATTATTTATAATATAGTCATGAAAGCTTGTTCTTGTTTAAGATTTAGCTTTGATTGTGTTTCCCCAGATACTTGTATGACCATTTGATTCTTAATACCATGCTAACTTTTTTTTACTTTGTGACCTAGTTTTTTTTAATCTCTAACACTCTTTTTATGGAATAAATTTATGTACCCTAAGATTTTTTTTAACTTGAAAAATAATTTTACTCATATGATGACTTTAAGAATAATTGAATTGGATTCTCTTGTTAAATAATTAATTGAAAGATTTAATCATTTGGTCTTAACATAAGAAATAATTTATTTTATGTTAATTAGATTATTAATTATTAGTTCATCTCTTCTTTTGAATATTTAATCTTAATTATAATTTTCTCCACCATAAATTTTATTTTCAAAAAGTAAAAAGATTGATCTAACATTCCACTTTTAGATCTTTATATTTATAGAATCATTACTGCTATTGACTCTTACGAATTATTATTTTTTTCTCTTTCTTAAATATTCTTAAATATTTCTCAGTTGTTGTTTAATAATTGGTATATTTTTCAATATTACACAAAAATTGATAAGAAAAAATATTATTTTAGTAGGAAAATAGTTCAAATATAATATTAAAATATATTGTGGGAATTTATTTTTCTCAATTTCAACGTTTTATGCAATCAATTTAACATTACTTTTATCTTTTTTTGGTATTGGAAATTATGAAGTGGGAATGTGTTGCCAATACAGAGATCCTTATGAAATTGATTTTATTAAACCTTCCTACATATTTTTAATAATAGTGTAATAGACAAAATTTTACTAATTTTCAAATCTTAAATATTAAAAATTAATATATAAGGTGTTGTAGTCCAAAAATAGGTTATTGCAGTTATGTCCTTTCCCTATGTGTTCTCCGGTTTAATGTTTAATATTGACTATTTTGGTCTATCAATATTATATTCGTATTTTTATAATAATATAGAAGATATAGATAGATATAGACTCTCTTTTTTCTAAATGGATTTGAACAATATAATACATTATCAAATTATATAAGTAATGGGACATTATAATAAGTTTTCAAATTAAATTAGTAATAGGAACTTCAAATTACCCGAATAAGAGATACGTCCAATATATGTATATATATCTCGATCAACGAATAAGAGATATGTCCTATATATGTATATATATCTCGATCAAATTAGAGCACTTTTCTTTGACGTGTTTTTGTTTTCATGTTTTAAATGCTTAAGAAATAAACTAATGCATATACATCAATTTAATTTTTATATTCTAACTATATTTGTGAAGTCCGAAATTATAGAATATTATTCTTTGAAATATTTGGCGTGAAACTACTAAATTTTTTTAATTGTGTGCCAACTTAATGCTCATAGGTTAGGTGAGATCGTGGGATTCATCACGAAGGATTCCTAACGTGTAATATTATATCCTAAAACTAATAGGATTACCAAGTTAATGTCTAAAATTCCGGTTATATTCTTTTGCTATAAGTTATTATGCTTAATATTATAAAGTTATTTTTGTAAACCGACATTGTATTCATGCTTTTATAATAATATAGATATGTGAGTGTAAACGGGGAAGTGTATTGGTACTACTCTTTAAATTGTACCTTTAAGGTCAAAATATATTCAAATTTGTCAACCTTGTAACTTCGCATACAATATTTTTCAAAAGTTATGAAGTCACACTCATATGTTGTAATTTCATATGCACATGTTTTAAGTGCATGCAAAAAATTGGCACTTATTGTGACGACTCAAAGGGTTATCACCGTAGTTTTTCTTTGTTCCGTGCTTTTGAGGCCTTGAAAATCTCGCTTTTAGTTGCCTCGATTTGCGTGCCCATTTCAGGCTCGTAGCCAGAAAGTTTTTATGTTAGAATATGTGAATTATGTGAAAAATTTGATGGATTTTGATATTAATATGCATAATATTGACTTCGGTCAATATTTTGGGTAAACAGACCCGGACCTATGATTCGACGGTCCAGGAGGGTCCGTAGAAAAATATGGGACTTGGGCGTGTGCCCGGAATTAAATTTCGGGGTCCCAAGCCCGAGAAATGAAATTTTGTGTGAAATTGTTTTCTGAAATTAATTAAGGAAAATGAAGAAGGAAATTGATCCAAAAACTGTGGTATCGGGCTCGTATTTTGGTTTCGACGCCTGGTACAAGTCTTAAATATGTTTTAAGCACTATCATAGAAAGTTTGGCTAAAAACGGACGTCATATGACGTGTTTCGGACTTAAAATGGGGAATTTGAGCTTTATGAAAGTTGAAAGAAAATCATGTGTTTTGAGGCTTGATTCTATGTATATGATGTTATTTTGACGATTTGATCGCACAAATGAGACCATAAGATGTTTTTAAGATCATATGTATGTTTGGTTTGGAGCCCCGAGGGTTCGGGTAAGTTTTGAGTGGGGCCCAGGAGGTCTTAGACTTAAAAATAAATGCAGGTTCAGGTGCTGCAGGCCCAGCACGGCCGCGGCCGTTTCCGCGCGGTCCGCGCTGGCAGCCACGCGGCCGTAGTGCTTTTCTGTGCGGTCCGCGTGGTGGGGGTTCAGAGGGTCGGTAGCCAGGTCGACCAGCGCGGCCGCCCACCAAATCAGTGCGGTCCGCGCTGGGTGGGTTCAGAGAGCCCACTTCTTCCCTCCCTCGGCGCGGCCGCGGTACATTTCCGCGTGGTCCGCGCTGGCAGCCACGCGGCCGCGATGCATTTCTGCGCGGTCCACGCCAGCCCCTAGCATATATATAAATTCGGGATTTTCAGTCATTTTATCCACTTTTCAAAAACCCAAAACCTAAGAGGCGATTTTCCAAACAACTTTTCTTCTCCAAAACGATTGGTAAGTGATTTCTAACTTAATTTCTTTATTCCTTGACATCTTTTAACATGATTTCAAATTCAAATCAGAGATTTTCATGGGGGAAATTGGATATTTTGGGTAGAACCTAGGTTTTCTACAAATTGAGAAGTTGGACCTTAATTTGAGGTCCGATTTCAAAACAAATCATATATTTGGATTCGTGGGAGAATGGGTAATCGGGTTTTGGTCCGAACCTCAAGTTTCGACCACGTGGGTCCGAGGGGTGTTTTTGACCATTTTGGGAAAAACCTTGTAAAATTTATTTTGCATGCATGGGGAGTGATTCATTTAGTAATTATTAATGTGATTAAGTAACTTATGACTAGATTCGAGCGGATTAGTAGTGGAATCAAGAGGTAAAGCTATACTAGAAGCGTGAGTTGAGTTTAGAGCATTCGAGGTAAGTGTTTGTTCTAACTTTGGCTTGAGGGAATAGGATTAGGATGTTATTTGCTACTTGCTAATGTGGAGTACGGTGTATAGGCATGGTGACGGTTATCTATGCACCGGAGTCTAGTATGACCGTGAGTCTTAATTGCTTTTAATTCGAATAATGTGACACAATCTCCTTGTTTATTTGATGAGTTTCATATAATGTGAAAGGTTGAGGTAAAATTATGATTGGTGTACTTTTGGAGCGTTAGCTCGAACATGAATGTGTTAGTTGAGGAAGAAGGGATTTAAAAAGAGAATGTGTTATGATTACTCCCTTGCCGGGATGTGTAGACCGATATATATACTCTCCCTTGTCGGGATATTTTGGGCTGTTAGTTGTACCCTTGCCGGGTTAGAGTGATATGTTGTTAATTTCCCCTAATGGGACTCTCCTTACAAAATCAGATGTTTCGAATTATATTATGGGATCGTGTGGCACGCCGTCCACTTTTATATGATATTATGGGATCGTGTGGCACGCCGTCCACTTATATATGATATTATGGGATCGTGTGGCACGCCGTCCACTTATATATGATATTATGGGATCGTGTGGCACACCGTCCACTTTTATATGATATTATGGGATCGTGTGGCACGCCGTCCACGTATGATTTTACGAAATGGGATCGAGTGGTACGCCTACCACAAATTAGAGTGATTATTGGTTATTGGCCTCCGTTGCCGGTGACATATTGCGCACTGTGATAAAGATGAAATGGGAACGAGTGGTACGCCTACCACATGGTATATGAAAATTGGGATCGTGTGGCACGCCGTCCACTTATATATGATATTATGGGATCGTGTGGCACGCCGCCCACTATATATATATCATGGGAATCGGAGTTTATTTTATTTATTTCCGATATTTCATTTTTATCTGTCACTCCCCGATAGCATGTCCCCTCCTAGCTTTACTTTGTATTATCTTGTTATTGTTTTCTTGCACTTGTATATATATCTATACAGGTTAATTGTGGTAAGTCCTGTTTAGCCTCGCCACTACTTCACCGGGGTTAGGCCAGGCACTTACCAGCACATGGGGTCGGTTGTGCTGATGCTACACTCTGTGCATTTTTGTGCACAGATCAGGGAGCAGCTTACGGACCACAGCAGTAGGACTTCTGGGAGCTATTTTCAGTCTAGGGACTCTCGAGGTAGCCTAGCTGGCATTCGCAGGCCGAAGCCCCTTTCCATTTTTTTGTTTGTTCATCTTGTATTCGACAAACATGATGTATTTCCTTTCAGACATTGTTTGTAGTATTCTGTAGTAGTCCGTGAGCTAGTGACACCAGACCTTGGGTAGTGATGTGTATTAAACTTCCACACTTTTGGTTTTCAGTTGCTTTAGATTTAAAGTCTTCCGCTTAAATTTTGTCTCATTTATTATATTGTTTGAAAGAAAGCAGAAAAGGTGTTTTAAATATTTGGCTTGCCTAGCTCCGATAGTAGGCGCCATCACGACACCCGATGGTGAGAAATCCGGGTCGTGACACTTATGATTGCACTTAGAACGTGTACATCTGGATTGCAACCAATTTTTTCTGTGTACTTCTAACGATCCGATCGATCGCTTTGTGTAATTGCGCCTTATTACCCCTTTTATTATGCTTCACACATGTGTGTTTATGACTTGTTGGGTTGATTAGTTTCATTCCGGGAAGCTTTCGAATTAATTTGGACCTTTTGATTCTTGACTTAGAAGTTTAAATTAGAAAGGCAAAAAGGCCTCCTGGCCACTTAAACTTGTACCCTATTTTCATGCCGGTAAATGAACTTTCAAAATTCCCATATGAACACTTAAAGTTGAGAATAAGTGAATTAATAAACACCTCCTACCTATGACTCATAGTGTGAGCATTACAATTTCACAAACGTGGCAACCTAGTCAGCAATAAACGAATAAAAATCTGCCATGTGTTAGGCATGAAAACCCACTAAGCACCAAATATTTCCCATTCATTTTTGCCCTAAAACACTAATTTCATTTTCATTTTCAGCCGTCTCTCTCAATTCCCCCCTAACATTTTAACTCGTCTTCTCAAAATGGAGTGAACGTTGTCATAGGATTCCATTAGATCATCTGAAGGTTGTGTTTTATGCCTTTTTCTTCAAAATCGGTCCCAAAACAAGAATCTGAGACAATCGTGTACTGTCGCTTTTTCCTCCACCAGAAACATAGAAGTCACTAAAGGTCTGATTGTTGTCTTTCATGAAATTTCTGGTTGTTTTCTTGTATTTTTATTCGTTATTGAAGTTGGTCATGATAGAATAATATTTTGTATGCATGCAATGGTTCTTTCATTATTTAGGGTTTAAAATTAGAGCTTTTTGGAATAACATATTCATTTCTTTTTTTTCTCTGAATTTTATCGGTTCCATCGCTAATTTGGCATACAGGGTTAAAAAATTAAGGCTTTTTATCATATCGAAAATTTTTGTCTCTTAAAGTGATAAAGTTAGAGTTCTTTTCCCGCATTTGCTTGTTCTTTTTCAAATAATATTGTCTCTTTCTTTTGAATATTTTACTTATTTGGACTTATCTTATCTTATTTTCATAAGCGTAGTGAGGCAGGATGGCTGTTCTTATGAAATTATAATTTCACCATCAGGGACAACTGGTAGCTAGCCCATTAATGAGGTATGAAAATGGTATAACATATCCTTCTATTATAACTGCTGACACTGATGAATTGCATGTTATTCAATTTAACAAACGGGAAAATGATATGGGGTACTTAGATGTGGAGAAATGTGCATGTCGAGTCAATAAAAAGGACCATTTTGATTTATTAAGTATGAAGTTGATGTGTTAGAATTTTGCAAAGACCTTCATGATGGAAATTTTATTGATATTTATTTATGTCACAATGTTAATATACCATGTGTTGATATTGAATCGGATGAAATGTTAAGTACTGGTGTGGACCTAGTGATATAGAAGCTGACCTTGTTGCTGCTAGACAGACCAAAGTAAATCAGAAGAATTGAAAAGAGAGATCTAGTGATGTTAATGTAGATGGGCTACCTAATGGCCCAGTAGGCATTGACCCTAGATTTGAAGACATTTACAAGGACAAAACTGCTAAATATTTTGGCAAATTAGGAAGGGATAAGCAGTACCTAGATAGTTCAGATTCAGGGAGTGAGGATAGTACTGATGATGATGTAGATGTAAATGATGAGGTGCATAACCTTCCTCCAAGAAGATACAACAGAAAGGTCTACTTTGACCCTAACTACAACAAGCATGAATATAAATGGAATGGGGACACTGGATTTGAGATCCAAGATGGAATTTACAAACACATAGTTGATTTTGTAAAGAAGGAGTGCACATGTAGAATGTGGCAGCTGAAAGGCATACCCTGCTCCCATACACTTTGTGCAATTTTTTTAAAAAGGTATGACACTGCTGACTATGTTGAGCATTGGTATAAGAAGGAAACATATCTCAAGGAATTCAATTGTTACATTCAACCTACGACCAATATAGAGATGTGGCCTCCAACCCAAAACCTCAAAGTTGAGCCTCCTGTAATTACTAAGATGCCTGGTAGACTAAGAAACATAGAAGAAAGGCTCAAGATAAACCTACAAAGAAATTTGGTAAGAGATCAAAAGAGGGGACACTAATGACCTGTTCTCATTGCAAGACAGCAGGACATAACAAGAAAGGTTGTGCAATCCTAGTAAGAATCAAATACTTCTTATGCTTTAAGTATTTTTGGCCTTTTGCTGAATTTTTATATTCTGGTATTTTAGAAAGGGCAAAGTTCAACTGTTGGTGCTGGGAGTAGTACTGTAAAAGCCCAGGCAACAATAGCTTCATCAAGAGATCATTCTGGTACTACTGCTGGCGGTGGCAACACAACAATCTGCTACTATTGCAACGGCTAGATCTACAATACAAAAAAATTCTAAAACTACTGCTGATGGTAGATCAGGAACACAACAATCTGGAATTACAGAAGAAAGATCAAGGACACCTCAACAAATTCTTATAACTTTAGGTGGAAAGCCTAGGCCTAGGACTGTTGGATTTGGATACAGTTTGGCGAATCAGGGACAATCATAGAGAGGGTAAGTATGTGAATTCTTTACAATTGTTGTGTCTAATTACTATACTAAGTTCTAAATTATATTTCTATTTGAGTGCAATTTGGGTTGAGGGACAGAGTCACACATGATCCTAGGCAAACAATTGATGCTAGCTAGACCAATATTAATCTTGGATATAGAGCACCTGGACTAAGGTGGAAAGGAACAAATGCAGTAACCCAAAGGCAGCTTCAACAACAGGCTAGAATGAGACAAACTCAGGCAACCCTAAGCCAATCTGAAGCTCCTTCTTCAACTCAGCCAAACCCGAGCCAATCTCAGTCCAACTTCAACCTGTCTCAACCATAATGATTTGAAAAAATATTTCTTTTTGTGAAAGTTTAAGTCTGTCAGTATTAGAACTTATTCTTAGGTCATTTTGTGGAAGATTTAGTCTAAAATATTAAGAACTTAGTTCATGTTAGTTTGGTTTGGTTTTAGACACAACCGTAAATTGGTTTCTGCTAGTGTGAAGATTTGATGGCCTACTATCGATAATCAAAATGGTTGTTTTGAACTTGTCTAATATATATTCAGATGTTAATGTCAAGCATAACTTTTCATTGCAGCAAAATACTTCATACACTTGACATTGTCATTGTTTGTTAACAATAAACATACAATACAAAGATTGTAAGCTAAGAATAACACTACAAAGAGCAGTGCAGCAATAACAAACGTAATTACATATTGTTTTCCCCTATTCCTTCGCTACTCATTGACGCAAATTCTTGATAGCAGCCCCAAAATTACTTGTTTGTAATGATCTGGAAGAGGTGGGACAACCCACTTGAAAAAATCACAGTAACTAGTTGTACCATAATTTGAGCATCCTAGAACCTTCTACCCAAATTGGTGGGATTCCATGTTATGCACACAACAACATCAACTCCACAATGATAAACTACCGGACTTTTCATTGCATTCTTGGCCTAAAGAATAAAATATCGACTTAGAGAAAAAAAATACTTGAATCTGTAAAAAAAATTGAAGAGAAGAAATGCTACAGAGCTTGTATGCGTCAATAATGGAGGTTGTAGGCCAAATAAGGAAGAAGAAGCCCTCTAAATAGATAGGACCTTGTGTTTATTACCATTGGGCACTGAAAAAACTTATTCACGCTCCTGTCAGGCGTGTATTACATGCACAGCAGCTGACTAGGAATAACTGATGCCACGTAGATTGAGTAATAGGTCGGAGATTCTTATTAGTTCACTTATACTCAAGTTTAACTGTTCATATTGGAATTTTGAAAGTTCATTTAATGACATGACAATTGGGTACAAGTTTAAGTGACTAGGAGGCCATTTTGCTAATTAGAAATATTGACTAAACTTTGACTTTTGTGAAAATGATCCCGGAACTGTGTTATGATAACTTCGATAGCTCTGTATCGTGATTTTGGACTTGGGCATATGCCAGAATTGATTTTAGAAATTCGTAGGTTGAATTGTATTTATTTGACAAAATTTGGCAACTTAAAGTTGAAAGATTTGGCTATAGGTTAAATATTAGCTATCGAGCTCAAAATTTGATTTTGGGACTTGGAATACGTCTGTTATGCTATTTAGAACTTTTTTGCAAAATTTAGTGTGGTTTGGATTTGATTTGATAGGATTCAGACATTTAGTTATAATTCTAGAAATTCTTGAACTTTACTTTAAAATTCATGCGTTCTAGAGTTCAATTCGTGGTTTTAGATGTTATTTTTGTGTTTTGGGCATGCGAGCGAGTTTGTATGATATTTTCAGACTTGTATGGATGTTTGGTTTGGAGCCTCGAGGGCTCAAATGAGTTCCGAATATGTATCACAATAGTTTTGAAGTGAAAATGTGTTGCTGGTGCTCAGTTATCGCAATTGGGAGCACCAGATTCGCAATTGCAAAGGTGACAGTGGGGGCTCAGATGTCGCAATTGCGACTTCCCTTTCGCATTTACAAAGTCATCAAGATTTGGACTAAGTTCGCTTTTGCAAAGTTCCCAGTTTCACAATTGCGAAGCCTTTTATCGCAAATGTGATGTTGATTTAGATTGTTAGGGTTCGTAAATGCGAGCCCTAGTCTGCAATAGTGAGGGTTCACAAATGCGAACCCTGTGTCGCAAATGTGACACTTGCAGCTGGTACAAAAGGCCGGGCGACGGGATTTTTGAAAACATTCTCTCATTTTTTAACCCTAGACTCGGTAGGAGGCGATTTGTGTAAGTGATTCTAATCTATTTCTGATCATATTCCATTAATATATCTTAGATTATAACATCAAAATCATGTGAATCAAAGTGAAATTTTGTGAAAAGGTTATTTTTGAAAAATAAGAATTTGAGTTTTAAGAGTCGATTTGGACTCGAATTTTGAAACTAATCACATATATGAACTCGTCGGCCCATGGGTAGTCGGAATCTACCATTGGACCCGGGTTTTGACCGGGCGGGCCTTGGATTGTCTTTTGTTGACTTTTTGGGAAAAGTATAAAGATCATGGCTTTTTCTATTGTAATTGATTTCTCTTGCATTGTTTGATGATATTAAGTCGATTTTGGTTAGATTTGAATCATGTGGAGGAGAATGTTAGGGGAAAAGCTATTTTCGAGGTTGAGCTGGCCTAGTTGAGGTAAGTATCTTACCTAATTTGTATGGGGAACTACCCCTTAGAATTGGTATTGATTGATTCATTTGTGCTATGTGAAAGCCATAGCATAAGACAAAATTACGGTAGAACTGTGGAGGTATGTGGGAAGAGCAGGGTTGGAGTGGCTGACTGGGTTATTTAATAATTTTTAGGATGAGGAGGATGCTGGATGAGTGGAGGTGGAGTACGGTGGTTCCTTGTATAAGAACAAAGATGATATCTAGAGTTGTAATAACTATCGGGGTATCAAATTACTAAGTCTTACCATGAAAGTTTGCGAGAGGTTGGTAGAAGTAAGGGTGAAAAGGATGGTGCCTATATTCGATAACCAGTTCGGGTTTATACTGGGTTGTTCTACTACGTAAGCTATCCACCTTATTAGGAGGTTGGTGGAGTAGTACAGGGATAGGAAGAATGATTTGCACATGGTGTTTATTATTCTAGAGAAAGCTTATGACAAGGTTACTTGAGAGGTTCTTTGGAGATGCTTGGAGGCAAAAGGTGTGACAATTGCCTACATTAGGGCGATTAAGGACATGTATGATGGAGCTAAGACTCGGGTTAGGAAGGTAGGAGGTGATCAGAGCATTTTCTGGTTGTTATAGGGTTACACTAAGGATCTGCGCTCAGTCTGTTCTTATTTTCCCTAGTGATGGATTCACTAACACACCATATTCAAGGTGAGGTGCCATGGTTTATGTTATTCGCTGACGACATAGTTTTAATTGATGAGACGCGAGGCGGGGTTAAGAGGCTAGAGGTTTGGAGACAGGCCCTTGAGTCTAAGGGTTTCAGGCTGAGCAGGACTAAGATAGAGTACCTGGAGTGCAACTTCAGTGCTGAGCCAAGGGAAGCGTACATGAACGTGAAGCTTGAATCACAGTTCATCCCCAGTAAAGGCAGTTTCAACTACCGTGGGTCAGTTATCCAGGGGTATAGGGAGATCAACGAGTATGTCACAAACCGTATTAGGGTGGGGTGGATGAAGTGGAGGTTAGCATCTAGAGTCTTGTGTGACAAGAAAGTACCACTGACACTCAAAGGTAAGTTTTATAGAGAAGTGGTTAGATCGGTCAGGGTGTATGGGACTGAGTATTGCCAGTTAAGAACTCGCATATCCAGAAAATGAAAGTAGTAGAAATGAGGAATTGAGGTGGATACGCAGACACACTAGGATGGATAAGATTAGGAATGATGATATTCGGGAGAAGGTAGGTGTGGCTCCCATTAATTTCAAGATACGGGAAGCGAGGATCAGATGGTTTGGGCACGTACAGAAGAGAAGACCAGATGTACCAGTGAGGAGGTGTGAGTAGCTAGCTTTGGAAGGCATGAAAAGAGGTAGAGGGCGGCCTAAGAAGTATTGGGGAGAGTTAATCAGGAAGGACATGGTGTGGCTTCAGATTTTTAAGTACATGGCCCTTGATAGGAAGCTAAGGAGGTCCGGTATTAGGATTGTAGGGTAGGAGGTAGTTGCGCCTATTTCTACTTCGTAACTATGTGAGGCTAGTTTGATAGGATTTTTATCTTAGACTTCTAGTGGTTAATGATATGTTCTCACTGCTATTTCACTTTTCATAGCGTCAGGTCTATTTACTGGTTATTGCTATTGATTTTCATCTATTTTTTGATTTTTATGATGCTGTTATTATTCCTTTGGTTTTTGTTGATGTACCGATATATTGTTGTCACACCTCCTTTTTTACCGCGTCCACGGGAGGCGCGTAGGGAGTTTTCTCCAATTAAAGGACAGTCGAAACGGGATTTATTTATTTGTTTCAGAGTCGCCACCTGGGAATTTTAAGGCGTCCCAAGTCACCGGTTTTAATCCCTGAATCAAGGAGAATATGACTCTGTTTGTTATTCTGCGAACCAGACATCCTGAGTAAGGAATTCTGTTAATCCGGAAGAAGGTGTTAGGCATTTCCGAATTCCGTGGTTCTAGCACGGTCGCTTAACTGTTTTTATTCTTGGCTTAATTATCTCGATTTTACATTTTTATTGCATGATTTTGTTACCGCTTCTGTTTATTGTTTACAATTTATATAAACGAATTACGCGTACGTATATTCGTATTATATACCTTTTATAATTGTAGAGAATCGTGCCACGCATACGTGTACACAAAAAGGTTGATAATATTTTTATATTTTTATTATATATAAAAAAAATTTATTTGATATTCGAAACTGCGCTTAAAATAAAATTAAGAACGTTCGTCTTTCTTAAATAGTGAACCGCACATCTCGGGTTTTTAGGAAATTAATTTGCTATTCTCCGAAAAATCCCTTTTATTAAATATTCGCTCGAATTTGCGCGAACGCATAATCCGAATTGCTTTTAGAAATATAATCAGGTTACGCGAACGTATCCCTAATCATAAAAATATTTTTGATGGTAGTATAAATTTGTTTACAAATTGTTTATTATATCCACGTATTTTTATGTGAACATCATGAGAAATAAATATTCCTCTAGTCTCTAAATTCCTTGAAAAAATTTATAATTTATTGGACGTTGATCACAAATTATACTTTTTCGCGTATGAATTATATTCCTCAAACCATTCGAATTCAAGGAGTAAAAATAAACAACGTGTGATTAATACTACCATTTAGTGAATACAATATTTGCCTACCCAAATAAACAACGTGCGAATTACGTATAAAATTGGGAAAGAATTGATGTAAGAAAGGAAGTGATATTTTCGAAGAATTTTCATTATTCTATTTGAGGCGAATGCTATTTTTATATTTTTTTTAAAAAAATGTTATAATTTATAAACCTAATCACCTTCTACATTACTTGTTTTTAATCCAAAGTTGTAATCGTTTGGTTAATTTGTTTATGATGGTAGATAGGCATCAAGTTGATAAGAAAGGGAATTATTATACAAATCGATTCAATAAAATTTGCCTTACATGCAACATAATTGTACGTCTGAAACATTCATAACATTTAACATCGTAACGAGCTATATCAAACCACCTTTCACTAATGGTTATACACACACCCGTTATCTTATATACGAAAAATACCACCAACATCATTTTAACCTTATTTAACAACAGAGGTTAGTAATGTAGTTTTCTTGATATTTCTACATTACTCTTTACTTAGCTAACAATACCATAAAATTTAAATAATGGCCAACTTTAAGGCATGTTCCCTACCTTGACAACTCAATTATATCTTCACTTAATGAAAATTTCGAAATTAACCTTATTACAACACTTATACGAACTTCAAGAAATGACATTTAACTTATAGTCATCACGTCAAAACATGCTACTATATTAATCAATTGAAACAAAACCAAACTTTTTACACTAAAGACCTTAGATGAATAGAAGACAGAATTATAACTCCAAACTTCATTTATTTGCCGTGCTGAAGCTTTTCACAACATGAGTTTAAAAGATATGTACATGAAAATGAAGGTAGAAGGAGTAAATTTCACCAGTAGCAGCAGTAACAAAATCAGCAGAATATACCAATAACACAGCAGGTCTGAACAAGACCCGTTAACCCAGATGAATAGTAACAGAAACTTGAGAAAAATTTCAGATTTGAACCGAACAATATCCACAAACAAACAACGGATAGATTCTAGAAAATTAACATTTTTAGATTTCAGTTTCTTTCTTCTATCTGTTTCAGATTTCAGTTTCTTTCTTCTATCTGTTTCAGATTCCTATTTCTGATTTTTCTGTTCAGTTTTCCTCTCTTTCTGTCCAGATTTTCTCTCTGTATATATGTATTTCTGTGTATTCCTCCAGATTTTTTCTCTCTTTTTCCTCTTAATGTCTCTCTTCTGTGTATTCAAAATCTCTCCAATCAGATCTCTCTCCAAATCTCTCTCTTAAAAAAATCTGCCTTAAAATCTGATCTTTTTTTTCTAAAAATCTGCTTCCTGTATTTATACAGGTCTACCCCCCTTATCTTAAATGCTGCCTGGACCCTTTCTTCTTTTAAAATCAGAAAGTCCCATTAAAATCTGCTTTTTCTACTTTAAATCTCATTAAGTGATCTTATCCTGAATTTCAGCAGCCCATTACCCTTTGTTTCCCATTATCTCATTAAGTAATAGCCATTAACATTCCACTTTCAGCCCACTATACTATCATATTACCCTCACTATTCTATCCCAGAAATACCCTGAAATCCTACTGTTATTACTGCCCTTAATACAAAAATCAGAATCTGATACAAAACAGATCTTATAATCTATCCAGGCTTAGTTATCTTTCTGATTTAAACAACTAGAACCAATCCTAATCAACTTCTTAACATAGATGTATTTAACCAACCCCTGTAAACTTGAATTCAAACCCAACATCACAACAACATTATACTGAATTCAACATAACAAGTTAAACTGAATTTCAACATTGGACTAAAATCAAACAAACACAGGAGCATTGTCAATATACTAACAATGCCCTGAAACTTAATGTTCAGGAAACAATATATACACAACATTTATTTTGACAGACTCATTGAAATATAAACAAGGGTGATTTAATTGACGAGTATTAATTAAACTGATTATCTACAACAATTGTCAACAAACAGTCTATAAAAATAGAAACAAATTGTTTCAATCAGTATTATCATAAACGAGAATTCATACTATAACTAATCGACGAACTTAATCGAGTCGATTACACACATTGTAAGTAATCATACCAACAGAAACAATAGTATAATTTTGATCAAATAGACGGGTATGAGATAGAATCACAGAACCAACTAAACAAATATGAAAAATTACACCAGCTACTGAAACAAATAACATTATACACATAGGAAACAAAAGAAAAATAGGGAAAATACCTTTACTTCTTCAAATTCACACGGACACAGGGGCAACTTGGATTCGAACTTTTGAAATCAAACAGACCTTAGTCGAAGTATTATCAACTGAAAATACTTCGACTAAGGTCGATTACACCCCAACCTTTTATTTAATTTGGGGCAGAACCCAAAAATTGAAATTTTTTAGGGTTTCTGATTCTTTGATTTCAAATCCGAACATTTCTAGGTATATTCGAATCAAACCAATGGTATTCTAGACACGAGGGAGGTCAGGTGGGTAACTGGTGTGAGTTTGAGGTAGGTTGGGATAGGGTCAGGTTTCACTCGAATCTTCAAATGAAGATTCGAGCAGTTCCAGGAGGATTCGAGCCATGCTACTAACAGATCCGTGGTGAGGGTATTTAGGGGAAGCTGTGGTGTTACTTTGGAGGCCATTGGAGAAGATAAGGTTTTCAGGCCAACCTTCGATTTAAGATTCGAAGAGTTGGGGCCTGATTCGAAGGAAACTAATGCCAGATCCGTGAAGAGGAGGTTGTGATGAGTCTGGGGTGTTAAGGTGGTGACCGGCGGCGTTGTTGCTAGGGTTAGGGGTGTGTTTTTGGAGACGATGATGAACAGTGGAGAGGGGGGGTGTTTAGTTAGGGGGCCGGGGTAGGGGTTTGGACTTATATAGGGATGGGGTGGATGAATATTGACCATCCGATCAAGTAAGATACACGGTCAGGATCAACTCACTTAACCAAACGACGTCGTTTGGTTTAATTCGGGGGAACGGGTTGAATCGGGGCAATGGGTCGGGTAAGGGTTATGGGTAAGGGTTGTAAGATCTCAGCCGTTGGATGGATTTGATCCAACGACCCTTGATGAAATACGACCAAACGTTGTCGTTTGGTTCGTTTGAATTAAACCGGACATGGGAGTGTTAGGATTGGGCTGTGGAGGGTTAAAAATTTTTTGTTTGGGCCTGGATTTAGGTCTAGGTCCGATTTTTACTTTTAAAACTTATTTTACATTTCCTAATTTTAATCCTAAGTATAAAAAAAATCCTAATAAAAATTATAAAAAAATTTTAACCTTACAAAAATATTAATTACTTTTTAATAATTATTTAACACATAGACAAAGCGTTAATCACACAGTGAAACATTAAAACTAGAACAAATGCATATTTTTGTGATTTTATTTCAATTATTTTTTAAATGCATAATTAAATCCTAGATATGCATGCAATATGTATTTTTATTTTCGTTTAATTATAACAACGTTAACATTTACGGACAAAACACAAACAATTAATAAACGCAACACAAATTCTAAAATTGCACACTAAAAGAAATTAATTTTATTTTTGATTTATTTTGGAGTAGTTTTCGTGAGGCAAAAATCATGTGCTCACAGCTGCCCCTCTTTGTGCGGAAACTCGAAGAGTTTTCGTGCAAAGAAAAAGTGAGCGGATACGAGCGATTTTTGCCCGTTCAAATACTCCGTGGGAAGCATTTTTTGAAATATTTGACCGAACCTCTACTTCAAAGGTTTCCTACATATCCTTGGCTATAAAGGAATCAGGTCAATGTAGTTTGGGAAATTTTGGGTAGCTGAGACTACTATGGGACTGTGATGCTAATGCTGTTTCGTGCTGCTTTTACCGCTTGCTGAACTCCTTATTACACCTTGCTTCAAAGGTAATACAAAAAGCTAAACTAGATTATGGTACATGAATTACAAAATCTTATCTAGATCATGCCCTTGCGTTTCTTGTTGTCTTGATATCTTGGTGATTCTTGGGCATTTGGCTTATTCTGCATTTCCTTTCATTGTGTCCCATATTTCCTTTTTCTGTTTGGGACTCTTGTGTTTCCTGCTGGGGATTTGGTTGGAATCCTCTGCTTTATTGACTTTACGTGTGCTCCTTTCTCACATGGGCGAGCTTTTGAATTCATCCGTAATGTCAAACTATATTGCCATTCTGTTCTTCAGGTGGGCGCCTGACTGCTGATCCTTCAATTGTATTTCCTTATTCTCCAGGTGGACGCCTGATTTCTTCTTAAATTCTTCATCCTCATTCTCCAGGTGGACGCCTGACTTCTTCTCAAATTTTTCATCCTCATTCTCCAGGTGGACACCTGATTTCTTCTTCTTAAAATTTTCATCCTCATTCTCCAGGTGGACGCCTGATTTCTTCAATTCTTCATCCTCATTCTCCAGGTGGACGCCTGATTTCTTCTTAAATTCTTCATCCTCATTCTCCAGGTGGACGCCTGACTTCTTCTTCAATTCTTCATCCTCATTTTCCAGGTGGACGCCTGATTTCTTCTTCAATTCTTCATCCTCATTATCCAGGTGGACGCCTGATTTCTTCAATTCTTCATCCTCATTCTCCAGGTGGACGCCTGATTTCTTCTTAAATTCTTCATTCTCATTCTCCAGGTGGACGCCTGACTTCTTCTTCAATTCTTCATCCTCATTCTCCAGGTGGACGCCTGATTTCTTCTTAAATTCTTCATCCTCATTCTCCAGGTGGACGCCTGATTTCTTCTTTTCTTCATCCTCATTCTCCAGGTGGACGCCTGATTTCTTCTTAAATTCTTCATTCTCATTCTCCAGGTGGACGCCTGACTTCTTCTCAAATTTTTCATCCTCATTCTCCAGGTGGACGCCTGATTTCTTCAATTCTTCATCCTCATTCTCCAGGTGGACGCCTGATTTCTTCTTAAATTCTTCATCCTCATTCTCCAGGTGGACGCCTGATTTCTTCTTAAATTCTTCATCCACATTCTCCATGTGGACGCCTGACTTCTTCTTAAATTCTTCATCCTCATTCTCCAGGTGGACGCCTGATTTCTTCTTTAATTCTTCATCCTCATTCTCCAGGTGGACGCCTGACTTCTTCTTAAATTCTTCATCCTCATTCTCCAGGTGGACGCCTGATTTCTTCTTCAATTCTTCCCCTCATTCTCCAGGTGGACGCCTGATTTCTTCAATTCTTCATCCTCATTCTCCAGGTGGACGCCTGATTTCTTCTAAAAAATTTTACCGGGTGTTTCCTGACACAAATGTTGTTTTTGCCCCTGTTTTAAATCACAGAAAACTTCGTTAGTTTAAAGCAGGGTGGTTAACTGGGCATTCTTGCCGACGGTGGGGCTTCTCTTTGTCTTGTTTTATCGCCTTGGAATGTTTGTAAAGACTGTTTTGTCCTTGTAATTGATCCTTAACTATAGGATCCCCAACTGTATGTTTTCATTTCAAACCCTTTTAACCGTAATCATACGTCTCTCCTGACATTGCTGATCCATTTTTGATTCCACTTTCTTACACCCATATCTTATTTTTTTTTTATCCTATTACCTCCTACCCATCATGGCTGTATCTTTGTTTTATGCAATCTTGAATCTTGGTAGTATACCTTGACATTCCTTCTTATTTGTTTGGAACAAAACTCATCTCAGAAATTTTAGAAGAGTAAGATTATCAGTGACGAAAACATGACGATTTCGAAAATTTAGAATGAAAAGAAAAATCCAAATTTGGATGACTATGGGAGAAAAAATAAAGGACTTATCTGATTGGAGTCACTGGCACCAATGATCATGGTATGCATTTTGGATTAATCAACCCAGTCTTTTTAAACAACCTCTTTTCAATTGTTTCATTTTGTTTTTCCAAATTTTCCACAACCCAATTTGGGTCGCTGTATCTAAAAGAGTTTTCACCGGCAAACCTTCCTCATTTATTTATTTCTTCATTCCTTTTCGCCTTATGGTGCCTGCGAAGGTTTTAACCAATAAGACTCTCTCATTTTACTTTCTCTCAACTTTCGTCGTCTCATGGTGCCCGTGTGGGTTTTCACCTATAAGACTCTCTCATTTTTACTTTCTTTTCTTGTTTGGACCAGAATGTTAGGAACCATCTTCATTTGCTCGACTCGGCATTTTTCTAAGATCGGTCGAAAGGTCTTTTTGGTATGGGGTTGGAACGGAAAGGTATCAAAATTTAAATAGTTTTGATGTGGGTTTGGAATCTTTTTCTTATCTCTAATACAATTCCTGCCCCAGTTTCTTGATTGGGGTCTCTTAATGTTTCTTTTTGTGCAAATTATGCATATTGTGCACCCTATGACCGAGCCGTGAGGCGCCTATGTATCCTTCTTTGAGGAATCAGGTCAAACGTAGTTCACTAAATAATAGTGATTTTCTTTTTTTTTCTTTTTTTTTTATTAATTATTTCATATTTGATTTTCATTGATTCCAAGAGAGGGTAGGAAAGAAACAAATATGGCTCAAAGGGGAAGCAAAGGGTATAGTGTTTGGATAGCAGAATAAATTGTCTTTGTCATTCCAATCTTCGAAATAATGCTAAATACAAACATTCAAAAAGTTATGCATAATATCTCTTTACCGCGTCAGAATTGATAGCCATGTCTATGCATTTGCCTTCAATATCTGTTAAGAATAGTGCACCATTCGATAATACTCTGGTCACAATGAATGGTCCTTGCCAATTCGGGGCAAATTTGCCTTTTGCCTCAACCTGATGTGGAAGAATACGTTTCAGCACATGTTGACCCACTTCAAACTTCCGGGGACGCACCTTTTTGTTGTATGCTCTTGCTATTCTTCTTTGATACAATTGGCCATGACATATTGCGGCCAATCGTTTTTCATCAATCAAGTTTAACTGTTCCAGACGGGTTTTGACCCATTCATCATCATCAATCTTTGCTTCGGCGATGATCCGAAGGGAAGGAATCTCAACTTCTGCAGGAATTACTACTTTAGTGCCATATACCAACAAATAAGGAGTTGCTCCTACTGAAGTGCGAACAGTAGTGCGATATCCCAATAACGCAAATGGTAGTTTTTCATGCCATTGTCTTGAACCTTCTACCATTTTCCGAAGTATCTTCTTTATGTTTTTGTTGGCTGCCTCGACTGCTCCATTCGCCTTGGGCCGATATGGAGTAGAGTTGCGATGTGTAATCTTAAACTGTTGGCATACTTCCTTCATTAAGTTACTGTTAAGATTAGCACCGTTATCTGTGATGATCACCTTTGGGATCCCGAATCGACATATGATATTTGAGTGGACAAAATCGACCACAGCTTTCTTGGTCACTGATTTGAATGTTTTGTCCTCAAACCCATTTGGTAAAATAATCAATGGCTACCAGAATGAACCTGTGCCCATTGGATGCTGCCGGCTCAATTGGTCCAATCACATCCATGCCCCAGGCAACGAAGGGCCATGGTGCCGACATTGTGTGCAACTCGGATGGTGGAGAATGAATCAAATCTCTGTGTATCTGGCATTGATGACACTTGCGCGCAAAACTGATACAATCTCGCTCCATGGTAAGCCAATAATAACCAGCTCGAAGGATTTTCTTTGCCAACACATATCCGCTCATGTGGGGTCCGCAAACTCCCGAATGTACTTCAGACATAACAGTTGTAGCTTGTCTGGCATATATGCATCTTAATAATCCAAGGTCTGGTGTTCTTTTATACAAAAATCCTCCGCTTAAGAAGAATCCATTTGCCAATCGCCTAATGGTTCTTTTTTGATCCCCTGTGGCTTGTGCTGGATATATCCCCATCCTGATATACTCCTTGATGTCGTGGAACCACGGTTCACCGTCAAATTCCTCTTCAACCATATTGCAATAAGCGTGCTGATCGTGGACTTGAATATGTAGTGGATCTACATAAGCTTTGTCTGGATGATGCAACATTGATGCCAGGGTAGCCAATGCATCAGCAACCTCATTATGGATCCTTGGAATATGTCGGAACTCCACTGATTGAAAACGCTGACAAAGATCATGTAGACATTGTCGGTATGGTATGAGCTTCAAGTCTCGGGTTTCCCATTCTCCTTGAATTTGATGTACCAGAAGATCCGAATCTCCCATGACTAAGATTTCTTGGATACCCATGTCTGCGGCTAGCCTTAACCCCAAAATACAAGCTTCATATTCAGCCATATTATTGGTGCAATAAAATCGTAGTTGAGCCGTAACAGGATAGTGATGCCCTGTTTCAGAAATGATTACAGCTCCTATACCGACTCCTTTCATGTTAGCAGCCCCATCGAAGAAAAGTTTCCAACCAGGTTTTTCAATTTGCTCGATCTCATCGATATGCATTATTTCTTCATCGGGAAAATAGGTTTTCAACGGCTCGTACTCCTCGTCGACCGGGTTTTCGGCTAAATGATCGGCCAGTGCTTGGGCTTTCATTGCAGTTCGAGTCACATAAATGATGTCAAATTCTGTGAGCAATATCTGCCACTTTGCAAGTCTTCCCGTTGGCATAGGCTTTTGAAAAATATATTTCAACGGATCCAGACGAGAAATGAGGTAAGTAGTGTAGGACGACAAATAGTGTTTCAACTTCTGAGCTACCCACGTTAGGGCGCAACATGTCTTTTCCAGATGAGTATACTTAACCTCATAAGCTGTGAATTTCTTGCTAAGGTAGTAGATGGCCTGTTCTTTTCTGCCGGTGAAGTCATGTTGCCCCAATACACAACAAAATGAATTTTCCAAGACCTTCAAGTAAAGAATCAGAGGTCTTCCTGGCTCCGGTGGGACCAGCACGGGTGGGTTTGACAAGTATCCTTTTATTTTATCAAACGCTTCTTGACACTCATCGGTCCATTTGACCGCAACATCCTTTTTCAACAATTTGAAAATAGGCTCACAGGTTGTCGTGAGCTGAGCAATAAACCTGCTGATGTAATTCAACCTCCCTAACAAACTCATTACTTCAGTTGTGTTCCTTGGAGGTGGCAATTCTTGGATGGCTTTGATTTTTGACGGGTCTAGCTCGATGCATCATCGACTGACTATGAATCCCAACAACTTTCCAGATGGAACTCCAAATGCGCATTTGGCAGGGTTAAGTTTGAGGTTGTACTTGCGAAGTCTTAAGAAGAATTTCCTCAAATCCCCAACGTGGTTGGCCTGATGCTTTGATTTTATGATCACATCGTCCACGTATACTTCAATCTCCTTGTGTATCATATCATGAAACACTATGGTCATTGCTCTCATATAAGTTGCCCCGGCGTTCTTCAAACCAAAAGGCATTACTCGATAGCAATAAGTTCCCCATGGTGTGATGAATGCCGTCTTTTCTGCATCTTCTTCATCCATTAGAATTTGATGATACCCGGCATAACAATCCACGAAAGATCCTATCTCATGCTTGGCGCAATTATCGATCAAAATATGGATATTGGGTAATGGGAAATTATCCTTTGGACTTGCTTTGTTGAGATTGCGGTAGTCGACGCATACTCTAATTTTGCCGTCTTTCTTTGGTACGGGAACGATATTAGCTAACCAAACAGGATATCGAGTGACTCGAATGACCTTTGCTTCCAACTGTTTGGTGATTTCTTCCTTAATTCTCACACTCATATCAGGCTTGAATTTTCTCAGCCTCTGCTTGACAGGAGGCACCATTGGATCGGTGGGCAATTTGTGAACCACTAAATCAGTGCTCAAACCCGGCATGTCGTCATATGACCATGCAAAAACATCTTTGAATTCTATGAGTGCTTTAATTAACTCTTCTCGGATCCTTGGTTCGAGATGGACACTTATTTTAGTTTCCCGGATATTATTCGTGTCCCCTATATTGATGTCCTCGGTATCACTCAGGTTAGATTTGGTTTTTTCCTCAAAGTGAATTAACTCTTTACTAATCTCTTCAAAAACCTCATCTTCATCGTATTCTGATTCATAATCACAATATATTTCTTGAATTATTATTTCGGAACCAGATTGATTTTTAAGACTGGGCTGAGGATTCCTCATGCATGCCATATCACTAGAGCCAGCGTAAAAAGAACTGTACAGAAAAAGAAGAAAAGGAAAAGAAAACTATCAGGAATGATAATGAAAAAGGAAACTGTATTTTATTGGATGATGAAAGATAACAAGGTTTGCACACTTCAAACAAACTGTAAGATAAGCATTGGGATTACAACCCTGAGGTAACCCAAACAAACTGAAGGAAAATCAAAATAAACTACCAAGACTCCTTTCGAATGGGGAGAGGAGTGGCTTTCCAATTATTAAGCTTTGTTTCTGGTCCAACGAATTGAACTTCTGCGTTGCTACAACCTTCCCCGCTTTCCACCATATTCACATCGTCAAACAATTTCTCGAATCTTTCAATTAATTCCTCCTCAGGATTGACCAGGGATTTAGGAATTGTTGTTATCGGGCGATTTTTAGCACCGGTCTTGACAAAAGACTTTGATAGATGTGGGACTGGTTTTGGAAGAACCCATGCCTTTTGTTTCAGCTTTCTGGCATTTCTCACGTCGGTGACAGTGGGTATGAATCCCAAACCAAATGTTCCCCAGTTCTCGGGGAGAGATACTGGTTGTATAATTCCTTGCAAAGATGAGCCCAGACCTTTGCCGGGTATAAAACCATTTTTTAACATTTCATAGGCTACCATGACTGATGCAGAGGTTATCTTTGGATTCGGAATGTACTTCCCCTCTGGAATTTTCTCTACCGACACTGTGTCGGACACCTGGTAAACCCATGGTCCCTGGTCATTTTCTATTCCCTCGATCGGTACAATGGCACTGCTGTGAGCATTTAAACTTTCTTCCTCATGCACAACTATTTCTTGATGATCCCATTCAAACTTGACCGCCTGATGTAGTGTTGACGGGACTGCTTTAGCAGCATGGATCCATTGTCGACCCAACAACAGATTATAAGAAACAGTTATGTCTAGTACTTGAAACTCCATCGTGAATTCAACCGGCCCTATTGTCAGTTCCAACACTATGTCGCCAAATGAATCTCTGCTTCCACCGTCAAACCCCCGTACGCAAATACTATTCTTCTGGATCCTCTCCTCTTTGATTTTCAATTTGCTTAAAGTGGAGAGAGGGCAGATGTTTGCACTTGACCCGTTGTCAACCAATACCCGGGTTACTACGGAGTTTTCACATTTCACGGTGAGGTAAAGAGCTCTGTTGTGCTCAATCCCTTCCACAGGCGATTCATCATCAGAAAATGTAATTCTATTTGCCTCAAATATTCTGTTGGCTATTCTTCCCAAATGATTTACAGAGATTTTATCGGGAACGTGAGCCTCATTCAGGATTTTCATCAAAGCCAGACGGTGCTCCTCTGAATGGATCAATAATGATAATAATGAAATTTGAGCGGGCGTCTTCTTCAGTTAATCCACAACAGAATAATCATGGAGCTTCATTTTTCTTAAAAACTCTTCCGCTTCTTCTTCCGTCACAGCTCTCTTTATTGGTGTTGGATTATTTTTAGTTTTTCTTAACTCTTCGGGAGTAAAACATCTTCCCGAACGAGTCAAGCCTTGCACCTCACAGACTTCTTCCTTGACTTCTTTTCCCTTGTACATTACAGTCACCCATTCATAGTTCCATGGAATGGCCTTGTTGTTGATCACTGGTAGCTGGGTTACAGGTTTGATAATAACCCGATCTGTACGGGCTCCTTCCACGAATACAATGGGTTTGCTGGCAACCCCTGGTACTATCACTTTCGGCCTTTCTGGCTTTGTGGCTACTTTGCTCGAAGATCCCTTCTCGACTACCACAAATGGTTCATCATCATTTCTGTTTTGCTTAAGTACCGACTTCTCCTCTGTTAACTGCTTATCCGGCTTGGCTTCATGAGACCTGATCATCATGACGGTTTGTGACAACTTCTTTGTCTCCCTATCAACCTGTACTATTTCTATCATATTAGCCTCTTGATGGGCTGGCATTGGATTTCTGTTGATATTGGGAGCTTCGGGGGTTTGAACCTCGATTTTGTTAGTATCAATTAGCTCTTGTATTGCATTTTTTAAATGCCAGCATTTTTCCGTATCATGGCCTGGTGTACCGGAACAATACTCACAGCTAATGGTGTAGTCCAGATTCTTTGGAGGAGGATTGGGTAGCTTGGATTGTATTGGTCTTAGCATGTCTAGCTGTCTCAACCTGTGGAACAGACTAGTGTAGGACTCTCCCAATGGAGTGTAGGTTTTCTTTTTCTATTCCCTTTCTCCCCTGAATGCTGGCCTAGGCCTGAAACCTGGTCTGGGATAGGCTCGTGGGTAAGTACCTGGTATGACAGGAGCACGCCAGTTAGCGTGTGCCGGTGGATGATTGTATGCTTGTGTATGGTTGATGGAAAAATGAGGTTTCGAAGGGTGATAGTAGTGTTGAGATGAATTGTGGTGGTGAGTTGATTGGTGAGGTCGATGTTGATTATAGTAAGGAGGTGAACCTCTCGATCCCAACCAAGTTCCTGAATCAACTACCGCTGCTTCTTCCCTTTTCTTTCTTCCGATTCCTCCTACCCCGCCTTGAATAGCTTGAGTAGTCGCTTTGATGGCCGAATAGCTCATGATTTTATTTGTCTTGAGGCCTTCTTCCACCATACCTCCCATTTTTACTACTTCGTTGAATGATTTACCTACCGCTGAAACCAAATGGGCATAGTAAGTTGGTTCCAAGGCTTGGAGGAAGTAGTCTACCATTTCACTCTCCTTCATAGGAGGATCCACTCTTGCTGCCTGTTCTCTCCACCGGAAGCCATACTCTCTGAAACTTTCATTGTGTTTTTTCTCAAATTTTGTCAAAGATAGTCGATCTGGGATGATTTCCAGATTGTATTGGAAATGGTATGCAAATGCCTGTGCCAGGTCATCCCAGGTGTACCATCTCCCATGGTCCTGGCGTGTATACCACTCCAAAGCTGATCCGCTTAAACTTTGACTGAAGTAAGCCATCAATAATTCGTCCTTTCCCCCAGCTCCTCGCATCTTGCTACAGAAACCCCTTAAGTGGGCTACTGGGTCGCCGTGCCCATTGTATAGGTCAAATTTGGGCAACTTGAAGCCAACTGGCAATTGCACATTTGGGAATAAGCATAAATCTTTGTAGGCCACACTGACCTATCCTCCTAACCCTAGCATGTCTCGGAACAATTGTTCTAGGCTTTTGACCTTTCTGAACATCTCTTCTTGTTCAACATTTTTGACTGGTTTGTCAATTTCGGTTGGGAGGTCAAAACGAGGAGTAGTTGAATGGATTTCGGAGGCCTTGAAGGTGGGCTCCGGGGGTAATATTGATTGTCCTGGGCCTGGAATATGGGCTCACTAGGAGATTTGTGGAATGTAGCCGGGGGAGGTGCTACGAAAATAGGAGTCACTGGTGGAGGAAAGTATGGAACTGGTTTAGGAGGGGGAGACTGCTGTGTCTGAGAGGTGGTGCCTTGGTAGTGTTGGTAGATGGGGAAATTTGGGGATAATTCAGTGGTAAGATTATCCTGAGTTTGGGCCATTGATGGAGCAGGGTTAGTTGGGTAAGATGGGGGTGACTGCCCTGTAGACCAGGCCTGGTACATCTCAGCCATTTGCTGCTTGAGTTTAAACATCTCTTCTTTTATTTTCCCGACATTCATCTACTCTATCTCAATACCTGTGTCAACATCTGGGATAGACATACTTTCGGGTATTGGTCCTTTTGATCTCGTGTGATAATGATAATATGCCAGTATACTCTTTAGAGAAACTAACTGCTTGAATTCTGGAAATGAGCAAACTTGTTAGTTTTGAGAGTTTAACACATATACAATTACACGTTGAGATGCGATGCTCCTAGACAAATAACCCATTTCTATTATGCATTTGCTCGGCTTCTTGCGTCATCCCAGCTTTTCTTGGTCTTTTATTGTTGTTCACTCTTATTTTATTTTCTTATATACATTTTTTATTGTATTGTGGTCGAATCTTATAGAGATTGCCTACGTATCATGCCCCCGCATGAATCAGACCTTGCGTAGTTCGGACCTAAGGCAAACACTTTTATTTATTATACAAAGATGGAACAGACATTACATTTGAAAACCTTTATAAGAAAATGGTTTGAAACACACATACTCAAATCAAATAAAAGATACAACTCTTAACATCTCACAACATGCCCCACTTTCCACTTTTGTTGTCAATCATTGGATTATTTGCTCAATGTGGGGCTTGACCTGGATGACCTCCCAGCGTACGATACATCCTTTCCAACTCCATTGCTAGATGATGGGCAAAAATGGGTGCATGCTCTGTAAACCTTTCATAATACATTCCTTGGCAGTTTACATAACTTTGAGAGGTGTAGACCGCCAGGTCGTGGATTTGTGCCCTGAAATCTTGGAGACGTTGGTCTTGGTTCTGCAATTGCTGCTGGCGAGTGGTGGCTATATCTCTGACACGGTCTTCACGATCTAGAGCTGACTCTAATAGAGCTCGGAGTCTGGCCTTCTCTAATCTTGCCTGCGCTCTTTCTCTGTCGATGTCCGCTTGTTGATGTTCTCTATTGTATCTTCTTGCCTCTTCTAGTTGTGCACGAAGTTGGTCTTCTGAACGTATCCAATGGTCTTTTTCCTTTTTGAATTGTGCCCTGTCTTCTTCGGATTGCCTTACTTGGCGTTCCTTATTAGATCTGGCTTCTTCGTTTAATTGTTGGATTCTTTCTTTAGCTTTGCTCAACGCCCTTTCGTTTTCTGCAAGAATGGAATCATAATCTTGCATTCTTTCAAAAAGATTGGCGATGGGTTTTTGATCCTTCCAACTCCTCATTGGTGTTTCAGAAGCTCTTTTCATTTTTTGAAATCGAGCGTGAAGATTTTCATTCTCACAAGCTAAACTCTTCTTCTCGCCTTCGACTTCTTGTGCTTGCAAATCTTTCTCCAGACTGAGGCTCCTCAGATTTTCCTTTAGGGCATGGATAGTTGCTTTGTACCCTTTTTCCTTTTCTCCCCAAGTCAACCGCTCTTGGATTTTATCATTAAAGTTTTGAACATGGGGTCTTTTTGTTGGCCTTCTTAACTCGGGTTCTGGTACATCATCCACACGAGACCGTTTCTCAAACCACCTTGCATATCCACGATTTATCTCACCCCTTGTAGTGTCTGGGACTTGAGTATCACTTTTCAAGTATCGACATCCATTCCACATCTGCTGAATTAGAGCCTCGGGAATAGTGGCTTCCGGGTGTAATTCGATTACTTGCATACTCAAATCTTCATCATCAGGAACTACTTGGTATCTCCCTAGTTGTCTTAGAACTCTTAGTGGCGCATATGGATGGATGCTTCTCAATCCCAATAGTAGCAAATAACTACTTGAGGTTGACATGTGTATCACTTCCCTCATCGGGAGCCATCCCAAAGTCCACTCAATTTGATTTGCCATTAAAGCCCTTAGATGAGATACCCATGCTTCTATTCCTTCTGGGGACTTATAATCTTTTATTCTTTCCTCATAACTCTCGATGAAATTATCATTGCTTGGCCCATACTGTATGATCTTGGGCTGATATTGGAGATGTTCAATCACCCACATTTGCAACAAAATTTTGCATCCTTCGAAGACTTTTGCTCCTGATTTACATAAAGTCAACGCCCGATAAATGTCTGAGAGAATGATCGGGACAAGAGTGTGATTTTCCTTGGTGGTGAGGACCTGTACAACTTTTGCCGTGCGAATATCAATTGTTCGCTCTTTGTTTGGGAAGACCATGATTCCTAAAAAAGCCACTATGAAGGCGAAGCAACGGTGAATCTGCCAGGTGTCTTTGTTTTGCTTGTTAGTAAGGCCTTTCTCGTGAATTTCAAATCCATCTGGCTTTCCGAACCTTGAATACAAGAAGTTGAAAGAACAACATCCGTTGATGACATTGCTTTTCCTGATTTGATTACTGATGTTCAGAAGACCGAAGAATCGATGTACCGAGGGAGCCTTTGTAAATATTAGGTTTTGATTTCTTAGACTTCCGTCAAAACCAACATATCCAGCTATCTCCTCTAATGTAGGAGTAAGCTCGAAATCAGAGAAACGAAAGACATTGTGAACAGGGTCCCAAAAAGTTACTAACGCCGCAATCAGATCATCACAGGGTTTAACTTTCATAATATCCGTGAGATTTCCCAAATGCTTGACGACCCATTTTTGACCGTCTTCGCCTAATTCATACCACCACATTTGAAGCTGAAATAGAAACTCGTCTGTATTCGTGGATGGGGGGTTTTGTGTGGTGCTCATTTTGTATCTGAAATTTAATTTTAATAAAGTCAAGACTCATTTTGAAAATATACACTAAAAAAAAAAATCATTTTCAATTTTTATTTATTAAACACTTTTTATTTCAAGGTTTAAAACTATTTTTTGTGAATATTCTAAAAATAATCCATTTTATTCCTCGGCTCTCAAAAATATTTTCAATTAAGCTGGTCAACAAGCAAATTCGAGGCAAATGAATGCACAGGTAGCAAGTAGGATGCATCAGGATGGTCTTTTTATTTCAGGTTCACCTGTCCTAGACAGACCCAACCCCTTGTGTTGAGTCTCCAAGGCCAAATGTACATGATGCAAATAGACGTTCCTACTAGGGATCCGGTACATGGCTGAGTTATTCTAGGTGAAAAACCTGAGGCATATTGTTCTAAACCTGGCTTACCCAAACGGACAGTTTGAGCCGAAGTGGGGGCAACGTACCGGGAGCACGAAAGTCTACCCGGCCTAGTTACTTGTCCCAACTTCGTCTTATTTGGTATGACTTTAACAGAAAGGTGGGCCACGCGCACGTGTGCACCATAAATTTAGAAGACTCAGAAAGAAGGGGGTTTCGTAGCAGTTGTATATATTCATAATTCAAATAATATTAAAGCGGTAAAAGTGTTATTTAGCACATTGGGCATATATCATGTAAAAATCAAATAATAAATAAAGCCAACTATAACAGTTATTTTAAGCTCGAATTCTTAAACCCTGAACCAGAGATTCTGGGTTCGGTCCCCAGCAGAGTCGCCAGAGCTGTCACACCTCCTTTTTTACCGCGCCCGCGGGAGGTGCATAGGGAGTTTTCTCCAATTAAAGGACAGTCGAAACGGGATTTATTTATTTGTTTCAGAGTCGCCACCTGGGAATTTTAAGGCGTCCCAAGTCACCGGTTTTAATCCCTGAATCGAGGAGAATATGACTCTGTTTGTTATTCTGCGAACCAGACATCTTGAGTAAGGAATTCTGTTAATCCGGAAGAAGGTGTTAGGCATTTCCGAATTCCGTGGTTCTAGCACGGTCGCTTAACTGTTTTTATTCTTGGCTTAATTATCTCGATTTTACATTTTTATTGCATGATTTTGTTACCGCTTCTGTTTATTGTTTACAATTTATATAAACGAATTACGCGTACGTATATTCGTATTATATACCTTTTATAATTGTAGAGAATCGTGCCACGCATACGTGTACACAAAAAGGTTGATAATATTTTTATATTTTTATTATATATAAAAAAAAAATTTATTTGATATTCGAAACTGCGCTTAAAATAAAATTAAGAACGTTCGTCTTTCTTAAATAGTGAACCGCACATCTCGGGTTTTTAGGAAATTCATTTGCTATTCTCCGAAAAATCCCTTTTATTAAATATTCACTCGAAGTTGCGCGAACGCATAATCCGAGTTGCTTTTAGAAATATAATCAGGTTACGCGAACGTATCCCTAATCATAAAAATATTCTTGATGGTAGTATAAATTTGTTTACAGATTGTTTATTATATCTACGTATTTTTATGTGAACATCATGAGAAATAAATATTCCTCTAGTCTCTAAATTCCTTGAAAAAATTTATAATTTATTGGACGTTGATCACAAATTATACTTTTTCGCGTATGAATTATATTCCTCAAACCATTCGAATTCAAGGAGTAAAAATAAACAACGTGTGATTAATACTACCATTTAGTGAATACAATATTTGCCTACCCAAATAAACAACGTGCGAATTACGTATAAAATTGGGAAAGAATTGATGTAAGAAAGGAAGTGATATTTTCGAAGAATTTTCATTATTCTATTTGAGGCGAATGCTATTTTTATATTTTTTTAAAAAAATGTTATAATTTATAAACCTAATCACCTTCTACATTACTTGTTTTTAATCCAAAGTTGTAATCGTTTGGTTAATTTGTTTACGATGGTAGATAGGCATCAAGTTGATAAGAAAGGGAATTATTATACAAATCGATTCAATAAAATTTGCCTTACATGCAACATAATTGTACGTCTGAAACATTCATAACATTTAACATCGTAACGAGCTATATCAAACCACCTTTCACTAATGGTTATACACACACCCGTTATCTTATATACGAAAAATACCACCAACATCATTTTAACCTTATTTAACAACAGAGGTTAGTAATGTAGTTTTCTTGATATTTCTACATTACTCTTTACTTAGCTAACAATACCATAAAATTTAAATAATGGCCAACTTTATGGCATGTTCCCTACCTTGACAACTCAATTATATCTTCACTTAATGAAAATTTCGAAATTAACCTTATTACAACACTTATACGAACTTCAAGAAATGACATTTAACTTATAGTCATCACGTCAAAACATGCTACTATATTAATCAATTGAAACAAAACCAAACTTTTACACTAAAGACCTTAGATGAATAGAAGACAGAATTATAACTCCAAACTTCATTTATTTGCCGTGCTGAAGCTTTTCACAACATGAGTTTAAAAGATATGTACATGAAAATGAAGGTAGAAGGAGTAAATTTCACCAGTAGCAGCAGTAACAAAATCAGCAGAATATACCAATAACACAGCAGGTCTGAACAAGACCCGTTAACCCAGATGAACAGTAACAGAAACTTGAGAAAAATTTCAGATTTGAACTGAACAATATCCACAAACAAACAACGGATAGATTCTAGAAAAATAACATTTTTAGATTTCAGTTTCTTTCTTCTATCTGTTTCAGATTTCAGTTTCTTTCTTCTATCTGTTTCAAATTCCTATTTCTGATTTTTCTGTTCAGTTTTCCTCTCTTTCTGTCCAGATTTTCTCTCTGTATATATGTATTTATGTGTATTCCTCCAGATTTTTTCTCTCTTTTTCCTCTTAATGTCTCTCTTCTGTGTATTCAAAATCTCTCCAATCAGATCTCTCTCCAAATCTCTCTCTTAAAAAAATCTGCCTTAAAATCTGATCTTTTTTTTCTAAAAATCTGCTTCCTGTATTTATACAGGTCTACCCCCCTTATCTTAAATGCTGCCTGGACCCTTTCTTCTTTTAAAATCAGAAAGTCCCATTAAAATCTGCTTTTTCTACTTTAAATCTCATTAAGTGATCTTATCCTGAATTTCAGCAGCCCATTACCCTTTGTTTCCCATTATCTCATTAAGTAATAGCCATTAACATTCCACTTTCAGCCCACTATACTATCATATTACCCTCACTATTCTATCCCAGAAATACCCTGAAATCCTACTGTTATTACTGCCCTTAATACAAAAATCAGAATCTGATACAAAACAGATCTTATAATCTATCCAGGCTTAGTTATCTTTCTGATTTAAACAACTAGAACCAATCCTAATCAACTTCTTAACATAGATGTATTTAACCAACCCCTGTAAACTTGAATTCAAACCCAACATCACAACAACATTATACTGAATTCAACATAACAAGTTAAACTGAATTTCAACATTGGACTAAAATCAAACAAACACAGGAGCATTGTCAATATACTAACAATGCCCTGAAACTTAATGTTCAGGAAACAATATATACACAACATTTATTTTGACAGACTCATTGAAATATAAACAAGGGTGATTTAATTGACGAGTATTAATTAAACTGATTATCTACAACAATTGTCAACAAACAGTCTATAAAAATAGAAACAAATTGTTTCAATCAGTATTATCATAAACGAGAATTCATACTATAACTAATCGACGAACTTAATCGAGTCGATTACACACATTGTAAGTAATCATACCAACAGAAACAATAGTATAATTTTGATCAAATAGACGGGTATGAGATAGAATCACAGAACCAACTAAACAAATATGAAAAATTACACCAGCTACTGAAACAAATAACATTATACACATAGGAAACAAAAGAAAAATAGGGAAAATACCTTTACTTCTTCAAATTCACACGGACACAGGGGCAACTTGGATTCGAACTTTTGAAATCAAACAGACCTTAGTCGAAGTATTATCAACTGAAAATACTTCGACTAAGGTCGATTACACCCCAACCTTTTATTTAATTTGGGGCAGAACCCAAAAATTGAAATTTTTTAGGGTTTCTGATTCTTTGATTTCAAATCCGAACATTTCTAGGTATATTCGAATCAAACCAATGGTATTCTAGACACGAGGGAGGTCAGGTGGGTAACTGGTGTGAGTTTGAGGTAGGTTGGGATAGGGTCAGGTTTCACTCGAATCTTCAAATGAAGATTCGAGCAGTTCCAGGAGGATTCGAGCCATGCTACTAACAGATCCGTGGTGAGGGTATTCAGGGGAAGCTGTGGTGTTACTTTGGAGGCCATTGGAGAAGATAAGGTTTTCAGGCCAACCTTCGATTTAAGATTCGAAGAGTTGGGACCTGATTCGAAGGAAACTAATGCCAGATCCGTGAAGAGGAGGTTGTGATGAGTTTGGGGTGTTTAGGTGGTGACCGGCGGCGTTGTTGCCGCCGGGTTTCAGGCAATGGGGAATTAGGGCGGCTAGGGTTAGGGGTGTGTTTTTTGAGACGATGATGAACAGTGGAGAGGGGGGGTGTTTAGTTAGGGGGCCGGGGTAGGGGTTTGGACTTATATAGGGATGGGGTGGATGAATATTTTTGTGATTTTATTTCAATTATTTTTTAAATGCATAATTAAATCCTAGATATGCATGCAACATGTATTTTTATTTTCGTTTAATTATAACAATGTTAACATTTACGGACAAAACACAAACAATTAATAAACGCAACACAAATTCTAAAATTGCACACTAAAAGAAATTAATTTTATTTTTGATTTATTTTGGAGTAGTTTTCGTGAGGCAAAAATCACGTGCTCACAATTGTCTCTTTTCTCTTTTCATCTTCTTGAGTCGAGAGACTTTCAGAAACAGCCTCTCTACTCCCTCGTGGTAGGGGTAGTGGAATTTACTAGGTCGTTGTTGTTGTTGTATGTGAAAGTGATGTACGCAAGGTGACGAGTGGGTACACGAATCGTACGTGGTATTTGACCGGTTTAGGGTACTTAGACTCTTTCCATGCTTTAATTGAATTGTCGTATCATGTTCTAACTTCTCATAATCAATCAACTCTTACTTATGTTAGTCTATCCTTACATGCCTTAAATGATTTCATTAATACTTGTTCTACATCCTAATTGATAATTGTTCTCATGCTTTAGTTGAACTTATTGCCTCTATTATTGTTGCGTGTTATCTCTTTCGTTGTTGATTATCATTATTCGAAGTTATTGTTCGTGTTATCTCTTTCATTGTTGATTATCACTACTTGAAGTTATTGTTCATGTTATCTCTTTCCTTATTGATCTCCATTATTTGAAGTCATTATTATACGTTATCTCTTCTATTGCAAGTTATTCTTATTTAATATCATGGTTATACATTGTCTCATTATTGAGTTATTGGTGTTGAAGTTGTAAAAGTTGCGTGAGTTGATTTTTCAGGAGGCCCACAATTCACGATACTCCATTCATCCAGGTGCCGCTAAGATGTATTAGGATTTGAGACAACACTATTGGTGGAGGAGAATGAAGAAAGACATAGTGGAGTATGTAGCTCGGTGCCTAAATTATTAGCAAGTAAAATATGAGCATCAGCGGCTGGGTGATTTGCTTTAGCGACTTGAGATTCCCGAGTGAAAATGGAAGCGTGTCACCATGTGCTTCATTGTTGGGCTCCCATGAACTTAGAAGAGATTTGACGCGGTATAGGTGATTATGTACAGGTTGACCAAGTCGGCTCATTTCATCCCGGTAGTGACTATCTATTCTTCAGAGCAGCTGGCTTAGGTTTATATCCACGAGATTGCCCGACTTCATGGTATGGCAGTATCCATCATCTCTAATCGGGGTACACAGTTCACATCGCATTTCTGGAGAGCTTTACAACATGAGTTAGGTACACGGGTTGAGTTGAGTACAACATTTCATCCTCATACATACAGACAGGCCAAGCTCACCATTTAGATTTGGAGAATATGTTTTGTGCCTACGTTATGTATTTCGAGGGTTCTTGGGATCAATTCTTGCCGCTTGTGGAGTTCGCCTACAATATCAACTACCGATCGAGTATTCAGATGGCTCCTCATGAAGCCCTATATGGAAGACGTTGTCGTTCTCCAGTTGGGTGGTTTGAGCGGGGAGAGGCTAAGTTATTAGGCACAGATTTTGTTTGAGATGCCTTAGAGAAAGTCAAGATGATCAAGGATTGGCTTCGTGCAGCCTAATCCAAACAGAAGAGTTATGTGGATCAGAAGGTTCACGATGTTATATTCATGGTTGGAGAGTGAGTCTTACTCTGGGTTTCACCCATTAAGGGTGTGATGAGGTTCAGGATGAAGGGCAAATTGAGCCCTAGGTATATCGAACCTTTTGAGATCCTTGAGAGGAATGGTGAGGTGTCCTACACGCTTGCTTTGCCACCTAGTTTATCTGCAGTTCATTCGGATTTCCATGTTTCTATGCTTCGAAAGTATCATGGTGATCCGTCTCATGTTCTAGACTCCAACACATTCCAATTGGATGAGGATTTGACTTATATTGAGGAGCCGGTGGCTGGACCAACAAGTCCGAAAGTTGAGATCAAAGAGCATTGCTTCAATAAAGGTTCAATGGAGGGGTCACCCAGTCGAGGAGGCGACCTGGGAGACCGAACATAACATGGAGAGTCATTATCTTCATCTATTCATCACTTCAGGTATGTCCTTATGCACGTTAGTCTATGAATTGCGGGGTTGATTAGTTTTTGTTCCGGGAAGCTTTCAGGTTAATTTGGACCATTTGATTCTTGACTAAGAAGTTTAAATTAGAAATGTTGACAAAACTTTGACTTTTATGAAAATGATCCAGAACTATGTTTTCATGACTCTAATAGCTTCATATCGTGATTTCGGACTTGGGCGTATGCCTAGAATTGATTTCAAAAGTCCGAGGTTGAATTGTGTTGATTTTCCGAAATTTGGCAATTTGTAGTTGAAAGATTTGACCATAGGTTGACTTTTATCTATCGAGCTCAGAATTTGATTTTGGGACTTGGAATAGGTCTATTATGCTATTTAAAAATTGTTTGCAAAATTTGGTGTCGTTTGGAGTTGATTTGATAGGATTCGGACGCTTAGTTGTAATTCTAGAAATTCTTGAACTTTACTATGAAACTCATGCGTTTTAGATTTCAAATCGTAGTTTTAGACGTTATTTTTGTGTTTTGATCGCACGAGCAAGTTTGTATGATGTTTTTAGACTTGTGTGAATGTTTGGTTTGGAGCCTTGAGGGCTCGGATGAGTTCCGGATATGTATCGGAATGGTTTTGAACTGAAAATGTATTGCTAGTGTTGTTGGAGCTCAGTTATCGCAATTGCGAGCACCAACCTCGCAATTGCGAAGGTAATAGTGGAGGCTCAAATGTCGCAATTGCGACTTCCCCTTCGCATTTGTGAATTCGGCAGGATTTGGACTAAGTTAGCATTTGCGAACATTTGTTCGCTTTTGCGAAGTTTCCAGCTTCGCAATTGCGAAGCCTTTTATCGCAAATGCAATGTTGACTTATGCTTTCAAGGTTCGCAAATGCGAGCCCTGGTCTGCAATAGCTAAGGCTCGCAAATGCGAACCTTGTGTCGCAAATACGACATCTGCAGCTGGTACAAAAGGGGGCTGGGAGACAGGATTTTTGAAAATATTCTCTCTTTTTTGAACCCTAGACTCGATAGGAGGCAATTTGGAGAGGGGATTTTTACCTACAAACTTTGGGTAAGTGATTCTAATCTGTTTATGATCATATTCCATCAATACATCTTAGATTATAACATCAAAATCATGTGAATCAAAGTGAAAATTTGTGAAAACTTTGTTAAATTTTTGAAAAATAAGAATTTGAGTTTTAAGAGTCGATTTAGACTCGGATTTTGAAACTAATCACATATAAGAACTCGTGGGTTTATGGGTATTTGAAATCTACCATTAGACCCGGATTTTGATTGGGCGAGCCCCGAATTGAATTTTATTGACTTTTGAGGAAAGTATAAAGATCATGCCTTTTTCTTTTGTAATTGATTTCCCTTGCATTGTTTGATGATATTAAGTTGATTTTGGTTAGATTTGAGCCATGTGGTAGCGAATTTTAGGAGAAAAACTATTTTCGAGGGTTGATTTGCCTAAGTTGAGATAAGTATCTTGCCTAACTTTGTGTGGGGGAACTACCCCTTTGGATTGGTATTGATAAATTCATTTGTGCTATGTGAAGGCTGTGCATGCAATGTGATGAGTGGGTACATAAATTGTACGTGGTATTTGACCAGTTTAGGCTACTTACCCTCTATCCATGTGTTAATTGAATTGTCATATCATGTTCTAACTTCTCATAAACAATTTATCCTTACTTGTGTTAGTCTATCCTTACATGCCTTAAATGATTTTCTTAACACTTGTTTTTCATCCTAGTTGATAAATTGTTCTCATGCTTTAGTTGAACTTGTTGCATTTATTATTGTTACATATCGCATTTTTCGTACGTTAAAATTTCGTTTTCAGTTAACCGACGTAGACTCGGGGATGAGATCATCTTGATGTTAACGTATTTACGCTATTTATAACAAGTGAGAAATAAGTGTCATGAAGGATAAAGGGTACACGAATTAAAAAAAACGAGTTTTGTTGAAAGTGGCCAATTTGGAATAAAATACGGGTCAAGCGATAATACCCGATGATTATGAACTAGTACCATGAAGGTACCACATGACCACTGTAGTATAATGTATAGAGTATATATATAGTATATTAAAAATAAATAGAATTTTAAGTAATTTGAGATAATTTTTGAAATTATGCGGGTAGTTGGTTAACTACCGGATAACGAAATATTACCCAATTAACTAATAAGTGAATAAAAATTAACAAAATCACCCCAAAAAAAGAAACGTGCCAGCCCCCCTCCCCCTTTTAGTTTAAGGTGACTCATTATTCACCTTTACATGTGTCATAAAAGGTTTAAAGGGCTAATTTACAAGTCTTATCTAATGAAGACTCTTGTGAGCATTATCCAATAAAATTGGTAAAGATCAATCAACATTTGCATTCTGTCTTAAAACCAAAAATGTGAGAAAGCAGAATCATTTTCGTTCATCAATTCAACTCCTTAGCCAACATTTCGATTAAAATTTCAAAGAGCAACCAAATTTCGTTTCAAAATTTCAAGCAGAATTTTGTCCATATTTCGTAGAAGCAAATTCGTTCAAATAATTCCAGGAACAAGTATGTTAAGACCCTCTCTTCTTTCTTTTGACATGGTCCAATTATACTGAAGAAACGAACAAACGCACAGTTTCTATAAATTACTCTATTCATAGAAATAGTAGGGGTGTCTACATTCTTGATTCCCCATGAAAAATATTATTATCTTCTGTTCATGGGTCTCAGAATAATACACGGTTGAAAAAGTTTATCCGGAAGGAATATTGAGATTATTACGTATTTTTCATGCATTTCACTCATTTATACATGTGCATTGACCCATGACCAGATGGCGTTATATATGCGTATATATGTAAATATATGTATATGGAATATGGGAAAAGGTTACGGCGTTATATATGCACCATCACCTGATTAACTGGTATATGTTGATGATGTGCTCACAATGGCCGAGACGATATGATGGGATGCCCTCAGTGGCTTGATGATATTACGTACACACATACCTATGCATGACACGACATTTATACACATGTGCATAACGTTATAAACGTTTTAGAATTTACAAAGTTATTCAGATTTAAAGACGTATTTCTATATTCCGTGTTTTATCTATGTCTGTTACGTACTAATTTTCATGCCTTACATACTCAGTACATTTTTCGTACTGACGCCCTATTTCACGGGGCCTGCGTTTCATGTTCGCAGGTACAAGTAGGCAAGCTGACGGTCCCCCTCCTTAGGATCCCTAATCAGCGAGATTTGGCGTGCTCCACTTGATCCGGAGCTTCTTTGGTTTTGGTACGATACGTAACTCAACTAGACATATTGTCTATAGACCTCTAAAATAAACATAGCTATACAAAGATAGGACTGAGCCACGTCATACCCATATACATATATATATATATGTATATATATATGTATATGGGTATGACGTGGCTCAGTCCTATCTTTGTATAGTTATGTTTCTTTTAGAGGTCTATAGACAATATGTCTAGTTGAGTTATATGTGGCCTTGTCGGCTTTCAGTTTTGGATGTATAGTTGTCTATAGCAGCCTTGCCGGCTCGCCCACTATATTCTGCCTATATACGTGCATATGCCTTGAACGCATGTTTCCTTCTTGTATCTTATTTTCGTAATTCAACAAATGTTACTCAGGTTCATATCTTAGACACATGCTTAGGGGTGTTTGACAGGTAGGACTCAGGCACCCGTCGCGGCCCATCAATTTGGATTGTGACAATTATTGTTGCTTGTTATCTCTTTTGTTGTTGATTATCATTATTCGAAGTTATTGTTCATGTTATCTCTTTCATTGTTGATTATCATTACTTGAAGTTATTGTTCATGTTATCTCTTTCCTTGTTGATCTCCATTATTTGAAGTCATTGTTATACATTATCTCTTCCATTGCGAGTTATTTTTATTTAATATCATGGTTATACATTATCTTATTCTTGAGTTATTGCTGTTGAAGTTGTGAAAACTGTTATCACGTTGAGGCGAAATTGTTATTATTGAAACATCTTCCTTGTTGAGCATTTTACATTCATTGTTGTTGTTGATATTCTTGTACCCGTTGTGGTGGAGCCATGTGCTATTGTTGTGAAAATATTGATATTGTTGATTGTTAGCAAGTTGTGATATATGAGTACTTGTGGTGCGAGTTGTTATTGTAATGTGATATTGACGCGCATGCGGGCGGTATAAGGCTTGGGGTTAATGTGCATGCGACGGTATAAGGTGGGACTTATGTGTGTGTTGCTTGTAGGGGACCTACGTGAAGAATACAACGTCATAAGGTGGGTTAAAGCGCATGCAGCTATTTCGGAAAAACTATTTTCAAAACCTATTTCAAATGTAAGGCTCATGCAACGGTATAAGGAAAGATTGTGATTGAAATTGAAAATATGAATATGAGGTGGTACCTTAGTTGTGATTCTTGATTTATGCGAGGTGGTACCTCGGTTGTGATTCTTATTGTACACGAGGTGGTACCTTGTTGTAATTCTTGTTGTTTATCTCGTGCTGCAAAGAGTTTTGGAAGGAACATTTCTTGTTGCTTTGATCTTCCTTGTTCCATCAGTTGTTGTTCGTATATGACCACTGTGGTTCTCTTTTATTGCTTCCTTTATATTATTTTCATGCTTAAATTCCTGTAGTTCATGCTATTATCTTGTGTTATATATCAATTATTTTTTCACTTTTCATTATTTAACCTTATTACGTTTTCTCACTGTTTATTTATATCCTAGTAGGTGTCTTGATTTGTCCTCGTCACTACTCTACCGAGGTTGTGGTGTATTCATGCTACATTTCTGCACATCTTTTGTACAGATCCAGGTATGTCTGCTTGTGCCGGTCGTTAATGACTATCTGTTAGCTGCTTTACGGAGACTTCAAGGTGTCACGACCCGGATTTCCCACCCTCGAAAGTCGTGATGGCACCTACTCGTAGAAGCTAGGCAAGCCACGAAATTAGGAATCTTTAATTCTTTTGTTTTAATCCTTTGTACAACTAATATTAACAAGTGATAAACATTTAAATAACAACGAAATATGAGATTAAGCGGAAGACTTAGACAAAATAAACCAAAATAATACGGAAATCAACATATGCCTCTACCTAGAAACTAGTGTCACAATATTCACCGACCGTCTATGACTACTACATACAATTGTCTGAAGGAAAGAAACACAGTCTGTCTCGGATGCAAGTGATAACAGAACATGATAATAGATAGAAGAGATGTCGGGTCTGCGGACGCTTGCAGGACTACCTCGGAATCTCGGTGGACTGAAGGCTGGCTCCCAAGCTACTGATCCAATGCTGCTCCGGTATCTGCACAGAGTGCAGAGTGTAGCATCGGCACAACCGACCTCATGTGTTGGTAAGTGTCTGACCTAACCCCGGTGAGATAGTGACAAGGCTAGGATCAGACTCCAGATAAACCTGTGCAGTTATATAACATATGGCGGAAAATAAATAGGAATAAGAAGTTTAAATGGGAGGGGGTACACGCTTTGGGGAACATACCAAGTCCAATAGCAACTTAATAAGATATGAAAGGACAATTCAATATCTACAATGATACAATAACAATATTGTTGCGGTGCGCAACCCGATCCCTTATCATTTAATATTGTTACGGCATGCCACCCGATCCACATATATAACTGTTGCATCGTGCAACCCGATCCAATATAATATCTGTTATGGCATGCAACCCGATCCTATATAATATCTGTTGCGGCGTGCAACCCGATCCAATATAATATCTATTGCAGCGTGCAACCTGATCCAATATAATATCTGTTGCGGCATGCAACCCGATCAATAAATATATATAATAATGTTGCGGCGTGCAACCCGATCCATATATAATAAAAGTGTTGCGGCGCGCAACCCGTCCCAAATATACCGTCAACAATGATCATAATAACAGTCCTGACAAGGGGTCAACAATAAACTACACTATCTCGGCAAGGGAATTCAACAGTACAAGTATATATGTCCCGGCAAGGGAGAATCAACTATAACCAATATTAACTCAACTCCTACTCATCTCAATTATCACCATTTCTCAATCATAAGTATCTTCCACGAAAATAAACTTAAGTTTTTACTCATTATCAAGAATTCACCTACTATAGCATTCGTAGTATCATTTAAGAATACAACAAGTATCAATTTAGGACCCACGATCATGCGCGACACCAACGTATAGATACTCGTCACCATGCCTATACGTCGTACTCAACAAGAAGCAATTAGCAAATAGGACTCAACTCCTAATCCCTCAAGCTAAGGTTAGACCGAACACTTACCTCGATGCATTGAACACAACTCAAGTTTCAATTATAGCTTTAACCCTTGATTCCACCGCCAATTCGCTTGTATCTAGTCACAAATTACTTAATTACATCATAAACGCTAAATGAATCAATTTGAAAGCATGAAAATGAGTTTTCTAAAGATTTACCCAAAAAGTCAAAAATCGCCCCCGGACCCACATGGTCAAAACCCGAGGTTCGAACCAAAACCCGATTACCCATTCCCCCACTAATCCAAATCCCCATTTTTTTTGAAAAACCTAGGTTCTACCCAAAACACCCAATTTTCCCTATGAAAATCATTGATTTGAAGTTGAAATCATGTTAAAAGATGTTAATGATTGGAGAAAACTAGTTACAAACGACTTACAATTGATTTGGAGAAGAAAGGTTGTTTGAAAAATTGCCTCTTATGTTTTTGGGGTTTTGGAAAATGAATAATGACTGAAAATCCCATCTATTTATACCCTTCTCAGACCCATTGTGCGGACCGCACAAAACAGACTGCGGCCGCACAGGCCTTCCTGAGGGTACTGCGGTCCAGTGCCTTGTGCGGACCACACAAAATGGACTGCGGCCGCACAGGCCTTCCTGAGGGTACTGCGGTCCAGTGCCCTGTGCGGACCGCACAAAATGGATTGCGGCCGCACAACCCTCCATAGCGCACCGCACAAGGCCGACCGCGGACCGCACTGGCCCCTTCCGCAGTCGCACATGTTTTCGTGTGGACAGCTCTGACGGGTTCAGAGATCTGCATGTTCTCTGAACCTGCAACAACTGTGTTTTGAAGGCCTAAAGCATCCCGGAACCTACCCGAAACTCACCCGAGCTCTCGGGGCTCCAAACCAAATATACACAAAATCCTCAAAAACATCGTATGACCTACTCTTGCGATCACCTCATCAAGATAACATGTAAAATCATGAATTGAACCTTGAAACTCAACATATTCATCAAGAACTCTCATCGTTCATAACTCTCCAACCGGAAGTCCAACTTACGTCAAATAAACTCCGTTTTTACCAAATTTCACAGTTATCTTTCAAATATCATAACAAGTTTGTACCGAGCTCCGGAACCAAAATACAGGCCCGATAACAATGGTTTCAAACATTAATTCTTTTCTTTATTTCTTAGATAATTCAGTAAAACAATTTCTTTCAAAAATTGATTTCTAAGGCTTGGGACCTCAGAATTCGTTTCTGAGCATACGCCCAAGTCTCATATTTTACTGCGGACCTCCCAGGATCGTCGAAACACGGATCCGGGTCCGTTTGCTAAAAATGTTGACCAAAGTCAACCATAATCAAATTTTGTTTTAACTCTAAAATTTCTATTTCTCATATTTTCACATAGAAGGCTTTCCGGATATAGGTTCGGACCACGCACGCAAATCAAGGTGGGGTAAAAGGGAGTTTTTAGGCCTCGGAACACTGAATGCACTTGCGACACAAATGATGACCTTTTGGATCATCACATTCTCCACCTCTAAAACAGTCATTCGTCCTTGAACGAACATAAGAAGGAAGTACTTGAGTCGGGAAAAAGATGAGAATAACGGCTCCGCATATCGGACTCAGACTCCCAGGTTGATGCCTCAGGAGGCTGACCTCTCCACTGAACACGAATAGAAGGAAAACTCTTCGATCGCAACTGACGAACCTGCCGGTCTAGAACAGCCACCGGTTCCTCCTCATAAGATAAGTCCTTGTCCAACTGGACAGTGCTGAAATCTAACACGTGGGATGGATCGCCGTGATACTTTCGAAGCATGGACATATGAAACACTGGATGCACGACTGATAAGCTCGGCGGCAAAGCAAGTCTATAAGCCACCTCTCCCACTCGATCAAGAATCTCAAATGGGCCAATGAACCTAGGGCTAAGCTTGCCCTTCTTCCCAAAATCTCATTACGCCCTTCATAGGTGACACTCGGAGCAATACCCACTCACCGACCATAAAAGCCACATCTCGAACCTTGCGGTCTGTATAACTCATTTGCCTAGACTGAGCTGTACGAAGCCTATCCTAAATAATCCTGACCTTGTCCAAGGCCTCCTGAACCATATCCGTACCCAACAACCGAGCCTCTCCCAGCTCAAACCATCCAATCAGAGATCGACACTGCCTACCATATAAAGCCTCATAAGGAGCCATCTGGATACTTGACTGGTAGCTGTTGTTGTAGGCAAACATAGCTAAAGGCAAGAACTGATCCCACGAGCCTCCAAAGTCGATGACACAAGCTCGGAGCATATCCTCCAAAATCTGAATAGTCCACTCGGACTACCCGTCCATTTGAGGATGAAATGTTGTACTCAACTAAACCTAAGTGCCCAGCTCTCGCTGCATTGCTCTCCAGAAACGCGAGGTAAACTGCGTACCTCGGTCTGAAATGATAGACACAGGCACACCATGAAGACGAACAATCTCCCAGATATAGATCTCAGCTAACCTCTCAGATGAATAGAAGACTGCCACAGGAATGAAATGCGCTGACTTTGTCAGCCTATCAACAATGACCCATACTGCGTCGAACTTCCTCCGAGTCAGCGAGAGTCCAACAACAAAGTCCATAGTGATCCGCTCCCACTTCCACTCGGGAAGCTCAATCCTCTAAAATAAACCACCAGGCCTATGATGCTCATACTTAACCAGCTGACAATTCAAACACCGATCCACATATGCAACGAAGTCCTTCTTCATTCTACGCCACCAATAATGCTGCCGCAAATCCTAATACATCTTTGCGGTGCCAGATGAATAGAGTATCGGGAACTATGGGCCTCTTCTAAGATCAACTCTCGGAGCCCATCCACATTAGGCACACAAACTCGACCCTGCAATCTCAAAACTCCGTCATCATCTAAGGTAACCTGCTTGGCACCTTCGCACTGCACCGTGTCTCTAAGGACACACAAATGGGGATCATCATACTGTCGATCTCGGATATGCTCCAATAACGAAGAACGAGCGACTGTGCAAGCTAGTACACGGCTGGGCTCAGAGACATCCAACCTCACGAACTGATTGGCCAAGCCTGAACATCCAAAGCAAGCGGTCTCTCACCAGCCGGAATATAAGCAAGACTGCCCATACTGGCTGACTTCCTACTCAAAGCATCGGCTACCGCATTGGCCTTTCCCGGATGATATAAAATGGTGATATCATATTCTTTCAAAAACTCCAACCACCTCCCCTGCCTCAAATTCAACTCCTTTTGCTTGAACAAATACTGAAGGCTCTTGTGATCCGTGAACACCTCACATGTCACGCCATACAGATAATGCCTCCAAATCTTCAATGCGTGAACAATGGCTGCCAACTCCAAATCATGAATCGGATAGTTCTTCTCATGAATCTTCAACTGTCGCGAAGCATAAGCAATGGCCTTGCCATCCTACATCAACACCGTACCAAGCTCAATACGAGATGCATCACAATAAACTGTACAAGATCCTGAACCTGTAGGCAAAACCAACATCGGTGCCGTAGTCAAAGCTGTCTTGAGCTTCTGAAAGCTAGCCTCACACTCGTCCGACCATCTGAACTGGGCACCCTTCTGGGTCAACCTGGTCATCGGGGCTGCAATGGATGAAAACCCCTCCACGAGCCGACGATAGTAGCCTACCAACCCCAAGAAACTCCGAATCTCTGTAGCTGATGCTGGTCTGGACCAGTTCTTGACTGCCTCAATCTTCTTCGGATCAACCTGAATACCTTCTGCTGATACAACATGACCCAGAAATGCAACTAAACTTAACCAGAACTCACACTTCGAGAACTTAGCATAAAACTGACTATCCCTCAAAGTCCGAAGAACCACTCTGAGATGCTGCTCGTGCTCCTCCTGGTTGCGGGAATATATCAAGATATCATCAATGAAGACTATCACGAATGAGTCCAAATAAGGCTTGAATACTCGGTTCATCAAATCCATAAAAGCTGCTGGGGCATTTGTCACCCCGAATGACATCACTAAGAACTCATAATGCCCGTACCGAGTGCGGAAAGCTATCTTAGGGACATCGGATGCCCTAATCCTCAGCTGGTGGTAGCCAGATCTCAAATCAATCTTTGAAAATAACTTGTCACCCTGAAGCTGATCAAACAGATCATCAATCCTCGGCAATGGATATTTATTCTTGATTGTAACCTTGTTCAACTACCCGTAATCAATACACATCCTCATCGATCCGTCCTTTTTCTTAACAAACAACACCGGTGCACCTCATGGCAAAACGCTGGGTCTAATGAAACCTTTCTCAAGCAAGTTTTGCAACTGTTCCTTCAACTCTTTTAACTTAGGCGGGGCCATACGATACGGCATGATAGAAATGGGCTGAGTGCCCGGATCCAAATCAATGCAGAAATCAATATCCTTGTCGGGTGGCATACCTGCCAGGTCTGAAGGGAAAACCTCAGGAAACTCACGAACAACGGGCACATAATCAATAGAAGGAACCTCAGCACTAGAATCACGTACATACGCCAAATAGGCCAAACACCCCTTCTCGACCATGCGCTGAGCCTTCACATAAGAGATAATACTATGGGTAGAATGACCAAGAGTCCCTCTCCACTCTAAACGGGGCAAACCCGGTAAAGCTAAGGTCACAGTCTTGGCATGACAGTCCAAGATAGCGTGGTAAGGTGTTAACTAGTCCATTCCCAATATAAAATCGAAATCTACCATGTCCAGAAGCAATAAATCTACACGAGTTTCAAGACCCTTGATCACAACTATACATGAACGATGGACTCGATCTACCACAATAGAATCACCCACCAGCGTAGACACATAAACAGGATCACTCAAAGAATCACTAGGCATAACCAGATATGGTATAAAATAAGAGGGCACATACGAGTACGTAGACCTTGGATCAAATAACACTGAAGCATCTCTATCACAAACCAGAACCGTACCTGTAATAACTGCATCTGAAGCCTCAGCCTCGGGCATGGCTGGAAGAGCATAACATCGGGGATGTGCCCCACCACCCTTGACTACATCTCTGGGACGACATGTAGCTGGCTGGCCTCCACCTCTAGCGGTCTGAGCTCCACCTCTAAATCCTCTACCTCCACCTCTAGCACCTCTACCCCCACCTCTAGCTAGCTGGGCAGGATATGGAACACTTGGTGCCTAAACCATAGCAACGGGAGCCTTGCTGCTGCGACTGAGTACCCACCAATCTCGGACAAGCCCTCCGAATATGACCATACTCACCACACTCAAAGCATCCACCTGAGTGTTGCGGCTGAGGAAACTGAGACTGACCCTGGCGACCTGAATGACCACCCCAAAATCTCTGGAGCAATGGTGCACTGATAGGAGCTGGTGGTGCATTGTAGGACTGCTGATCAGAATACTACATATGAGAACCACGACCACCTGAAGCACCGTGAGAAACCTGAAGTGCTGACTGAAAAGGCCTAGGAGGATGGCCTCTACCATACATATATCTACCTCCGGACGAGGTACCACTAAATCTGCCTGAATTGCGGGGCCTCTTGTCCGACCCATGACCACCTCCCTGTGACAGAACCATCTTAACTCTACGGGCCACATTGGCTGCTTCCTGAAAAGTAATCTCACTCCCAGCCTCCCTAGCCATCTGAAGACGATTCGGGTGAATAAGTCCATCAATAAACCTCTTCACCCTCTCTCTCTCTCGGTAGGAAGGATTACAAGGGTATGGCGAGCCATGTCGATGAATCTGGTCTCATACTGGGTAACCGTCATGGAATCCTGCTGGAGATGCTCAAACTGCCTCCGATAGGCCTCTCTCTGAGTAATGGGGAGAAACTTATCTAGAAATAACACTGTAAACTGCTCCCAAGTCAAGGCTGGTGATCCGGCTGGTTCAGCCAAGCAATAATCTCTCCACCAGGACTTGGCGGATCCAGATAAGTGAAATGTAGCAAAATCGACCCCATTGGTCTCAAAAATACCCATGTTCCTGAGAACCTCATGGCAACTGTCTAGGTAATCCTGGGGATCCTCAGCAGATGCACCGCTGAAAGTAGAAGTGAAGATCTTGGTGAACCTATCTAGCCTTCACAAAGCATCGACAGACATAGCCACTCTATCGCCGGTCTGAGCTACCACACCCGGCTGAAAGGCTCTAACTGGCTGAACCGCTGGAGTCTGAATCTGGGGAGCTATCTGCTCCGAAGTGCGAGTAGCAGGAGTTTGGGCCCCTCCTCCAGCCTGAGAGATGGCTGGTGCCACAGGAAGCAAGCCTGCTCGGGTGACACTCTCCATGAGACCCACTAATCAGACCAGAGCATCCTAAAGAACTGGGGTAGCAATAAACCCTCTAGGACCTGAGCTGGGCCCACCGGAACTGCTAGGGCCGGAACCTCCTCATCAAAATCAACCTGAGGCTCCGTCACTGGTGCTGCTACTCGGAGTTGAGCTCTGTCCCTACCTCGGCCTCTAGCACGGCCTCGGCCTCGTACTCTACCCCTCGTGGGAGCTGTTGTTGAGGGTTCGGGCTGTTGAGCGGTAGATGAGGAAACACGTGTTCTCGCCATCTGCGAGAGAACAGAGTAGAAATTCAATTAGCATTGAGAAACAAAATCGCACTACAGGAAAGAAAAAATGTGAAGTTTTCCTAACTTTGTAGCCTATGGGGGATAAATACAGAAGTCTCCGTACTGATCCCTCAGACTCTACTGAGCTTGTCCATGAATTGTGAGACCTATGTAACCTAGAGCTCTGATACCAACTTGTCACGACCCGGATTTTTCCACCCTCAGGAGTCGTGATGGCGCCTACTAGTAGAAGCTAGGCAAGCCACGAAATTAGGAATCTTTAATTCTTTTGTTTTAATCCTTTTTACAACTTATATTAACAAGTGATAAACATTTAAATAATAGCGGAATATGAGATTAAGCGGAAGACTTAGACAAAATAAACCAAAATAATACGGAAATCAACATATGCCTCTACCCAGAAACTGATGTCACAACATTCACGGACCGTCTATGACTACTACATACAATTGTCTGAAGGAAAGAAACACAGTCTGTCTCGGATACAAGTGATAACTAAACATGATAATAGATAGAAGAGACGCCGGGCCTGCGGACGCCTGCAGGCCTACCTCAGAATCTCGGTGGACTGAAGGCTGGCTCCCAAGCTACTGATCCAATGCTGCTCCGGTATTTGCACAGAGTGCAGAGTGTAGCATCAGCGCAATCGACCCCATGTGCTGGTAAGTATCTGGCCTAACCCCAGCGAGGTTGTGACAAGGCTAGGACCAGACTCCAGATAAACTTGTGCAGTTATATAACATATGGCGGAAAATAAATAGGAATAACCAGTTTAAATGGGAGGGGGTACATGCTTCGGGGAACATACCAAATCGAACAACAACTTAATAAGATATGAAAGGACAATTCAATATCTACAACAATGCAATAACAATACTATTGAGGCGCGCAACACGATCCCTTATCACTTAATATTGTTGCGGGGTGCAATCCGATCCACATATTTAACAGTTGCGGCGTGCAACCCGATCCAATATAATATCTGTTGCGGCGTGCAACCTGATCCATAGATATATATAATAATGTTACGACGCGCAACCCGGTCCATATATAATAAAAGTGTTGCGGCGCGCAACCCGTCCCAAATATACCGTCAACAGTGATCATAATAACAGTCCCGACAAGGGTTCAACAATAAACTACACTATGCCAGCAAGGGAATTCAACAATACAAGTATATACGTCCCCACAAGGGAGAATCAGCTATAACCATTCTTAACTCAACTCCTACTCATCTCAATTATCACCATTTCTCAATCATAAGTATCTTCCATGAAAATAAACTTAAGTTTTTACTCATTATCAAGAATTCACCCACTATAGCATTCATAGTATTATTTAAGAATACAACCAGTATCAATTTAGGACTCACGGTCATGCGCGACACCAACGTATAGATACTCGTCACCATGCCTATACGTCATACTCAACAAGAAGCAATTAGCAAATAGGACTCAACTCCTAATCCCTCAAGCTAAGGTTAGACCAAACACTTACCTCGATGCCTCGAACACAACTCAAGTTTCAGTTATAGCTTTACCCCTTGATTTCACCGCCAATTCGCTCGTATCTAGTTACAAATTACTTAATTACATCAATAAACGCTAAATGAATCAATTTGAATGCATGAAAATGAGTTTTCTAAAGTTTTACCCAAAAAGCCAAAAATCGCCCCCGGGCCCACATGGTCAAAATCCGAGGTTCGAACCAAAACCCGATTACCCATTTCCCCACAAACTCAAATATATGATTTATTTTGAAATCAGACCTCAAACGAGGTCCAAATCCCCATTTTTTTGAAAAACCTAGGTCCTACCCAAAACACCCAATTTTCTCCATGAAAATCATTGATTTGAAATTGAAATCATGTTAAAAGATGTTAATGATTGAAGAAAACTAGTTAAAAATGACTTACAATTGATTTGGAGAAAAAAGGTTGTTTGAAAAATTGTCTCTTATGTTTTTGGGGTTTTGAAAAATGAATAATGACTGAAAATCCCGTCTATTTATACCCTTCTCAGATCCCCTGTGCGGAACCGCACAAAACGGACTGTGGCCGCACAGGCCTTCCTGAGGGTACTACAGTCCAGTACTATGTGCGGACCGCACGAAATGGACTGCGGCTGCACAGGCCTTCCTGAGGGTACTGCGGTCTAGTGCTCTGTGCGGACAACACAAAATGGACTGCGATCGCACAGCCCTCCACCGCGCACCGCACAAGGCCGACAGCGGACCGCGCTGGCCCCTTCCGTGGTCGCACACGTTTTCGTGCGGACCGCACTGGCGGGTTGAGAGATCTGCAAATTCTCTGAACCTGCAACAATTGCGTTTTTAGGCCTAAGGCATCCCGGAACCTACCCGAAACTCACCCGAGCCCTCGGGGTTCCAAACCAAATACACACAAAATCCTCAAAAACATCGTATGACCTACTCGTGTGATCACCTCATCAAAATAACATGTAAAATCATGAATTAAACCTCGAAACTCAACGTATTCATCAAGAACTCTCATCGTTCATAACTCTCCAATCGGAAGTCCAACTCATGTCAAATAAACTCCGTTTTTTACCAAATTTCACAGTTATCTTTCAAATACCATAACAAGTTTATACCAGGCTCCGGAACCAAAATAAGGGTCCGATAACAATGGTTTCAAACATTAATTCTTTTCTTTATTTCTTGGATAATTCAGTAAAATAATTTCTTTCAAAAATTGATTTCTAAGGCTTGGGACCTCGAAATTCGTTTCCGAGCATACGCTCAAGTCCCACATTTTACTGCGGACCTTCCGAGATCATCGAAATATGGATCCGGGTCCGTTTGCTAAAAATGTTGACCAAAGTCAACCATAATCAAAAAAAAATTTAACTCTAAAATTTCTATTTCTCACATTTTCACATAGAAGGCTTTCCGGATATAGGTACGGACCATGCACACAAATCAAGGTGGAGTAAAAGGGAGGTTTTAGGCGTCGGAACACTGAATGCACTTGCGACACAAGTGATGACCTTTTGGGTCATCACACAAGGTATGCCTGCTCGGTGTCCGCAGGTCTTGGAGTCGCCTTCCTTTACGTTTACTATGGTTGTATTTTTTTATTCAAACACTGATGTACTAGACACTCTAATATGACTCTGTAGAGCTTATTACTCAGTTCCACCGCTCTTGGGGAGCGTACTATTGTTGATTCTATTATTAGGAGTTTATATCAGTTATTCACACTTGTTTTTAGCATTTTGTTGATTATTTGTGTCAAGTTATATTAATGTTAGGCTTACCTTGTCGTAGAGATTAGGTGGTATCACGACATCTTACGAAGAGAAATTTGGATTGTGACAGCACTTAAATGTGTTCTTCTGAAATCCAGGTGTTTTCAATTGAATTTTTTTCTTTTTGGCGTAAAAACAAAATTTTATTTTTCGATTTTTAATAATCCAACACACGATTCAACACCCAAATCTACTTCAAGTGAGATCAAATTTGAAACATAAGTTTCAACTATCATAAAGGGCAAATCCAATCATCAATTTGTCGATACAACTATAAATCTAACAAACTCATTTTGTAGGTGATCTGTTAATGTTCTCGAGTTATTTTTGTTAAACATCAAGTCTAACATAAATCTCACTCACCATTCAAACCTTCACATTAAAAGAAGCTTTCGTTATCACGGTAAATTTTTGTTTCACAGTTTGAGGAGGAGGAGGAAAGGTATCTTGTCTGAAGTTCACTAAAATTATGTACATGTTAAATAATTTTAAAAATATTAATATATTAGTATTAGTACCCGTGCGGATGCACGGATATTAATCATGTCAAATATTTAAGTAATTTGAATTGTATGTAAATAATCTTAAAATTTACACTTTCTCAGTAAATATAGATAATCATTTGATATTAACTACATGAAAAAAATTAACTATTTCTTCTATTTTTCTTTTTTGATACCATTCTTGCCGGTGTCATTGGATCCTAAAAATTGTCAGGAAGCAAAATAATAACTCATATTTGTGGCAAAACAATCAAATATTGAGACAATGAATGACTCTTTGGATAAGACTTAACTCTTTTACTACTACTTGAACTCTTATTTGGTGTGTTGATATCTCTTAAAAAATATTTTTTTCTTAAAATTTCAGTTTCTAAAACTTTATTTTTCAATAATAATTGTTTTTATAATAATGTAATTGAAAATATTATTCTTAATTCAAAACTCATTTTAGTTGGCTTTCTAAAAATATAAAAAATTCTTTAGCTAGTGATTTTTTTTTTACTCCATTTTGATATTTGACATTAACCATGTTAAATATCTGAGTTATTTGAATTATATGTAAATAACTTTAACATTTAAAACTTCTAAATAATATAGATAATCGTCAGATATTAATTACGAAACACTAAATGAAAAAAGACTAACATTTTCTCAATTCTCGTAGTGATAATTTTATTTTTGCACTATTCTCATAGGTGTCATTGGATCCTAAAAATAGCCACAAAGTGAAATAATAACTCATATTTATGGCAAAGCACAAAGGTTGACACGATATAAACGATTCTTTGATTACGACGCGACTCTTATACTACGACTTGAACTCTTATTTGGTACGATATTATCTTTCAAAAATATTTTCTATTTTGAAGTTTCAATTTCTAAAACTTTATATATATTATAATAATAATTATTTTTATAATGATGCAAGTGAAGATATTATCCTTAATTTAAAATTCACTTTAATCGGCTATCTAAATATTTCAGTATGACTCCACTTTAAGTTTATTGATATCTCTAGCTCCAGAATTTGAATTTTTAATACCCTATATATACAAAAAATTTGTTCTTTGAATCATTAAATGTTAAATTAGTTGATTATTAACCTCAATGCAAACTACTTAAATTGCATTTCAATTTAAATTCGAATATCATATCAGTTTGTTAGTAATAGTAATTTTTTAAAAATGACACACAATGTAAATTAAAGAAAAAGTATTCTAAGATATCCTTATCTTACAATCTATGTATTTGAGTTGAAAAAATATATATTTGAAATCGATGAGATTAACTTTCAATTTTTTTATACTCAACAATGATGGAACATAAGAAGAAATTTGTTGTCATCTTTTATTTCTAGATTTTAGATCTTTCTAACATTCTTTTTTCAATATTTATTTTCTTTATCTTATTTTTTTATGTCATTATTTCTTTTGTTACAAAAAATTAATTTATTTCACTATAAAAGGATGAGTTTTAATAAAAATTGTCTACATATGAAAATTAATTATATTTTTAGTATTTGATTGAAATTATTTCATATTTTTTCTTTTGGCTTTATCTAATCAACCTAAATAGGTGCTCACCCAACCACTTAAATTAAAAAATTGAATGATGTGTAATTTATATATAATCCATATATAATATATATGTATAATCGTGTGTTGTCGGTATATCATCTATTTATATTATCTATAAAAAGTAAACAATAAATATGGTCGGATATTATGTAAATATTCCATAACATTTCGGTTTTTTGAGTTTATGCATGATATAACTTCTATTATAATAATTTTAAAACTCTCTACTAATGTTCAAAAATATCTTATCTTTTTATTATATTTGAAGTACAAAAAGTAAAGAGTTTTTTCGAAATAATATGTTTACATTTTTAAAAAAAAAATACGTCATACTAATTTTTTCTTTATATATACTCTTTGTTACACTTAAAAGTCGTTATAGAAACTATCAATTAGAAACCAAATTTTCTCTTGTTGAGTTTGAAAAAAAAAACCTTTCACATAATTTAATGATTCAAAACTAATATTCCACAACGAAAAAAATATTATACCCTTGCAATATTGGCTTGACTACAACTAAATGAAGGGGTTTCAGCTTATACCCTTCAATTTAAAATTAATGAGAGCAATTGTATAGCCAAAGTTTTGTTATTTGTTTGATGTCCATTTATGCAAATTGACTATTCAAACAAATATTTTTCGAGAAGAAAACAATACAACTTTTTTTTTTAATATTGACTAATTTTGTGATGTTTCTTTCTTCAACATGTATGTTTACTTTATTATATATGTAAGTAAACTTTTATTTGGTTTTGTAAACTCTTTTTTGTTATTTGGATAAACATAGACGTGTACCCTATATATTACATTTATTTTAAAAGAAATTCGTTTTATTCAAATCTAGCTACAGTGTTTCAAACAACTATACTTATAGGATTTTAAATATGAAAGAGTTTTATAGTTATATGGAGTAGTGTTTTTTTGTTGCTAGAGGCGAAGTAGTATTTAAATAATTAGAAAAAATAACAAAAGTTCCTAACATGATTCCATATGATCATTAACCGAATTAAGTATGATAACATGATAAAAAAAGATAAATTTTATTTTTAATTTAAATTCAAATTTTAAAACTTTATCTATAAATTCAAAATTATCTTTTAATTCAAATTCTGTGTGTGTGTGTCTATATATATATTATTATATTTGTATTTGTATTTAACTAAAATAATCAAATATAGAATCAAGTTACCATATACTATTGACATTTATTAACTTGCCACTTAGCTTAACCATAATGTCAATTATATCTGGTAACTTTCTTGCTTTAATATATATATAGATTTTAAATAGCAATATACAAACGGGATATAGCGTGAAAATTTACAATGTGAACTTAGAACTGGAAATTCACGCCTTGTTCTGTCCAAACAAAATTAGTACTATCAATTTTGGCTCAACTATGTATTTACCGATTTAGCTATACTTTCTTTCATAATAATCAAGTGCAAGAAAAAACCACCTTCTTCCACACTAATCCACCACCACGTGTAGTACCATCACGTCAACACGCTATTAACCATCACCTTCAATCACTGAAACACCATGGAAACACAGTGAAATCACGAAATTTAGGAGAAAATTTTGAGACCCATTATTGTTAGAATTTGAGGCATTCAGATCTATAAATTGAAATTCGAGAAATGTTGTAATTTCAATTGAGTGTTCAAAAATCTTATTGATAATACTCATGTGAAGCTTATACTAAGTTTTGGGGTTGATTTTAAGAGTTACTAGTTGTCACGACCCAATTCCCGAACCCGGTCGTGATGGCCCCTCTCGTGAAGACAAGGCCAGCCAGACCAAAAAGAATACCTCTTATAAATAGTTAAATATCACAAACAGTAATAACATATAATATAATCTTCATAAATTGTGGAATCTAACGAAAACAACAGTAGAAACCATCCCGACACAGCCCAAACCGGGGTGTCACGAGTCACGAGCATTTATAAGAATGAAATTTCCACTTTACAGTCTAGAAATACACTGAACAAGAATAATGAATAACACAGAAAGACAGTGGTGCTGCGAACGCTGCAGTCACCTCGCTAAAACCTCTACAACTCTGCCTCCACACAGCCAATACCCGCTACCGGGTGAATAAATACCTGCAACTGCACGCGAGGTGCATGGAGTAAAGTGAGTACTCCAACTCAGTAAGTAATAAAGGTAAATAATAACTGAGCAGCAAGAAACCACATAAAGCAACCGACATGCTATATAGAAGCAGTGTAAAACTCCTTGAGAAAAATCAGTGAAACTGTGAATTCTTTAGAAAATACCTTGGTTCGGTTCTAAACCACTTTTGAAAATGATCTTTTCAACAGTTGTAAAATAATTTCAAAACAATTAGTGCTGCTATGCACAGAAATTCGCCCCTCGGGCACAAATACCACAGTTAAACAAGTAAAAGACAAGTGAGTATGCAAATGAACACATAAACCTCGCCCCTCGGGCAATCATATAGAATAGTACCAGCACCTCGGGCACAAATTAGTTCCTGGTCAGCCATTGTTACCTGACCGCACGGTGTTATTCCTGGTCAGTCATTGTTACCTGACCAAATTGCATCATACAGTGTCATTGTTACCACTGTAACCTCACAATCACTCATATTAGCCCCTCGGGCATAGTATCAATCACTCAGTATAATGGTCAGCCATTGTTACCTGACCAAATTGCATCATACAGTGTCATTGTTACCACTGTTTCAAATCACATGGGTACCCGCGTTCACTGTGGGTGTGCAGACTCCGGAGGGTCCCCTTACGGCCCAAGTGCTATATCAAGCCACCTCGTGGCATCATCACTCAGCATATCCTCACATCACTCAAGCCACCGCGTGGCATATAAAGTATCTCAGGCCCTCAGCCTCATATCACTCAACATATCCTCACATATGGCCCTCGGCCTCACTCAGTCCGAAACTCATCACAAGCCCCTCGGGCATTAGTAAAACAGTAGTTCTCAGCCAAAACATCATTTAGAAATATCATTTAAGTTTCAAATCTGAGTAAAAGTGGCTGAGTTTGTAAAACAGTAGATATAAACAGGACTGAGTTCAAGTAATAAGTCAAAACAGTGAGGAAACAATGATAAAAATCCCCGAAGGGTTCAATTAGTTGGCACGGAGCCCAAATATGGCAATCAGCCCAAATCATGATGATAACAAATAAATTTCAGTCAAATATTCGGTAAAATCATTAATCGGGATGGACCAAGTCACAATCCCCAGTAGTAAAAGACCCCACGCTCGTCATCCAGCGCGTATCTTGCCTCAATATAGCACTACGATGTGCAATCCGGGGTTTCAAACCCTCAGGACATCATTTACAATCATTACTCACCTCGAACCGGTGAAATCTCTAGCTCGCGACGCCTTTGCCCCTCCAATCGGCCTCCACGCGCGTCGAAAACAATCGAAAAATATCAAGAATCTCGAAATTAGCAAAACCCGAACCCCGGGCCCACATCTCGAAATCGGGTAAAATTTACATTTTCAGAATCCTCATGCCCTCACGAGTCTAACCATACCAAAATTATCCAATTCCGATACCATTTGGTCCTTCAAATCATTATTTCACATTTTTGAAAGGTTTCACAATTTTCTTCCCAAATTCCATCTCATATCACGAATTAAATGATGAATTCAGTGATAGATTCATGTATTCTAGCCAAATCTGAGTTAAAATCACTTGCCCCGATAAATTTCTTGAAAAACCTTCGAAAAATCGCCAAAATCCGAGCTCTCTAGGTCAAAATATTAAATAAAACTCAAAACCTCGTATTTATAGAGTACCCCTCGGATTCCGACACCGCTGACCGCACAAAAATGACCGCTGTCCGCGCAAAACCAGCGGGGTCCGCGCAAAAACGACCGCGGTCGCGCAGGTCTTGCTCTGCAGGGACAAACTTTAGTATTTTGGCCATAACTTTCGCTACAGATGTCCAAATTGCTATATCTTTACCTTTCTGGAAACTAGACACGAAGGGCTACAACTTTCGTTTTTAAATCACCTCAAACTTCCTTGTAGTTCAAAAGATATGAGCTTCCGAAGCTGGACCGACGACTTGCAGGTCTTCTATTCGCGCGAACCGCGCACTTGACCGCGCCCCCGCGCTGGGCCACCGCGCCCAGCGCAAAAAGGGCCGCGCCCCGCGCACCAATGACTGCCCCATCCATTTTCTAAGTTCCGGGATGGCCGTACTCGCTCAAAACTCACCCGAAACACACCCGAGGCCCCCGGGACCTCAACCAAAAGCACCAACGCATCCTAAAACATGTTTCAACCTCGTTCCAATCATCAAAACACTTCAACAACACCAAAAACCATCAAATTACCTCAAATTCGAGCCTAAGTTCTTCTAAAACTTCCAAAACACGCATTCGATCAAAAACCCAACCAAATCACGTCCGAATGACCTGAAATTTTGCACACATATCCCAAATCACTTAACGGAGCTACAACAACTCTCGGAATTCCATTCCGACCCTCGGATCAAAATCTCACCTATCAACCGGAATTCGCCAAAATATCAATTTCGCCAATTCAAGCCTAAATCTTCTCTACAACTCCAAAACCCATTCCGATCGCGCTCCTAAGTCACCAATCACCTAACGGAGCTAACCAAATCATAAAAATTCACATCCGAGATCAAATACACATAAGTCAAATTTTGGTCAAACCCTTTCAAATTTTAAGCTTTCAACTGAGAATGTTCTTCCAAATTAATTTTGATTAACCTGAAACCCAACACCAGTGATTTACATAAGTCATAATACACCACACGGGGCAAGTTATGCCCGAGAACTGGAGGGCGAAATGCAAAAGCTCAAAACGACAGGTCGGGTCGTTACACTAGTCGAATTTTTGAGTTGGTGTCTGAAGAGGCGTGTATATCTAAGCGTCCTGTCTATATATCGCAAGAGAACCCCAGCCCCCCCCCCCCCCCCCCTTAATATAATGCGACGTACTTCCATACAAGTGCTGCATATCTGTCATCATACATATGATATACATTATCACAATATTTTTTTAGGTCAATCTCAAAGCTGATTTTGATTTCAAATCCTTTAAAATCCTCCAATCTTTCTGAAATTTTATATATAGCTTCATAGAAGTGTTTCCAATAGATTTCAGTTACATCTACTCAAGAAATAACTACTAAATAGGATCATTAGGCTAGCTGGTTGTAAATAAGATTGTTAGACTAGTCACTGATAAATATTTTTTAGTTCTTGTATATTTCTAAAACTTTTCCCTTATAATTCATGTACTTATCCAAAGTATATCTAATACCATCAAGGTAGTTTTGTTTGCAAACAAGTTATATTACTATTATAATATGAGATTATAATACGAGAATTAAATAATAAGGAGATTATTTACCAGATATACTCTTTAGTAAATCTTTTGTTCGCCTGGACTAAAAACAAAAATTATATGGTATGATAAAAACAAATGTTTGATATTTTGAACATATAAGTTTGGATAAATTTTTATTTTCAAGTTTATACCGAAAATAAAAATCCAACCAAACACAAAATTAAATAATTGCACATTTGATCTCGTGATTATTTTTCTTTATATTTGAATCAAACAATCCCTTAGCTAATGAGTAGTGTATTTACGGAACTAAAAATTTACAATCAACATCTTTTGGAGCCCTTCGTGAACAAATATACTTATATGGAAAATAGACATTGAGAAAATTTTCAACATAAGAAAACGAAAGATGTGCTCCCCTCTCTCGTTTCAATTTCATCTCCCACCCAGCTCAACCTTCTTTCCTCCACTGTAATCCTCTTTCTTACACTTCGCTCTTAAAATGGGAACATTAGTGTTTGAAAAAAAATATGTTTGAGAACCCACCTTGGAATTGAATTTGGGCGTAATTCAATTCTATAGCTCAACTATCATAACTATTAATTAGCAACATCGTCTTCTCTAATGTCCACCACTCTCTTCTTAATCCAAAAAATACTCGTCCAATAATCTACCAGGATTTTGTTGGAAAAGGCCATCTTATGAACGAGTCTCACAACGAAATACTAACCCGAAGAAATTCGATCTCCTGCGATTCTTTTCTGTTGGCAATTTTTTATCTTTTGATTTTTATTTCTAGTTTGATGAATGAAAGGAAAATGTATCCTAGTTATACTCATATATACTCTCTATATTGTACACACACTGATGATACAGTGAGTACACGTCGAGTAAATATCATATGCTTAGTGTAGCTAACAAAAATCTCGTTTATTTTTATTAAGATTAAGATGTCTGAAACTGCATTAAAATCTGAATATTGGAAAATTAAAACCGTTTCTTTTCTTAATACTTCAATGTATTGTAACAACCGACCAATCATTTTGAGTTCTAGAATTTTGTTCTGTGATTTGAGAACTTGAGCAGCTTCATACGGTGTATTATTGTTGGCCCAAGTAAAGGTGAAGTTTTGAAGACTGACAAAGGAACTCAGACATGGACCAGGTCCATCTTGTGAAACACAGTTATGATCAACCCAAACATGTGGGATGTACGTGAAGGAGATAAACCTAACTTATCAGAAGTGATATCTCCTGATCATGATCGAAAAGGTTGCATATTGGATAAGGAGAAAGACTCCTTACATAAAGAGAACACGGTTTAGGAAAAAGATAGAGTTAGAGTATGAGATCAACTAGAACTCTTCCACCTTAGAAGAATAGCATTTGTATCCTAGTCAATCTCTAATTGCTAACTCCTTAAATATCAGTATTGTTCTCTTTTATAGGTAATGCACATAAGCAGAAGTTAAATGTGAATTGAGAGAACAATAGCAAGGCAATTTTGCAAGCAATTTATGTGTGATTCAAGCGTGCAATCCTGAAAATACTTGAACAAGATAGAAGAACCATTTCCAAGTGTCTATCTTTTATTCTGGTTCAATTGTAGTAGGTGATTTTACATTGTATCTTTCAGCTTATATAGAAGCAATTGTATTAGGTACTTAGAGTTTTCAAGTTAGAGTTAACTTGAAGTTGTCGTAATAGTTGAGGTTGTGTGCCACAACGGGATTAGAGTTAATCCTAGGTTTACAAAAGAGTTTTTGTAAATGTAGTTTTTGGCTCAGTGATTTTAGTGGAGAGTTTGGGAAAATCCTACTGGAAGGTAGGTCGTGGTTTTTTTTTATTTTTTGAGTCAGGTGTTTTCCACGTAAAATCTCTGTGTTCTTTATTTTCTGTATTTATTTATTCCGCAACAGTTATAGTTGGAACACATAGAAGAACCAGATCCTTCTATAATCAAGTTAAACGAAAATTGGGTACCACACAAATCACCCCCCTCTTGTGTGGTATTGAAGTATAAGAAATCAATTATGACTTGCGTGCATGAGTAATTTTGATTTTCGAGTGGTTCAGGATGGATTTGATAGAGCAACTCTCAATTTGGAATCTTTAAGTTGGAAGAGTTGACCAATGTTTGACATTTGAGTAAATGATTTCGGATTGGTAATTTGATATTGCTAATAGGTTCATATGGTGATTTTGCATTTAGTCATATGTCCGAATTTTGACTTGGATGTTTCTAGAAGTTTTTGGCTCTATTTATCGAAAGTTGGCAATTTGAAGAATTGGAGAGTTTAAAGGTTTGACCGAAAGTTGATTTTGATATTATTAGACTACTATTGTAGTTTTGAGGCCTTGAATAAGTTTATTTTGTTGATTGGAACTTGTGTGCAAAATTTGATTTTGATCACGAATGTTTAACTGTGATTCGGACGCATTCAGCAAAGTTTGAAGGTTTGAAAATTAAAGGAACAATTTAATCTTTGATTCGCAGTTTTGATTATATTTGCGGTGTTTCGAGCCTTTGGATAAACTTGGATATCGTATTTGGACTTGTTGGCATGATTGGAGAGGGGTATCGAGGGGCTCGGGTCTATTTCGGGGTAATTTCGGACTTGTTGGCATAATTGGAGAGGGGCATGCAGTTTGGAAAGAAAGGAAAGTTAAGCTCGATGTTTATTGGCCCGTTCGAGATCTTGGAGAGAGTTGGGGAGGTTTTATAGGCTTACATTGCCTCCTAATTTAGCAGGGGTACATCCGGTATTTTACGTTTCCATGTTTCGAAAGTACCATGAGGACAGATCACGTAGCTTCATTTGATGTTTATTGATTTGCATGCATGGTCCGTGTCGTTTTTTGGAAAGTTTTTACATAAAATTTTGAAGAAAATATGATTTTTTTCTTAAAATGATGCTTGAGTGGACCACAGTTAATATTTTTTGTAAATGACCTCGGATCGTTATTTTGATAGTTCCGGTAGGTTCGCATAATATTTTTGTACTTGTACGCTTGTTTGCTTGGGGTTCGGGGTGACCCGAGCATATTTCGGCACATTATGTGAAAGATTGTGAAATTGAATTTAAGTTCAAATTCTTGAGTTTTAATCACCGATTCTTGTTATTTGAAGTTATTTTGATGATTTGAGGTAGGAAGCAAGTTTGTAGGATGTGTTGAGAATTGGGATTTTTGATAATTAACAAAGCGTGTCTAGTGAAAGTATGCTAAAAACCAGGTCCTCAAGGTGGCTGCTGAAGTGTGTTAAGAATCAGGTCCACAAGGTAGCTCTAGGTTCTTACAAGCTAATAACTTTTACACAAAGTTATTATAGTCCGAGATTGCTGGAAAGGGATTTTGATGCGATAAGTGCTGTTGTCCAAGAATAACTGCTCGCAAAAGTGATAGACAAGAGTCACAAGATTTGTGGAGTCCTTGGAGCTTTAGGATTGCTATCAAACAAGAAGTTGACTGTATGTACGACTCCAAAAATCTCGGAGTACTGGGATGTTAAATATTTTCCGTGTGGGCTGAGAAGATCATCCTCTTGCACATCAACCGAGGAACAACATATTGTATCTCGAGTTCAACATTCATGTCGATCATCAATGACAGTGTTCTTCTTGTGTCTGTTAGTTCATGTGTATTAAAAATCGAGTTGTAATCAAGATGTCATTCATAACCTGTTAGTTGGGGTAATTTTTTGAGTGTACAAGTTAGATTAACTTGTAGTTCATTCAAATAGTTAAAGTAGGAGAAGTGTGTGGGTATTGGTTTATAGGTCTTGTAATCAGTACATTTGGTTCATTTGTTCTAGTGAGGTTGAAGTAAAAATTCTACGTGGTAGGTCGTAGTTTTTGCACCTTTGAGCCGGGTGATTTTTCACGTAAAAATTGATATTCTTGTTTTTACTTTATTTCATTTATGCGTAAGGATTACGGCAAAGAACCACGTTCTTTAAAAAATTAGAAAGGCACTTAAATTAATATTCAGTATCAGAGCAGGTTCTCTCAAACGTGGTTAACACCTAGAGAGATCTTGGAAGCAAAATGAGTGCTCCACCTAGAATTAACGAAGGGCAGTCAATTAATAGACCACCTCTGTCCAACGAAAAATACTAAAGTTGGTGGAAGGCAAGAATGGAAGATTTTCTAATGGCAGATGACTATGAACTATTGACAATAGTGAATTGTGAACCACAGACTCCCATAAAACAAAATGGGCAAAATGAAACTGTTCCTAAAGAGCCCTCTAAATTTGTTGCTGCAGATTTTAGGATGATGGAAAAAAATGCAAAGGCCAAGGAGATCCTCATCTGTGGACTTGGGCATGATGAGTACAACAAGATATCTACATGCTCCAATGCAAAGGAGATATGGTATGCACTTCAAAATGCTCATAAAGGAATAAATCAAGTGAAGAGATCAAGGATTGAGCTGCTCATGAAGAACTATGAGCTCTTCTCTATGAATGAGTCTAAATCTGTTTAGGAAATAATCACTAGGTTCACTATAATAAAAAAATTAACTGAAGTCACTGGGAAAAGTATTTACTTTCGAAGAATTAGTTAGCAAGATTCTAAGGATTCTCCCATCTTCTTGGGAATCAAATGTGATGACCCGATAGGTCATCTTATGATTTAAAATCAAATTCAGTATTTCGAGGCTTTAAACACCTCATTTTATCCCTTCTCAATTTGCGTGCGCAGTCCGAGCGTGTTTCCGAAAAGCTTTTATGTTGAAAGTTGATAAAAATAAGAATTTTGGCCTTAAAAGTTAATTTTAGTTGACTTCGGTCAACGGTATTGAGTAAATGGATCCAGACTTGTAGTTTGACGGTCCTAGTAGGTCCGTATTGAAATATGGGACCTGGGTGTATGCCCATAATCGAATTTCGAGGTCCCTACCTTGAACTATGAATTTTTATTGAAAATTAAAATTCTGAAAATCTAATGGTTTTAAAGAATTGATTGATGTTTGGCCTTGTTGATACCGGGTTCTTATTTTGGTTGCCCGGTACAGGTCAAATATAATATTTATGACTTGTCTGTGAAATTTGGTGAGAAACGGAGTTGGTTTGACATGATTCGGACGTCCGGTTGAGAAATTAGAAATTTCAAAGTTTTCTTGAAAATTTCATTCGATTTGGTGCTAAATTCGTAGTTCTAGGTATTATTTTGGCGATTTGATCGCACGAGCAAGTTCGTATAATATTTTATGATATGTGTGTATGTTTGGTTTGGAGCCTCGAGGGCTCAGGTGAGTTTCGCATAGGTTACAGAGTAAAAATAGGACTTAGAACACTGCTGGTGCATCAGATTTTGTTGTAGGCCTCAAAGCTCGAAAATGTGAGGTCAAGCATCACATTTAAGACCACTGTTGGGTTCATATTTGCGATCCACTCATTGCATTTTCAAAGAGTGGCTGGGAAGGCCAGCATTCGCATTTGCGAATAATACTTCGCATTTGCGAACTGGGACGGGGGAAGGCAGTGATCGCATTTGCGGAAAGGGTCACGCTCACATTTGCGATGCAAGCAGGAAATGGGAGAGCTTCGCATTTGCGGGGTTCGCATTTGCGAACACCAGGTCGCAAATGAGACACCGACAATTGATCAAAATGACTTTTGGACGTGATTTTTCTCCCATTCTTCTAATTTTCAAAACCTAAAACAAAAGAGGCGATTTTCTAGAGAACCTTTCTTTCCCAAATCATAGATAAGTGATTCTAAACTAGTTTCTTTCGATCTTTCACTACATTTTACAAGATTTCAACCTAGAATCTAAGGTTTTCATGGTGAAATTGGGGATTTTTGGTTAGAAACTAGGGATTTCGAAAATTGGGGATTTAGGTGTCAAGTTGAGGCCAGATTCCAAAACCAATTATATATCCGGTCTCGTGGGTGATGGGTAATCGAGTTTTGGTCCGAATTTCTTATTTGGACCAAGCGAGCCCGGGTGTTCACTTTTCCAAAAATGGTCTAAATTGAATCCTTTGCTATCGTGGGTAGTTCCTAAGGCATAAATTGAATCGTTTGATTTGTAATTTGCTAGATTCTATTGGTCCAGAGGCTTGTGTGAAGGAAAAAGCTGTGGTTGAGCTTTGAATTTGACCGTTGGAGCGAGGTAAGTATCATGGTTAACCTTGGCTTGAGGGATTAGGTCTTATTTGCCTATTTGCTACGTGTTTGAATGTTGAGTACAACATATAGATAAGGTGACAAGTACCTATGCGTTGTTGTCGAGTTATAACATGCGAGTGAGTCCTATTCTTGTAATTGTTGCTTTCTTTGATCATATTATCCATATTTAGACTAGCTACTTGTTATGTTGAGTGCTCTATCATGTTTACGGACCTTGGTATTGATTGAGTATTGTCTCAAAGTTGAGGTTGATATTGTGGAACCAAATGTTGAAATAAGATTTGTTATTGTCATTTCTATCTCCTTGTTATTATTGTTCCTTGTTTTGGTGAGGGAAAGTGTTAATGCACGAAGGGTGATGCCGTGCCATATTTTGTGAGTGATAATGCACGAAGGGTGATACCATGCCATATTATGAGTGTTAATGCATGAAGGGTTATGCCATGCTATATTATGAGAGAGTTAATGCACGAAGGGTGATGCCGTGCAGTTTCCTTTACCGTGTTTACTTGTTTCTATCTATTTAAGGCATATTGGTTGATCAAGTCCTTATTATTACTTTGATTCCTTATCTTGTGATCCCCTCATCATGTCCCCTTCCCAATATTACTTGCCTTGCTTCTTTTGTTTCTGTTATTGGTATTTATATTGTAATATTGCACATGTGTATTTATGGGTGTCTTGTCTTAGCCTCGTCATTGCTTCGCCGAGGTTAGGAATACTTACCAGAACATGGGGTCGGTTGTACTGATACTGCACTCTGCACTTTCTATGCAGATTTTGGTGTCGGTCCAAGCTGATCTTGAGACTAGCTGCTGGCTTCATCCTACAAGAGACCCAAGGTAGATCTGCCGGCGTTCGCAGACCCTGGAGTCCCCTTCTAGCTGTTTCAGTTTACCGTTTCTTTTAATTAGATAATAGTTGTACTTTCTTTCAGACAGTTACTTGTAGTTCTTCTTAGAAGTTCGTGTATTGTGACTCCAGATTCTGGGTAGTTGTATATAATTATTAACGTTGTTTATGGATTTCCGCACTCTTTTTAACTCGTTATGGCTTAATTATTGTTAATCATGGAAAGGTTTTAGAATTTAGCTTAATAATCTCTAATGTTGGCTTGCTTAGCACGTGAAATGTTAGGTGCCATTACAAGTTGGTATCATAACACTAGTTTGCCTAGATATCACAATTCACAAACATGCTTAGTAGTGTCTGGGGGATCTCTACGGAGACGTCTGTACTTATCTCCTAGAGGATACAGAGTTTTAGGAACAATGTCACTTCTATTCTTCTCTATCATGCGAATTTGTTCTCTTAGTGCTAATCAAACTCTTCTACTCTTGTTCCTTCGAAGATGATGAAAACACGTACCGCTTCATCTGCTGAGTAGTAGCCAGAGCCCCCAATGGCAGCTCCTACAAGGGGTAGAGGACGAGGATGAGGTCATGCTAGAGTTTGGGCCAGGGGCAGGCCTCAGCCCAGAGCTCGAGCATCAGCACCAGTGGCAGAGCCTCAAGCAGATTTTGATGAGGAGGTTCCAGCCCAAACCATTCCAGCTAGACCAGCTCAGGTCCTAGAGGGGTTCATCGCCACCCTAGTGCTACATGATGCTTTGGTCCGTTTGGTGGGTCTGATGGAAAGTGTAGCCCAGACTGGTACATTTCCCATGGCACCAGCCGTCTCTCAGGCTGGAGGAGGAGCACAGCCTCCTGCTACTCACACTCCAGAGCAGATGGCTCCCCAGTATCAGACTCCAGCAACTCAGCCAGTCGGAGTAGTTCAGCCAGTTATTGCGGCATATGCCGGTGATGGGCTAGCTATGTCTTTTGAGGGCTTATTGAGATTGGACAAGTTCACCAAGCTCTTTCCAGTTCACTTCAGTGGTGCACCTTCTAAGGATCCCCAGGATTATCTTGACCGCTACCATGAGATGCTGCGGAACATAGGGATGGTAGAGACCAGTGGGGTAAACTTTGCTGTGTTTCATATGATTGGTTCTGCCAAGAGATGGTGGAATGATTTTGTATTGACCAGACTAGCTGGGCCGCCTGCTTTTACTTGGGACCAGTTCTCTCAGATATTTCTTGAGAAGTTCCTTCCTGTCACCCTGAGAGAGGACTGTCGCAGGTAGTTCGAGCGTCTCCAGTAGGGCAGTACGACCGTCACTCAGTATGAGACCCATTTTGTAGATTTGTCCTGTCACGCTATTCTTCTGTTTCCTACCGAGAGGGGGGGGTTGAGGAGGTTTATTGAGGAACTTGCTCAACCTATCACATTGTAGATGGCTAAGGAGACTGAGAGTGAGATATCTTTCCAAACGGCTGCTAATGTTGCTAGGCGAGTCGAGATGGTTTTAGCTCAGGAGAGAGGTCAGGGGTTTGACAAGAGGCCGCATCACTCCGGTGGATTCAGTGGGGCCTCATCTGGAGGCCGAGGTACCTTTAATAGAGGCCATCCTCCCAGTCCGTTTCATTCGGCACTCCAGGCATCCCATGGTGCTTTAGGTGGTTATGGCCCTCATATGCATTATTCCGATCAGCTATCCTATAGTTTACCACCAGATCCTATTAGTGCACCTCCGCTCCAAAGCTTTGAGGGTGGTTACTTTGGCTGACAGGGCCAGTTTCAACGTCAATTTTAGGGTCATCAGTCACAGCAGCCGAGGTCCTGTTATACTTGTGGTGATCCGAGGCACATTGCTAGATTTTGCCCTCGTGCCTCGAGCAGTTCTCAGCATTAGAGTTCTCGTGCCATGGTCACGACACTGGATGTTTCACCACCCACTCAGCAAGCAAAAGGTAGGGGTCAGGCAACCACAAGTGGTGGTTAGGCCATTAGAGTGGAGGTCAGGCTCCCAGAGGTGGAGGCCAGTCAGCTAGGGCCCGTCCTAGAGATGCAGTCCAGACTTGTGGGGACCATCCCCAATGTTATGCTTTTCTAGCTAGTCCTGAGGCCGAGTCTTCTGATGCCGTCATCACTAGTACGGTTTCAGTTTGCAATAGAGATGCTTCAGTTCTATTTGATCCTGGTTCTACTAATTCGTATGTATCCTTCTATTTTGTTTCATATTTGGTTGTGCCCCGTGATTCTTTGAGTACCCTATGTGTCCACACCTGTGGGAGATGCTATTGTAGTAGACCACATTTATCGTTCGTCTGTGGTTACCATTGGGAGTATTGAGGCTAGTGTGGACCTTTTACTTCTTGATATGGTAGACTTTGATGTTATATTGGGTATGGATTGGCTGTCACCTTATCACGCTATATAGGATTGTCATGCCAAGATGGTGACCTTAGACTTGCGGGGGTTGCCTTGATTAGAGTGGAGAGGGACTCCTGGTCATTCTACCATCAAGGTTATCTTTTATATGAAGGCTCGACGTATGGTTGAGAAGGGGTGTCTAGCTTATTTGGCTTATGTCCGCGATTCTAGTGTGAAGGTTCCTTTTATTGATTCTATACAAGTTGTCCGGGAGTTTCTAGAGTTATTTCATGTAGATTTGCCGGGGATGCTACCCGACAGGGATATTGACTTCTGCATTGATTTGGTTTGGGACACTCAGCCCATTTCTATTCCGCCATATCGTATGGCCCTGCCAGAGTTGAAAGAATTGAAAGAACAGATGCAAGACTTGCTTGATAAGGGCTTTATTACACCTAGTGTCTCGCCTTGAGGTGCGCCAGTGCTATTTGTGAAGAAGAAAGATGGGTCGATGAGGATGTGTATAGACTATCGACAGTTGAACAAAGTCACTATTAAGAACAAATATCCATTGCTAAGGATTGATGACTTATTGGATTAATTTCAGGGTGCAAAGGTGTTTTCAGAGATTGATTTGTGGTCTGGCTACCATCAGTTGAGGATTAGGGCATCCGATGTCCCTAAGACAGCTTTTTGGACTCAATATGAGCATTCCAAGTTTCTAGTGATGTCATTTGGCTTGACAAATGCCCCATCAACATTTATAAATTTGATGAACCGGGTGTTCAATCCTTACCTAGATTCCTTTATGATTGTGTTCATTGATGATATCTTGATCTACTCCTACAGCCGAGAGGAGGACGAGCAGCATCTTCAGATCGTACTTCAGACTCTGAGAGATAGACAGTTATATGCTATGTTTTCAAAATGTGAGTTTTAGTTAGAATCATTCGCCTTCTTGGGGCATGTTGTATCAGTAGAGGGTATTCAGGTGGATCATAAGAATATTGAGGCCATTCAGAATTGGCCTAGGCCTAGTTCATCTACATAGATTCATAATTTCTTTGGATTGGCAGGTTACTACTATCGGTTTGTGGAGGGATTTTCATCTATAACAGCCCCGTTGACCAGCTTAACCCAGAAAGGTGCCCCGTTCAAATGGTCAGACGATTGTAAGGCGAGCTTTCAGAAGCTCAAGACAGCTTTGACTACGATGTCGGTAATGGTGTTGCCCACAGATTTAGGCTTATACGGTGTATTGTGATGCATCTCGTATTGGTCTGGGTGCAGTATTGATGCAGGGTGGCAAGGTTATTGCATATGCTTCACGGCAGCTGAATGTTCACGAGAAGAATTACCTCGATCATGATCTAGAGCTGGTAGCCATTGTTCATGCACTGAAGATTTGGAGGCACTATCTTTAAGGAGTGCTATGTGAGGTATTCACGGATCATCGGAGTTTGCAGTATCTATTCAAGCAAAAGGAGCTCAATTTGAGGTAGAGGAGGTGGTTGGAGCTATTGAAATACTATGACATCACCATCTTGTATCATCCTGGGAAGGCCAATGTGGTGGCCGATGCTTTGAGTAGGAAGTCAGCCAATATGGGCAGCCTTGCGTACATTCTAATCGGTGAAAGACCGCTTGCATTAGATGTTCAGGCTTTGGCCAATCAGTTCGTGAGGTTGGATGTTTCTGAGCCCAGCCATCGTTTAGCTTGTACAGTCACTCGGTCTTCTTTATTTGAATGTATCAAAGATCAGCAGTATGATGACCGTCATTTGCTTGTCCTTCGGGACACAGTGTGACACAGTAGTGCCATGTAGGTTACTGTTGGAGATGATGGAGTTTTGAGGATGCAGGGTTGTGTTTGTGTTCCTAATGTGGATGGACTTCGTGAATTGATTCTTGAGGAGGCCCATAGTTCCCGTTATTCTACTCATCCGGGCATCGCCAAGATCTATCATGACTTGCAGCAACATTATTGGTGGAGTAGAATGAAGAAAGATATAGTTGCATATGTGTCTCGGTGTCTAAATTGTTAGCAGGTAAAGTGTGAGCATCAAAGGCCCAGTGGTTTGCTTCAGAAGTTAGAGATTCCTGAGTGGAAGTGGGAGCGGATCACTACGTATTTCGTTGTTGGAATACCACAGACTCAGAAGAAGTTTGATGCAGTTTGGGTCAATGTGGACAGGCTGATCAAGTCAGTGCATTTTGTTGTTGTGGCAGTTACCTATTCTTTAGAGCGGTTGGTAGAGATTTATATCCGTGAGATTGTTTGTCTTCACGGTGTGCCTGTGTTTATTATTTCTTATCGAGGTATGTAGTTTACCTCGTATTTCTGGAGGACAATGTAGCATGAGTTAGGCACGCGGGTTGAGTTGAGCACAACATTTCATCCTCAGACAGACGGGCAGTCCGAGCGCACTATTCAGAAATTAGATGATATGTATAGACTTCGGAGGTTCGTGGGAAAAGTTCTTACCGCTAGCGGAGTTTGCCTACAACAACAGTTATCAGTCGAGCATTCAGATGGCTCCTTATGAGGCATTACTAGGTAGGCAGTGCCGATCGCCAGTTGGATGGTTTGAGTCGGGGGAGGCTTGGTTGTTGGGTATAGAGTTAGTACAGGATGTCTTGTATAAGGTCAAGATTATTTAGGGTCGACATTGCACAGCTCAGTCCAAGCAGAAGAGTTATGCCGACCGTAGAGTTCGTGATGTTGCATTCATGGTCGGAGAGAGAGAGTATTGCTCCGGGTATGACCCATGAAGGGTGTAATGAGGTTTGGAAAGAAGGGCAAGTTGAGCCCTAGGTATATCAGGCCTTTTAAGATCCTTGAGCGAATGGGAGAGGTGGCCTATAGACTTGCATTGCCATCTGGTTTATCAGCGGTCCATCCAATGTTCCATGTGCCCGGAAGTATCACGGCGATCCATCCCACGTGTTAGACTTTAGCATGGTCTAGTGGACAGGGATTTGACCTACGAAGAGGAGCTGGTAGCTATTCTAGACCGGCTGGTTCGTCAGTTAAGATCGAAAAGTTATCCTTCAGTCTGAGTGCAGTGAAGGGGTCAGTTTATTAAGGCAACTACCTGGGAGTTCGAGTCCGATATGCAGAGTAGATATCCCCACCTTTTCACCAGCTCAAGTACTTTTGTACGTCCGTTCGAGGACGAACGGTTATTTTAGAGGTGGAGAATGTGATGACCCGATAGGTCATCTTATGATTTAAAACCAAATTCCATATTTCAAGGCTTTAAGCACCTCATTTTATCTCTCCTCGATTTGCATGCGCAGTCCGGGTGTGTTTCCGGAAAGTTTTTATGTTGAAAGTTGATAAACATAAGAATTTTTGCCTTAAAAGTTAATTTTAGTTGACTTTGGTCAATGTTTTGAGTAAACAGACCCGGACTCGTATTTTGACGGTCTCGGTGGGTCCGTTTTGAAATATGGGACATGGGCGTATGCCTAGAATCGAATTCGGATTTCTCTAGCTTGAGTTATGAATTTTTATTGAAAATTAAAAGTCTGAAAATCTAATGGTTTTTAAGAATTGATTGATGTTTGGCCTTGTTGATGCTGGGTCCGTAATTTGGTTCCGGAGCCCGGTACAAGTCCAATATAATATTTATGACTTGTCTATGAAATTTGGTGAGAAACAGAGTTGGTTTGACGTGATTCGAACAGTCGGTTGAGAAATTAGAAGTTTCAAAGTTTTCTTGAAAATTTCATTCGATTTGGTACTAAATTCGTAGTTCTAGGTGTTATTTTGGCGATTTGATTGCACGAGCAAGTTCATATAATATTTTAAGACTTATGTGCATATTTGGTTTGGAGACCCAAGGGCTTGGGTGAGTTTCTAATAGGCTACAAAGTAAAAAAAGGATTTAGAACACTGTCAGTGCATCAGATTTTGTTGCAAGCCTCAGGCCTCGCAAATGCGAGGTCAAGCATTGCATTTGGGACCACTGTTGGGTTCGCATTTGCAATCCACTCATTGCATTTAGGAAAAGTGGTTGGGAAGGCCAACATTCGCATTTGGGACCAATATTTCGCATTTGCGAACTGGGATAGGGGAAGGCAGTGATTGCATTTTGCGATCACATGGTCGCATTTGCGGAAAGGGTCAGGCTCGCATTTGCATGATTTCCTTTGCATTTGCGATGCAAGCAAGAATGGGGAGACCTTCTCATTTGCGATTGGTTCTTTGTATTTGCGGGGTTTGCATTTGCGAACCCCAGGTCGCAAATGCGACACCTGGAACTGATCAAAATGACTTTTGGACGGAATTTTTCTCCTATTCTTCAAGTTTTCAAAACCTAAAACACAAGAGGTGATTTTATAGAGAACCTTTCTTTCCCAAATCATAGGTAAGTGATTCTAAACTAGTTTCGTTCGATCTTTCACTATATTTTACAAGATTTCAAACTAGAATCTAAGGTTTTCATGTGGAATTGGGGATTTTGGGTAGAAACTAGATATTTTGAAAAATTGGGGATTTAGACCTCAAATTGAGGCCTGATTCCAGAACCAGCTATATATGCTAGCTTGGGGTGAATGGGTAATCGAGGTTTGGTCCGAATTTCGGGTTGGACCAAGCGGGTTCTGGTGTTGACTTTTGTTGACTTTTTCAAAATGGTCTACATTGAATCCTTTGGTATCGTGGGTAGTTCCCAAGGCTTAAATTGAATCGTTTGGTTGGTAATATGCTAGATTCTATTGATCCGGAGGCTTGTGTGAAGGGAAAAGCTGTGGTTGAGCTTTGAGTTTGGCCGTTGGAGCGAGATAAGTGTCGTGGCTAACCTTGGCTTGAGGGATTAGGTCTTTTTTGCCTGTTTGCTATGTGTTTGAATGTTGAGTACAACGTATTGATGAGGTGACAAGTACCTACGCATTGTTGTCGAGTTATAACATGTGAGTGAGTCCTATTCTTGTAATTGTTGCTTTTTTTGATCATATTATCCATGTTTAGACTAGCTACTTGTTATGTTGAGTGCTCTATCATATTTACGGACCTTGGTATTGATTGAGCATTGACTCAAAGTTGATGTTGATATTGTGGAACCAAATGTTGAAATAAGACTTGTTATTGTCATTTCTATCTCCCTGTTATTATTGTTCCTTGTTTTGGTTAGGGAGAGTGTTAATGCACGAAGGGAGATGTCGTGCCATATTTTGTTAATGATAATGCACGAAGGGTGATGTCGTACCATATTGTGAGTGGTAATGCACTAAGGGTGATGTCATGCCATATAATAAGAGAGTTAATGCACGAAGGGTGATGCCATGTCGTTTCTATTATTTCATAAGGTAAGATTGAGAGTAAAATCATGAACGGTGATGCCGTTCAGTTTCCTTTACTGTATTTACTTGTTTCTATCTATTCAAGGCATATTGGTTGATCAAGTCCTTATTACTGCTTTGAGTCCTTATCTTGTGATCCCCTCAGCATGTCCCCTTCCCAATATTACTTGCCTTGCTTCTTCTATTGTTGTTATTGGTATGTATACTTTTATATTGCACAAGTTCATTTATGGGTGTCTTGTCTTAGCCTCGTCACTACTTCGCCGAGTTTAGGCTCGTCACTTACTAGTACATGGGGTCAGTTGTGCTGATACTGTACTCTACACTTCCTGTGCAAATTTTAGTGTCGGTCCGAGCTGATCTTGAGACTAGCTATTGGCTTCATCCTACGTGAGATCCAAGGTACGTCTGCCGACGTTCGCAGACCTTGGAGTCCCCTTCTAGCTGTTTCGGTTTACTATTTCTTTTAATTCAAAAACAATTGTACTTTATTTCGGGCAGTTACTTGTAGTTAATCTTAGAAGTTCATGAATTGTGACTCCAGATTCTGGATAATTGTGTATAATTATTAAGGGTTTTTACGGATTTTTGCATTCTTTTTAACTCGTTATGGCTTAATTGTTGTTAATCATGGAAAGGTTTAAGATTTTGGCTTAATAATCTCTAATGTTGGCTTGCCTAACAAGTGAAATATTAGGCGCCATCACGGTCTCGAGGGTGGAAATTCCGGATCGTGACATCAAAAGTCACAGCCATCCCGTAAGTAAATGAGCTGGATAAGATCTCACTGGATGAGTTGATTGAAACTTAAAAACCTGTGAGATGAGAAAGCTGGAACTATGCAAGGAGAAACCAAATAGGGATAAGACCTTGGTTCTTAAGGCATCCTAAGAAGATGAGTCTAACAATGATGAACTGGACCTAGCAATGATTTTTTAGTTCAAAAGTTTCATGAAGAATTCCAAGAATGCACCTAAGAGAGTAAACAATGGAAAACCTAAAAAGATTGACAAGTCTTCATATGATGGGTGTTACAAGTGCAACAAACTAGACCACATAGTCACAGACTACCCAATGTGGGAAATTGAGTGGAAGAAAGAAAGAGCTAAAAAAAAAGAGAAAAGGGAAAAAAAATGAAAGAACGAGGACTAAACAAAGGCAAAATCCTAGGCAATAGGGTTCATTGAGGCCATGAAACAAGCCTTTCTAGTAGCATACGAAGACAGTGGAAGTGATAAAGAGGAGGAGGATGAGGCTATTAGTCTTTATGCTGTGATCGATTTACACAAGGTTGTTGAAGCTGAACCTCTTATATATCTAAGAATGCACATTGAAAGACCCCCTCCTTTTGATGGACATTACTATGATGAATGGAAGATGCATATGGAAGTATTTCTACAGGCTACTGATTTTGATCTATGGATAATTGTTAATCATGGATCAATTACACCTACTAAAGTGGATAGTGATGGAAACAAAAGTATCAAGAGGGAGGAGGAATATGATGATGAGGATTGTCAGATGATCCAGAAAAATGCTAAGGCAAAGGATTTGCTCTACAGAAGTCTACCAAGGAGTGTTCTCTACAAGGTGCCCTCTTGCATCTCTACTCATGATATATGGAGGACTTTTGAAGCTGCTTTTGGAAGAGAAGACATTAAGGTTTCCCTAATGGCAATTGAAGAAATCTAGATAGAAAAGGAAGTCATAGGAATGACGGCTATGAGCGACTTAGAGACTTAAGATGAATCAAATCAGGTAAGTATCTCTAACTTGAAATAAAATATCCATGCTATGACTAAATAACAGTTAATGGCCATATTAGTTACCATGATAGTTAAGATGGATAGGTTAAGTGCCAGATTTGATCAGTTAGTAAGCAACCTTTTATGTGTTAATCTAGATCTTAAAAAGTTTGAATATAATAAAGCCGATCTTGAAGGACAAGCCCAAAATCTTAAGGACCAAGTTCTTGAGCTCACTTCTAATAATGAGCAGCAATGTGCTACAAACAGAAAGAGAATGATGAGTGATATGCAAAGCAATCTTGAAAAGGAACCAAATGAGCTCAAAAATAGTCTGTATGATGCTGACTGTAGGAATAAAGTAATGCAAAAAAACCTTGAAAATGCAAAGTATGAACTATCTAGGCGAGGCAAGTGGCATAAATCTTCTGATGCACTGAATTGGCTAAATTAAAATTGCATCACTAATAAATCAGGAATTGTTTATAAGAAACATGTACCTAGGTTTGATCCCAAGTATGTGGAAATTTATCATAATAAGATGTGCACTCACTGTTGGGAAGGTAGGACACTTCAGAAATGGTTGCCCTGCCTTAATTCATGCTCAATTCAAAAATACCTTTAGGTCACTTAAACGCGTGGAGAAGGAAGAAAAACCCATAATCAATTGTTCTGTTCAAACTAAGTGGATAAAGGTCAATAAGAAAAGGACTGTTAACACTCTCCTCTTATGGGCAAGAAGAGATTTGATTTATCCTTTTTCCAACAAAAAGGTACCCAAGCTTGTTTAGGTTCCCAAGACTAACTGATTTTTGTTGCAGGCTAAGGTGAGAGGAAACAACCAAGACTGGTATCCAGACAGTGGATACTCAAGACATATGACTAGTGAAATTTTTTTTCCTCTTACTGATAATTTTCCAAAGAGGGAGTATGTTATTTGGAAATGGGAAGAAAGGGCAAATAATAGGTATTGGTAAGGTTGGTAAGGCACTCTCTCATGCTATAGAACATATGTACTATGTAGTGGGACTTAAGCATAATCTTCTCAATATTTCTCAAATGTGTCATAAAGGCAATACGGTAAAGTTTAATTCCACAATCTGTACTGTGACTAAACTGGATACTGATGAAATTGTTCTATAAGGCAAGAGACATAACAATGTCTACAAGATATTTATTATGTCTCTTCCTTAGGGTAAGAATACATGCTTTAGTGTAGTGGAAGGTGATCCACTATTGTGGCATATAAAACTGGGACATGCCAGTTTGTCTCAAGGTGCATGGTTAGACCCATTCTTGAGAAGACTCACTATGAGTTACTTCGAGGAAGGAAGCCCAACATCACTCACCTAAGAGCTTTTGAGTGTAAATGCTTTATGCACAACAATGGAAAAAAGTCTAGGTACGTTTGATAACGGAAGTGATGAGGAAGTTTTCCTGGGTCACTCATCACATAGTAAAGCTTACAAAGTTTTTAATAAAAGAACTATGTGTGTAGAAGAAAATGTTCATGTTATTTTTGATGAATCTAACAACATGGACGAGAAGGGTTTGCAGGATGAAGACTATGATATAGGGCTCACTGATGAAGGAACTTATGCAGAATCTGAACAACAACATGAAGGAGCATCAGGTAATCCTGAGTGAGATGAAAGTGATCAGGAAGAATAAGAAGAAGAGGGAACTACATAGACTGATACTTAGATAGGTGTAGCTGCACCTATTGGCACTATTCCTTTGGGTTACTCCTCTCCTGAACCCTCTCAAGGTATGCAAGTTAGACCATGGAAACATCAAAGCTCACACCCTCTTGAGAATATTATCTCTAATACAAATGTAGGAATGCAAAGCAAGTCATCTCTGAGAAACCTGTAACGACCCGGCCGGTCGTTTTAAGAATTAACGCCCCGATCCCCTATTAACTGCTTTCCCTGTGTTTATTTCTGCTATTTTTATTTGCCAAGATGTTTGGTTTTGAGTTTTGGAGAGTTTTGGGATACTTAGTCCCTAAATAAGAGTTTAAGTTTTAGAAATTGGACCGTAGTCGGAACAGTGTCAAGACAGCCTCGGAATGGGATTCTGTTATCTCCGTTGGGTGATTTCGGGCTTAGGGGCGTGTTCGGATTGTGTTTTGGAGGTCCATAGCTAATTTAGGCTTGAAATGCCGAAGGTTGAATTTTTTAAATTTCCGGCTCGATAGTGAGATTTTTATCCAAGGGTCGAAATGGAATTCCGGAAGTTGGAGTAGCTCTGTAGTGTTGGATGTGACGTGTGTGCAAAATTGTAGGTCATTCGGATAAGGTTTGATATTCTTTTTGATAGAAAGCGTAATTTGAGATTTTTTGGAATTCCTAGGCTTGAATCCGATGTAAATTTGGTATTTAGATGTTGTTTTGAGTGTTCCGAAGGTTGGAACAAGTTTGAATGATGTTATGGGATATGTTGGCATGTTTGGTTGAGGTCCCGAGGGCCTCAGGTGAGTTTTGGGTAGTTAAACGGACCAAATTCTTGTTTTGAAAGTTGCAGAATTCTTCAGTTCTGTGTTGCAGAGAATTTGCCCTTTGCATTCGCGACGCTGCTCCCGCATTTGCAAAGGGTATGACATAGTGTGCATCGCGAACGAGAGTCAGGTTCGGCGCTCGCGTAGAGTATTTGTGGCTGCTGGGATCCCAGGAGCTTGGTGCTTTACGTTCGCGTAGGTGGAGTCGCATTCGCGAAGGCTTGGAGAGTTTGAGCATCGCGTTTGCGAGGAGGTGTTCGCGTTCACGAATGAGGAGTTGAATTGGTTGGTGATTTTGTGCTTCGCGAATGCGAGATAGTGGCCGCGTTCGCGAAGAAGGAATAACTAGGCAGTATTTAAATAGCCAATCCGCGACCCTTCTTCATTTTTCTACCATTTTTGAATGGGATTGAAGCTTTTGAAGGAGATTTTTGAGGAAACCAAAGGGGAATCACTTGGAGATTTGGGCCATTTGGAGTCAAGTACTCGTGGCAAGAACGTGGTTTCAGGTTGATTTTGAGTCGATTTGAGGTAAGTGGCTTGCCTAAAATGGTATTCCGGGAGATCCCCCTACACATTTACATTGGAACTACGGGACTACACCTGGTAGATTCCCCCCTATATAGAGTATTTACATTTGGGACTACAGATCGGTATTTCGGGATATCCCCTCGCACTATGAGTTGGACTATGGGACGGTATCCCGGGAGATCCACTGGATATTTACATTTGGGACTATAGGATGATATTCTGGGAGATCCTCGGCTGTTATATTTATGCTAAGCTATATTTCTTTCTGTGTTTACTTTGCCTCTGTAGTAGTTGTTGCTGTCTTTTATATCCTGTGTTACTTTTACTGTTTTGTTCTACATTCTGTCATTTCTATATTTATTTAATCTCAGTAGGGCCCTAACCTTCCTTGTCACTACCCGACCGAGGTTAGGCTTGGAACTTACTGAGTACCGCTGTAGTGTACTCATGCCATTTCTGCGCATGTTGTTCATGTGCAGTTCCAGGTACTTCCACTTAGACTTATCACGCTTGAGACGAGGCGCTTGTAGAGACTCCTAGGTATATCTGCCTCGTCCGTAGACCGAAGAGTCCCTTTCTACTCTCCCTTTTGTATTAGCCCTTCTATACTTTCGTTTCTTTGTTAGACATTTGGGAGTTAGATGCTTGTAGACATTCAAAGGGTTGTGATCATGAGATACTGGGTTTTGGGAAATATTATTAGCTTCGAGAGTTGTTATTGTGTATGCCGAGCGATATTTTAAACATTGTTTTATTTCATTATTTTGGTTTTTTAAAATTATTTCTTCTACAATTGTTGTTTAAATTCTGTATTGCTAGGCTTACCTAGTCGTAGAGACTAGTTGCCGTTACGATGATTCATGGAGGGAGAACCAGAGTTGTGACAAAACCTGTGTGTACTCACTGCATTTCTCTCACAGAGTGAGCCTAAAAATATAAAGGAAGCCCTAAAGGACCCACATTGGATAATAGCCATGTAAGAGGAGCTGAATCAATTTAAGAGGAGCAAGGTCTGGCATCCAGCGCAAAGACCCAAAAACAGAACTGTTATAGGTACCAGATGTGTGTTTAGGAACAAACTGGATGAGCAAGGAAATACCACAAAAAACAAGGCCAGACTGGTGCTTCAGGGACACAATCAAGAAGAAGGCATTGACTATGATGAGACATTTGCTCTTGTAGCCAGAATGGAAGCTATAAGAATGTTAATTGCTTTTTCTGCACACGTGGAATTCACTATATTTCAGATGGATATGAAGAGTGCATTCCTGAATGGCTACCTAAAGGAAAAAGTGTTTGTTAAACAACCCCTGGTTTTGAAAGTGAAGAGTTCTCTGACCATGTTTTCAAATTAGACAAAGATATGGATTGAAGTAGGACCCAAGAGCCTGGTATGAGAGGCTCTCAAAATTCCTCTAAGCCAATAACTTTATAAGAGGTAAGGTGGACAATACAGTATTTATGAAGAATAAAAGAAAGAATCTTTTGATTGTGCAGGTGTATGTGGATGCCATTATCTTTGGGGCTACTAATGAAGCTATGTGTAAGGAATTTGCTGAATCGATGGGTAGTGAGTTTTAAATGAGCATGATTGGTGAATTGAATTTCTTTCTTGGGCTGTAAATCAAGCAGACACCTACTAGAACCATGATTCATCAGCAAAAATTACATCAAAGAACTTCTAAAGAAATTCAACATGTATTCTTCAAACTCAATTGATACTCCAATTGCCATTCCAACAAAGATGGATCTAGATGATGAAGGCAAAAGTATGGAGCAAAGTTGTACAGAGGAATGATTGGATCACTATTGTATCTTACTGCAAGTAGGCCTAATATTTTGTTCAGTGTGGGTCTATGTACAAGATTTCAGGCAAATCTCAAAGAGTCTCACTTAAAGGCAGTCAAGAGAATACTTAGATATCTTAAAGGAACTCCTGATTTGTGTCTAGGGTATCCAAGAGGATATAACTCTGACCTAGTTGGTTATAATGCTGACTGTGTAGGTTTTCATGTTGACATTAAAAGTACTTCAAGAAAAGCACATTTTCTTGGTTCATGCCTGGTGTCTGGGGGAACAAAGAAGCAAAACTCAGTGGCTCTATCTACGGCTGAAACAAAATATGTAGCAGCAATAACTTGCTGTGCTCAATTGCTATAGATAAGGTAGCACCTCAAGGACTATTGTTTTTTATTGGTTTCTATTTTCTTTGACAATACCAGTGCCATAAATATTGCTAAAAATCCTTGTCAATATAAGAGAACCAAACACATTGATATCAGGCATCACTTTCTCAAAGACAATGTTGAGAAAGGAAGTATCTCAATTAATTTCTATAAACTGAAGATCAAATTGCTGATATTTTCACTAAAGCACTAAGTAGGGACCACTTTGAAAGAAACAGACTAGAATTGTGATTAATCAATACCTCCAACTAGGTTGAACCCCAATGATTGGTTAGAAAAGAAGTCAATAGATATAGATAATTAAGTATCAAATGCTTGATTTAGCCTCATACTTGTTCTAAATATATATACTTGCCTAAAAAGTCTAGCTGATGACTATGCCTTATGATACTAACCTATTGTGTTGGAAACTTTGTTGCAGAAATGACTAAGGAGTTTCAAAAGAGTTGGTCTTTAGACTCAGGTACGTGTCTTCTTGTCCTAAATCATTGAAACTTAATAACTGAAATTATTGCTACACTCAGACTCCCTTATCCCGATAACATCACTTCTATTTGTTATCAAAGTCCAGGATCAAGGGGGAATCCTAGTGTAATTAGAGTCCAATTAATTCTAAGAGTCCACTAGTCAAAAGTAACAGTTATTAGAGTCCCATTAGAACTTATATTCAGTTACCCTTTCTCTTCTAGTCAGATCAGGTTTGTTCTCTTTAAAAGCCCTCTCTTGGTATATCTCTCAAACCTCAATGTTCCTCTCAAACCCTAAGCAAGAAAAAGAAAATTCATCGTCCTCTCACCACCATGAATAAGTCTAGAAAAACTCCGTCAAAAGCAAAATCAACTTCTAAGTCTGGAACTAAACCCAATATTGAGAAGTCCATGCCAAAGAAAAGTTTAAAACTGGTTGGTGATTTTGAACCTACACCTGTTGTTTCTCCACCCATGCCTTCTACTATTTCTTCTCCATCATCCTCTATTACTATTACGCCTTCAATTTCCACCCCCACTATACTTCCATCTCCAAAACCAACTACCTATACACATGTATCCGTCTCACAAATCACCTCCAAACCCACTAAGGTCAAGGCTACTTTAAGGAAATTAGTAAAGAGTGGTAAGGTAGTGGATCGTGCTACTACTAAGGGGGAGTCAAAAGTAAATGAGGCTACTGCTCAGGAGGAATCTGCACTCGTCAAGGATGATTAGGTAAAACCTCTTCCATCAAAACATGATGTTCTAGCCTCTATAATTGAAGTTTCCTCGTTAGAAGTTGTTGTAATCCTAAGTGTCATACCACATATAAAGCGTACTATTGTAGAAAAGAAGTAATGACTCAGGACAAAAACATGGAAATAATTGATGACCTACCTATGGTTGGGGGAGGGGGATGTGAGAAAGAAACAAGGGATAAAAAGGGTTCCAATGGTATTCCATATAGTGGGATAGATGATGATAATGATGAGGAAGTTCTAGGGGAGAGAGAAGGAGAAGCAAATAAGGAGGGAAAAAAGGTGCAGGGGAAAACTACAAGTACTGAAGAAAGGAAAATTGAGAATGAGGGGGAATCAGGTGAGGAAAAAGAAGGTGAGGTAGAAGAACAACTAGGTGAGTAAGTGTGAGATTCTGAGGAAGAAGAAAAAGAATGTGAGAGAAAAGACGACTCTGAGAGTGAGGGTACTAAAGATGAAAAAGAAAGAGAAAGAGAAAGTGAGGGTACTGAATCTGAAAGTGATGAACATAATTTAGTGAGGAATCTGAAGGCTCTATAATAATTGGGAATACGGTCATGTCCCTTTTAGAAGAAGTTCACAAAGAGGAAGGAGCAGAACAACCTAGGCCTTGATTCACTCCTTTGTTGGAGATGGGGAGATTAAAAGTGATCAGGATGATTTGCCTTCATCTGAGGTAAGAAAGAAGGGCAGGAAGGCTCCTTTAAAACCTACAAGACCAGTGTCACAGGAAAGAAATGAAGTGACTCCTCCCACTAGGACTCCTCTCACCAGGAGCAAAAGAAAAGTTGTTAATGAACAAATGATTAAGAAAGCAAATTACTGCTACTAAAATTGTAGTTGAGTTGGATGAGGAGGATTAATTTGGTTATTCTATAAAGGGCAAGAAACCATAAGTAAAGAAGAATGCTACTAAACCCACCAAGGCAACTTCCAGTTCTCAGAAGACAAGCAAATTGAATAAGAAAAGGGTTGTGTCTGCCATAGTTGACAAGTTGACTGAGTTCAAGAATAGAAAAATGTTGAATGAGAAGATACTTGCCAATACTGATGAAAAAGGCATGGCCCAGCTGGTGAAAAAGCTTGAATTGCGGGGATGGACACATATGTTTGTTAAACCCTTTCCCCATGTATGTGTACCTATAGTGGTCGAGTTTTATGAAATTTTTTAGTTAGATGGAAAGGTCTTAAAGATTTATGTGAGAGAATTTGAGATGGAGTTTGATGCTGAAGAGCTTGGGTTGCTGCTGAACATTCCTTCCTTGGGATTTGACAACTATCTGAAGAAAAAATGGCATGCTATTGATAATAAAGTGGACATACGCATTGTGGTTACCAGAACGTTCTCCTAGAAGTTTGAGCTGGATGCTCCCCAAAAGGTGTTCAAGACTGACATGACTCCTTCTCACAAACTTCCTCTTCACTTTGTGAACTCCTGCAATCTGTAGAGATATGATAGGAGGCATGAGGCCACCCTACTTGATATGACTGTAATGGAGTTGTTGGATACATGTAGATCTATAAACATTCCAATCCTGATGATTCTTCAAGCCTAAGCATGATAGATCTTATTGCTTCATGCTAACTAAGCTATTTAACAAGCTCAATATAGCCCTGCCTGAGCTGAAGTTTGGGAATCACAATAATGTTATGGATATTATCACACTTAAGAAGTGTGGATATGATGAGATCAAGGCTGAGGGCCAACTGGTTCTGCCGTTTTGCTTGGAATCAGCAGGGCTATTGAACTCTCTATAAGGTTTGAGTTGGCTTTGGAAGAGAATGTAAGCTTAGGGAGGACAATGATGAGTTGAGAAAGGAAACCAGACAGCTAAGGGAGGAACTCAAAAAAGACAGAGAGACCCATGCTCAACAGATTGCCACCCTTGTGAAAGCCTTAACCCCTTCCTCTTCTCACCCTTGATCCTGGTCCATTACCCTTTGTCACCAGTCTATTTTGTTAACCTAGTAAGGCTATGTATTTTGTTGTTCTAGCCTAGGTCTCAGTAGTCTGTAGGATATTTCAACATATTTTGTTTTAATGTTTTAGTTCAAGGCACTGGGCTTAATTTGGATCAACGTAATGCACTTTCTTATGTTGTTTACCTGCTTCTCTCATGTTTCTTATTTTTGGCATAGTTCATTTGTCTTGATATATCATGTGCTTGTGCTGTAGCCTCAATTTCCATGAATTTTGCATTGTCTTCTTACACTGTCTAACATCTTTTTGTTTGTTTATGATACCAAAAGGGTGAAGATAGAGTTGTGGGGGGGGGGGGGGAGGGGGGGTGATTTTGTATTTGAATTTGGGAGATGTCTGTTTCAAATATGTTTGTGTTTGTGTTGTTGAATGCCATTACCTGATTTGTAAGCACAAAGTTTGTCAACATCAAAAAGAGAAAATTCGTTGGGAATTGGGGTTTTGATGATTAACAAAGTGTGTCCAGTAAAAGTGTGCTAAGAACTAGATCCTCAAGGTAGTTGCTAAAGTGTATTAAGAACTAGGTCCTTAAGGTAGCTCTGAAGGTTCTTACAAGGTAATAACTTTTATACAAAGTTACTACAGTCCGAGAATATCTGCTCCTATAAGTGATAGAAAAGAGTCACAAGATTCGTGGAGTCCTTGGAGCTTTAAGATTGCTATCAAAAAAGAAGTTGACTATGTTTATGACTCTTAACGATCTCTGAGTACTGGGAAGTTAAATACTTTCCCTGTGGACTGAGAAGATCATCCTTTTGCACATTAACTGAGGAACAACATATTGTATCTCGAGTTCAACATTCGAGTTGATCATTAGTGACAATGTTATTCTTGAGTCTGTTAGTTCATGTGTATTAGGAAATTGAGTTGTAATTAAGATGTCATTCATAACCTGTTAGTTGGAGTAACTGTTTGAGTGTTAAAGTTAGAGTAACATGTAATTCATTCAAATAGTTGAAGTAGGAGAAGTGTATAGGTATTGGTTTATAGGTCTTGTAATCAGTACATTTGGCTCATTTTTTATAGTGAAGTTGAAGTTAAAATCCTACGTGGTAGGTCATGATTTCTGCACCTATGAGTTGAGTGATTTTCCATGTAAAATTGTTGTTCTTGTTTTTACTGTTTGTTTCACTTAGGCATAAGAAGTAAGGCAAAAAACCAAGTTTTATAGTAATTTAGGAAGGTACGCAAATTAACATGATGTTATTGCACTTGTGTACATGTTCGGTTTGGAGCCAGAAGGGCTCAGGTGAGGTTTTAGATGAGTTTCGCTGGTTTTGGAACAAGTGATGCGTAGCGGATACTGGTGTCAACCTGTAGATCTCACATTTGCGCGGTGTGGCTCGCATTTGCGAGCTCAATTTTTCGGTCAATGATCCCATTTGCAAAAATAAGTTGGGGGCTGGTACTTCTCTTTTGAGAAGAAAGGTTCGCTTTTGCGAACTGAGCTGGCATTGCATTTGCGATCTCAGTGTCACATTTGCAACCATGTGCCTGGTGAGTCCAGCTTCGCATTTGTGAAGCATGCCACGCATTTGTGATGATTGGGGCTTCACAAATGCGAGGTAAATGTCGTATTTGTGACTTCTGCAGTCTTGTGTAAAGAGGGAAAAATCTGAACCTAGCTCATTTTACACCATTTTTCAAACCCATACACTGTAGAGGGAATTTTTGAAGAGAATTTTTCTTCCCAAATTCATTGGTAAGTAACTTTAACTAGATTTCAATTAATATGAATTACTTTTCACAAATGTTTAACATCAAATCTATCAATTCCATGGTAGAAATTAGGAGTTCTAGATAAAATTCAGGGATTTTGGAAAATTGAGATTTATAGCTCAAATTGAGGTCAAATTTTGAAATAAGTCACATGATCGGGCTCGGGGGTGAATGAGTAATCAGGTTTTGGTCAGAATCTTGAATTTCGACCAAGAAAGCCCGTGATTGACTTTTGTTTGACTTTTTCAAAAAAATGATCAAAATTGAGTCTTTTTCGTTTGTGGGTAGTTACTAAAGCTTATTTTGAATTATTTGATCGATAAAGACAAAGCCGTGATTGATTGTTGATTTGGTTGCTGAGTGAAGTAAGTGTCGTGGTTAACTTTGACTTGAGGAAATTAGGACTTGTTGGTCTATTTGCTACGTGAATTATGTGTAGGGATGACGTATATACAAGGTGATAAGTATATATGCGTTTTCATGGTTAATGCATGAGGGTGGAAACTGTCTTATTGTATCTGGTTGTTTCATTTGCTACGCCTTCCATGTCTTAGTTAGATTGTTACTCTTTAATTGTTTTCTTCCATGTTTATTGCTTATTTTCAAGTTGTAGTGATATTGAAAGTTGAAATTACTTAATATAACACCTCAGTTGAATTTGAAATTTGCTTCCCACCTTACTTGATACTTTGGGTTATTATTATTGCTTGGTGAGGAATATTGAAAAGCACGAAGGGTGTTGCCGTGCCTTATTTGTATATTTTTATCATTGATTGAGTGAATGTGAGGACTAAAGCATGAAGGGTGTTGCCATGAACTTGATTGCTTTACTATCATTATCATGAGAGGATGAGAGTAAAAGCATGAAAGGTGATGCTGTGCCATTGCATTTATCATATCATGTGAGGAAGAGAGTAAAGCACAAAGGATGATGCCATGCCATTTTATATGTCATATCATATGAGGAAAAGAATAAAAACACAAAGGGTGATGACGTGTCATTGCATTTATCATATTATATGATGAGGATGAGAGTAAAATCACGAAGGGTGATGCCGTGCAATTTGATGATTTCATTACCTTTACTTGATACTTGAATTGTGAGTTTAATTTGGTGGTTTTGTTGCTTATTTTGGAAAGAGACATACTTGGTGATTCTGTACTTATTGTTTCGGTTGTTGCCCCTTCTAAATGCCCTACCCCGTTATTTCTTTTAATGCTTTACTTTTTATTTTTGTTGCTTTATCATACTATATTATAATCATGAAGATGAAGTTTGTTTACTAAAATGTCCTTCAAAAACTGTATGACCAAATTACCCTTTACCTAAAATTTAAATTACCTCTCAGTAAATGATATTTTGTACTTAATGCTATGGTAATAAATAATTCACATCATTCACGAAAGAAATAATTCCAGTAATGGGTTGCTATATGTTCAACCATTATTATATACATTTCAGAGACATTGCAATTTTCAGTTATAAATTCATTGTATTTTATATGCTTTCGTGTTAGATTGAAGACAACCTTTTTATAAAATTTTATATGTACTCCGTGCAATGTCATTTAAAAATCAAACTTTTAGACCGTGGAATGAGAAATATATTTTAAGCCTATCTAGAGTACTTCAATCTCATGTTCATCTCCCGTTTTGAGTCCTAACGAACATAGTATCTGTATACGGTGGAAATCGGAGCTTCCCGATTTCGTCCCTCGGTGGAAAAAGTGATATCACATCGGAAGATCAGGACGTTTGTTACACCCCATATTTCAGTACGTAGAAGTACGCCATAAGTAAATTGGTATAAGCTCGGAAATGAGATGTTACATCTCACATTTTCATATGTTAAAGTTTCGTCGTAAGTTAATCAATGTAAGTTCGGGAATAAGATTATTGTGATATTATAAGTATTATGCTATTTCAAACAAGTGATGAGTAAATTCATGAAGGAGGGAGAGTAAGCAAGTCGAAGAAAATAAATTTCATCGAAGTTTGACATGTTGGGATAGAATACGGCCCGAGCTAAAATACCCGGTATTTATGGACTAGTGTCCTACAAGGTATCACATGACCATGATAGTAAGGTATCTAAGGTGTGTTAAAAGTGAGTAGTATTTTAAGTAATTTGAGATAATTCTTAATTATGTGGATAATTGGGTAATTATTGGTTAATGGGGGACTAACAATTAACTAAGATGTTGGTGGATGATTGGTTGAGAATGGATAAGCTAAAAGGTGGCAGCCATAGAGGTCTTGAATAAATGACTCATTAATCACATGCTAAGGTGACTTATTTATTAAATTATTTGGCTTAGTCATCAAGGATGTGGGGCCCACACCCACTTAGTAAAAGACATTTCAAAGAATAAAAAAATGATGTTTGATTCAAGAACTCAAGGTCAAGGCTGGAGAAGCTCACAACTTTGAGAAATTTCATAAGACTTCTCCAACTCAAGTAACGTGAGGAATTTTTATAACATCTACAACCAATTCATACAAGAACTCCAGCATTAGCAACGTGAATCCAACGAAATTTCTTAGCACCTTAGCAACATGAGATTTTGTAATTTTAAGGAAGTACGGTGCAATCTTTTTCAAGAATATCATACGGATTTTCCCCCTATTTCGTTTCGCCGTTACGTGTTGGCGCAATTGACATGGGTTAGAGAAATTGTCAAGAGAATCGGCTCAGGTATGCTAAGGCTATCCCTTCTTTCCTTTTGGCATGATCTATACGTCAAAAACGAAACGGGCGAATGCACAACTTTCATAAATAACTCTATTCATAAAAATGCTAGAGATGCTTATATTCATGATTTCCCATATGTCTTATTATTCTATCGTCTATTCATGGGTCTCAGATAATATGTAACTTGATAAAGTTTATTTCATGATATTACTCAAAGGCATAATGGTCTTATGACATTCCGAGGAATTTTATTGACATAATTCTCATGTATTGCATTCATTTATACATGTATATTGACCTATGACCAGATGACATTATATATGTGTATATATGTATATTATATGTATATGGAAAAAGGTTACAGCATTATATACGCACCACCACCTGATCAACTGGTATACATTGATGATTTTGCCTACAGTGGCCGAGATGATATGATGGGATACCCATAGAAGCTTGATGATGTTATGTACACCTATACCTATGCATGACACGACATTTATATGCACTTATATGACATTATAAATATTTCAGAATTTTCAAAGTTATTTAGACTTACAGGCAGAATTCTTTATTCCATGTTTCATCTGTCTCTTATGTATTGATCTTCATGCCTTACATACTCGGCACATTATTTGTACTGACATCCCTTTTGCCCGGGGATATTGCATTTCATGCATGCAGGTTCCGATAGACAGGTCGAGAGTTCTCTAAGTAGGCTATCAGCTCAGTAGAAGATGTTGGTGCACTCCATTTGCTCTGAAGTTGCTTGTTTGGTCAGTATAATTTAGACGTGTATTGTTTGGTATGGCGGGGCCCTGTCCCAACCTTTATGATAAGTATGTACTCTTAGAGGCTTGTAGAAAAATTTCATATATACGGATACTTGTATGGCCTTGTGGGCCTATATTTTAAGTGTGCAATGGATCACATTAGCCTTATAGGCTCGTATGTCATAGGTATGAGTTTCTATATCAGGTTGAGTCGTTTTATGTCGGGTATTTTCTCCTGTTTACTCTAGTTACGCCCCTTCTGGTCCACTTACCTATGATGATGTTATAAGTAAGATATGTATGTTGGTACTTGGTTGAGTAAGGTACTGGGTGCTCGTTACGGCCCATAGGTTTGGGTCGTGACAAAAGTAGTATCAGAGTAGTTCTGTCCTAGGGAGTCTACAAGCTGTGTCTAGTAGAGTCTTGTTTATGGGTGTGTTGTGCACCACATTTATAAGCAGGAGGCTAGAGGGAATTTATGAATGTCACTCTTTCTTCTTACTCTAGATCGTGTGGTAGAGCTCAGTTGTAAGAACTCAATTTCCTAAACTCTATCTTACGCGATGCCTATATCCAGAAAGACGATTGGTAATCGATATAGATGTGGAAGAGTTGAGTTAGAGGAACTCGATTTTTGCATCATGCTTATGATGGATGAAGATGAGGTTTCCAGCAGATCATGTGTATACTAAGATGTGTAAGCTTCTTTGTTACACCCCGTAAGTTTAATAACCTTGATATCGTTACATATATATATATATATATATATATATATATATATATATATATATATATATATATATATATATATATATATATATAGAGAGAGAGAGAGAGAGCAAAGACATTTTTTTTTTGAAAAATATGATTTTATATAGTTATTAATATTACTACTTTCGAATATGTTTTAAATTATACTCATAATATGAGAAAGTTTATGAGAATTTCTTTATTATAAAGATAGAAATTATTTTGGCGCAAGAAAAGAAGGTTATCTTTTTACCATTTTAAGAATTAAGTGTACGAAATTTTTTACTCTTTATATGAAATTAGGAAAATTGAACTTAAGAAAATATATATATTTTTACATGAATGTTTTAATGAAATAATAGTGTATGTATTAATTTTATATGGTACCATATGATCATGATAGTAAAGTATAGTAAGGTGTATAAAGTGTATTAAAACTGAGTAATATTTTAAGTAATTCGAGATAATTATTAATTATACGGGTAATTAATAATTTTCTAAAAACAATTTGGATAAGAACATTACATGGCATATTCTGGCTTAGGAAAGTTGTGACTCATGCTTCATTAAAATATGTGGCTTGCTTACCATTGAACTTAGAAAACGGTATAGACTATAATACAACTCTTAGCTTCTCTTTGTTTTTACTTAACTTGGTTTCTCAAACTATATTTACCTCTTTTGGGTGCGATTAGTTCCTTTCCTTTTTCAGATAACTTATAAAAGAAACTTTAGCAAGAAAAAGATGGTTCATACAAGTGGTCTAAAAGCCAAGCACAGGGTTAGCATGCATGTAACGATACAGTTAGCTTTGGTGCCTTCTATCTATCTGCTAATGCATACCATGGTTTTGGTGGTTTATTGGTACTCAGGTCTACATATCCCATCTATGTATTATTTCTTATCTCTTAAGGAAAGAGTTTCAACCAAAATCATTTTTCAATTAGCAACGTTATTGCTTCGGGTATTTCGTATGAATTGTTCCCTATTTTGATCTCGCTGTTACGTGTTTCGTCGCGATTGTCATATGTTAGTGGAAATTTCAAGAGAATCGATTCAGGTATGTTAAGGCTATCCCTTCTTTCCTTTGGCATGATCCACGTAACGATACGTAAATGTAATGCTATTCTATAAGTGGTTCTACTCTTAGCAGTTAAGGATGTCTATGTTATTCATTCATGTAAAATGATATTCAAGCATGTCTAAGTATGTATCTAGTTCCCTATTGAGGTATTTGATAAAGATGTTAATGTTTATAATATAGTAATACATGCATCTTCATGCATATGCATTTATCACCAAGCTACGGCCGTACGGGCAGTCATGCATTTACCACCGTGCTACGGCCGGTTGGGTAGTTACATATTTACCACCATGCTACGGCCCATCAGACAGTTACCACTGATCAGTTGGGTAGTCATGCATCATACATATAGATAATAGTCTCAAAGAGAAGCATTATATATATGTAAGTATAATAAGTATGCATATACGGTCGCACTTCAAAGATTCAGGTTGGTTCTTATATATATTTAATTAATGTTGAATAATGGTTATATTTTAGTTCTACCTTACATACTCAGTACATTATTCGTACTGACATCCTTTTGTTGGGGACGCTGCATTCATACCTGCAGGTATAGATAATCAATTTGACGAGCCCTCGTAGTAGAGGAGATTGGCTTCAGCGAAGGATCGGTAAGACTCCACCTCATTCAGAGTGCAGCCGAGTCTATGAGTCATCGTGTAAATGTTTGCTACAGACTTATTGATAAGGCGGTACCCTGTCCCATTTGATGCCAAATAATCTTAGAGGCTTTGTAGACGGAGGTTCATTTTGTACAGTAGGTCAGAGGCCTTAACGACCCATATATATTCATGTTTTAAGAAAAATGGTTTAGTGATACAGTGTTTTCCCACTTACAAGTTGTAAATAATGAGTTGTGTGCCCATAATAGTTACAAAAGGAACGAGTCCAGCTAACTCGACCTATGTATGTTCTAGTTTTGGTCGAACGATCATGAGTTACAGAGTGGTTCGCTCGGGCCAGCACGACACCGGGTGCCAGCCACGCCTCTCTAGGTTCGGGGCGTGCCATTCTTGATAAGGATCCCTAAGGCAAGAATTCCTATCTACTCTTATGGTAAAAAGAAATGAAAGAATCAGAAGGTATAAGTTTCAACAAGTAAAAGAAGCAAGGTGAAAAAGGTTACGAGGTACCTAGTTAATAGAGATGAACATTATCTACAATTCAAGTAGAGAAATATAAGCATTTTGAGTCACATTCAATTGTAATAGAAGTATGTATAATTGGCCACACCTATCTCATTTATGACCTATGGAAGCTAACAGAAGTAGTGTAAGAGAAAGATGGATATCGGGATCCGGCTGGGGTTAAGAGTGAACAAAATGGTGGATGAAATGTTTGCGTTTGTTGACATTTCGTTAGGATATTTCAAATGTGCTAATAAATCTCCTTGTGAGACACCCAGGTGGTGCACTCTAAAATAGTGCAGCTAGATATGAGTACTACAATGGTAGGCACTGGAAGCCTTGAAGGAATAAATATTACCTTAGTGTGGCTCCTGTCCCTAGTAGAGCAAGAACGTTGAGCAAACCTAAAGAGCCACTGGATGGAGAAAAGGAGAGTTAAAAGCAAAATGATGTCTTGTTGGAGTTTTCAAAATAAGGTGATATGCATAAATGTTAGCAGAGAAATAAGAAGAGAGTTAATGAAGCATTATGAGTAAAATATGATACATGGATGACAACGGTAGATCAAAAAGATGACAGTATTATAGAGTCTATAGTCAAGTGAAGGAAAAGACGAGATGTGACGGACCTTGAGACAACAAAAGAGTATAGGCCATAAAGTCATATCCTTATTTTGAGAAATAAGTTCGTGACTCTAACGTGACTACCAGAAGGAAAAGTTAGACCCCAAAGTAATACAAATCAGTATGGGCTGGTGAAAAAAATAAATTAAACATGAATTAGGGGCTGAGTGATTTGATAATAGTTGGTATCGTGGGAGTTTTAGATTTTATTCTGGCAATAATAGAATGGACAACAGAAGAAGATCCATGAGAAATTTAGAGAATGGTCGTTCAGGAAGACGCTTCCCTAAAGCAAGCAATGTGAGCAAAGTTAAGCGTAAGAGACCGTATGTTCTAGTTATACTAAGTATCACCCTCGCGAGGAAGGAACTGTGTTACTAGTATAGAAGGATTACTACAAGGTGAGTAAGAATCATCGATGATGTGAAAGGACGCCAAAGGAGAAGAGGTAAAACATCTATAGGTAGATCGTCATAGCTCTAAACCTTAGTTATCCCCTAAAGGAGGGAATATGGAGTGATGTGGCATTAAGTCATAATTAAGTGGTTCTAGTAATTATAGAATAGGAAAGGAAGAATGCGACAAAGATGAGAGAGGTATGAGATTGTACTTATTCAAAGCCTACATATATGCTACAATTCCAGAACATTATGCAAGCACGGCGGTAACGAGAGAAAGTAAGGGTTTCTGCCCGAGATGTTATTAATAAGTAAGAAGCCAATGCGAGGTGTAAGTTAAGACAAATGAAATAACCCAAGAAAGATTATGTGGAATACTGATATGAGAATGGGCCAACGAGTAGTTAGTAGTTGATTCACGAAAAGCCTAGTTATGCCTAGACAAGAAGATATAGACAAATCAATAGATCGTGCAAGATAAACATAGTGAACCCCAACATGAGGCATTCAGTCTCGCAGATATGACATCGTAAACTTGAGAAATATCTAGATAGGAATTGGGATAGTTAAAAGTACCGTATGAGTACTACAGAAATAAAAGAGAACACTGCTGTGAAGACAGTAAAAGTATCAAGTTCAGAAGAAACCCTACAAGCACAAGGGCATGGAGATAAGTAACTACGGATAATTATAGGCGAGGAAGGACATCAAAAATTCCGTCGGGTGAACAAGGTAATAAGCTCGCAACCTTGCAAGAATCAGGTGGTCTTCCCTATGTACTATGATGGAAGACTAGCTGAAGAAATAATAAAGAAGGCTCCAACCTAATCATAGTAACTTGAAGAAGAAATGGTCATGTAAAAACAGTCTCACAATAACATTGTATGCACTCCATAAGAAAATGTCACCTACCATGGCTAATGAACGAGAAGTAAAATCAGAAGTAATATTCAAGGTCATATAAGTTGTATGGAATTCCAATATGCATGGGCACTAAGATAAGCTAAGTATGCACGCAAAAAAGGGGGCAGAAAGACCAGGAAAAGTAATTGATTACGTTTGAAGAAAGCTGAGATGGAACAAAAAGAATTATTCAATTAATGATCCAGAGTTAGTGATGTTATGGACGCACTTAAGAGTTTGGAGTTTTATATATGCAGCGTATACAGCCGTAGAAGATTCTGGTATACATTAAAAAAATGAATTGAGCCCAGGTCATAGACGAAGGATTGAATTGTTAAAGGATTGTATCATGGATATTCCTCAGTGCCCATGAAAGGCTAAATAGAATAACTAATACCATGAACCGCAAATCGGGAGATAACTTATGCCTACATAAAGGCTGATCAGAAGAAGGAGGAAACTAAAGAGTTACAACAACAAAGTAAATCAGGAATCTGATTATTGCACCTAGAAAATTATGGACATCGTGATTGAGAACATTGCAGAATCACTCTTAATATCAGAGGTGCAAGAGAGATAGTACAGTAGTCATATTTTATAACTTCTCTACAATGAATCCAATTAGAAGAGTACCAGCCTCTAAGAAGTTAGTACGAAGCTCTCACCGAATCATGTAAAAAGGTGCAAGTATTATAATGGAAGTTCAAGTTGTGGATGTGAATTATACCTGTGTGGAAGAGAGGTCATGAAAGAGATAGAAGATGTGATGTAAGATTTTAAGGTAAGTAAGGTAAATGTGAACAACACATGAGATACTCAGATACAAAAGGTTATGAATAGTCTGTACTTCAGACAAAAGGCTAGAGGCTCTGGGATTCAATATCCAGGAATGATAGCGGCATCGTCAATGGCATATCTTCTAGCCTATGGTTTCTAGGTATCGACAGGTCTAGCTAAAAGAGTAAAGAAGAGTTTGAAACGATGTGATGTCTTGCTTGATGTTCCAGAAAAGCGTAAAGAAATCAGTCACAAGCTAAAGTATGGTAGAGCGACAAGGTTTTAGGAAGACATGAGTAAGGATAAAAAAAGGCAAGCGAGAAGGTGACAAAAAAGGATAAGTCCTCGGGATTAAGCCCATGAAAACAAGAGAACTGGTGGTTTCTCTAAGTTTTACAAAGCTCAGTATAGCCTGAATTAACCCAAAAGAATTTTAAGACTAGTAGCTTTTAGAAGAAATGGAATGCTGCCCTGGTAGTAGAATAATGGTGTAAATGTGACAGATAAAGGATGATGTTTGGGCCTTCGATTGAGTAATGATTTGAAGAGGATTTCATGAATTGTACAGGATTAAAATACCCACGTAAGGTAAATCACATTGGGATATTATGAAATATGGTTATGGAAGCATGGTATCGCCCCCAGGTGGATCAGTCTAATCAATTTATATATTTCTCGATGCAACGTAAGACCTTATAGCAAGATATTACATAAGAGGTTTCAGTTATATTGTAGATCGATATTGAGGTAAATCAACAATGGATGGATAAAAGTTACAAAGTATGAAATGAGGTTAGGTCGTCACTTCTTGAGATGAACCGTAATGAGGAAGCATTAAAGGACTTAGACTTATGCATATATGATAAACAAAGAGAGTAAGCTAGAATTTGGTAGAAGACCCCAACAATGATAAATTGAAGTAAGAGTTACGGTATAGTATGAACTATCTTGATGCAGTAAAGTCATACGGATGGATAAACGAACCTATGAAATAAGATATAGCAATATTCGTAAGTTTAAAAAAAGTACCGAGCAAAGAGCTTCAAGTATACTTATAGATGCCCAGATGGACATCTTGTCAAGCTCTGTATATGTTTACAAAATAAGGCCTAGAGATTGGCTAAAAGCTGGAGGAAAAAGTAAAGAAGAGTCGCATAAGTGCATTCACAAAGTCGGAGTCGTACATGCTACATAATAAAAGGTAGCAACTGTTATAAGATTGGAAAAATTTCGACCACCAGTCGTGGTGTGAGAAAGAGGCTTAAAGGAGGGAATGCCCTGTCCTTTGGAATTATTCACAAGAACAGTTTCCAAGATGGCAAGGAGAGTACTAAACTATTCGGAAGACATACATGAAAATGATAAGTGATATCAACATTCAAGAACGAATGTTCCAAATGGGGAAATGATGTTACACCCCATGTTTTCATACGTAGAAGTACGCCATAAGTAAATTGGTATAAGCTCGGAAATGAGATGTTACATCCCACATTTTCGTATGTTAATGTTTCATCATAAGTTAATCGACGTAACTTCGGGAATGGGATTATTTTGAGATTATAAGCATTATGCTATTTCAAACAAGTGATGAGTAAATTTGTTAAGGTGAGAGGGCAAGCAAATCGAAGAAAATAAATTTCGTCAAAGTTTGACATGTTGGGATAAAATACGGAGCTATTATTTTCACAAAATTTCTTAGCACCTTAGCAACATGAGATTTTGCAATTTTAAGAAAGTACGGTGCAATCTTTCTCAAGAATATCATACGGATTTTCCCCCTATTTTGATCTACCATTATGTGTTGTCGCAATTGACGTGGGTTAGAGGGATTGTCAAGAGAATTGGCTCAGGTATGTTAAGGTTATCCCTTCATTCCTTTTGGCATGATCTATATGTCACAAACGAAACGAGCGAATGCACAACTTCCATAAATGACTCTATTCATAGAAATGCCACAGATGCTTATATTCTTGATTTCCCACATGTCTTATTATTCTATCATACATTCATGGGATTCAGAAAATACGTAACTTTATAAAGTTTATTTCATGATATTACTCAAAGGCATAGTGGTCTTATGACATTCCTAGGGATTTTATTGGCATAATTCTCATGCATTGCGTTCATTTATACATGTACATTGACCCATGACCAGATGACATTATATACGCGTATATATGTATATTATATGTATATGGGATATGGGAAAAGGTTACAGCGTTATATACGCACCACCACCTGATCATCTGGTATAAATTGATGATTTTGCTTGCAGTGGCCGAGATGATATGATGGAATACCCATAGAGGCTAGATGATGTTATGTACACCTATACCTATACATGACATGGCATTTATATGCATGTGCATGACATTATAAATGTTTCAAAATTTACAAAGTTATTTAGAATTACAGGCGGAATTATTTATTTCATGTTTCATCTATGTCTCTTATGTATTTATCTTCATGCCTTACGTACTCGGTACATTATTTGTACTGACGTCCCTTTTGCCTGGGGATGTTGTGTTTCATTTCCGCAGGTCCCGATAGACAGGTCAAGAGTCCTCCAAGTAGGCTATCAGCTCAGCGGAAGATGTTGGTGCACTCCATTTGCTCCAGAGTTGCCTGTTTTGGCCAGTATAATTTAGACGTGTAGTGAGAGGGTAAGCAAATCAAAGAAAATAAATTTCGTCGAAGTTGAAGATAGAATATAGTCCAAGCTATAATACACCGTATTAATAGACTTGTGCCATACAAGGTACCACATGACCATGATAGTGGGGTGTATAAGGTATGAGTTTCTATATCAGGTTGATTCGTTCTATGATGGGTATTCCCTCATGTTTACTTTGGTTATTTCATGACGCCCCTTCTAGCCCACTTACCTATGATGATGTGATAAGTAAGATATGTATGTTGGTACTCGGTTGAGTAAGGTACCGGGTGCCTATTACGGCCCATAGGTTTGGGCCGTGATAATGTTGAGCGCGGGGTCAAAGTTCCATTCCAAGGTCGAGGTCGATAACACTTGCCGAGGTCAGAAGAAGGTGTGCTTCGAGATGATGCCAGTATGATTCATTAACGGAAAGAGCGAGATATCTGCAACGGACCGAAGATCACAGTGTGAATTCCGAAATGGATTGGTCTTCGACAGTTAGATAAATATCAAATAGGATTTCCTACTATAATTAGAAGTGTACCTTATTTAGTATTCCCCTACTATGTAAAGGAGGATCTCATTCATTTGTAAGAGACTTTATTCACTGAGAAGAATATATACGCCCATTACTTTCTTGCTATTTTGCTCTATTGATTATCAAAGTTGCTTTATCATTTGTTATTCTTATACCTCGAGGCCATCATAGGTTGGGGTCGAGATTTGGCTAAAGTACTGGTTTGATCAATTTTATTCTCTAATTTATCTATTTAATTGCTTGTTTATCAATAGGCATTGGATTGAATCACATGTACTTGAAACAACAATATGAGTTTAATTGTTACTCAAATTATAAGGTAAACTGTTTGGGGCCCATTGTGGGGATAAGCATAATAGTGACTGTTCAGTGATGATTCTGATAACACACATTATTTCAAGCTTTTTCTTGTCAAGTATTTTTGCTTTCAGGTTAAAACATGTCAATCTCGCAAAATGCACTAGTACATGGTGACGATGGTCTCGGGTTTCACACGGAAAATGACAATGTAATTGCTTCAGGAGCTGGGGTGCCACCGGTTAACCTCCGGGGAGTACCAGTTACCGATCCAGTTAATGTCAGGTTGCACATTACTTTGAATGCGGACTTAGGCGCGGACCCCGAAGGGAGTGCACACAGGAAAGGCCGATCTAGTGGCCAAGGAACATAGGGCGTAGGAGATGGGGGAGTTAGTCTCCATGTAATATTTGAGATGCTACAGGCTCAACAAGCTACTATTGCTCAGCTTCAAAGTCAACATGGAATTTCGAGTGTTGTTGAGCCAAAAATCACTCTCCGTACCGAGTCAGTGCCTGAGAGGTCGAATGGCAATGGATCAGGGACTGATCCTGCAATTATGAAAATGCTCGAGGATCTCACCAAAAGAATTGAGTCAGGAGATAAGAAAATCGAAGATAATGATAAAACAGTGGAAACATACAACTCCCGAGTTGATTAGATATCCGGGGCACCCCCGATCTTAAAGGGTTTGGATTCGAAAAACTTCATACAAAAGCCTTTTCCTCAGAGTGCAGCTCTGTAGCCCATTCCTAAGAAGTTTTGTATGCCAGATATACCTAAATACAATTGGACCATCGATCCTAATGAACACATCACTATGTACACATGCAGAATAAAGGGAAATGACTTAGAAGACGATGAAATCGAGTCCGTTTTTTTGAAAAAAATTAGGAAAACTTTATCAAAGGGAGTAGTAATTTGGTATCATGACCTGCCGCCAAATTCCATCGACTCATTTGCCATGTTAGCAGATTCTTTCGTGAAAGCATACACGGGGCCATAAAGGCCGCAACAAGAAAATTGGACGTTTTTAGGATAAGACAAAGGGATAACAAAATGCTGAGCGAGTTCGTATCCCGATTTCAAATAGAACGCATGGAGTTGCCGCTGGTCCCAAATGATTGGGCAGTTCAAGCTTTCACCCAAGCGTTGAACGAGTAGAGTTCGATGGCATCACGATAATTGAAACAAAATTTGGTCGAGTATCCAGCTGTAACTTGGGCATATGTGCACAATGGATATCAATCGAAGATCAGGGTCGAGGACGACCAATTAGGAGCCCCTTCCACATCAGTACAACCATACAGGTTCGCGGTTAAAACCCCGAGAGACGTCAACAGGGAGTTAAGGTCTAACAAAGAACGATATCATCCATATACCACAGATCGAAGGAACAATGGTCAAGACGCAATCCACACCGAAACAATCGAAAAAGCGATTGGGGGCAGAATTCTCGGGGACTTATGAGCAAAAGTGGTGTTGATAAGCATGCTGATCCCATGGAGGTACCTCAGTTATTTGAGTATAACTTAGCATCAACACATCAGGCATTGTATTGGCAATCAGAAGGATCAAAGATACTAGGTGGCCCATACCCATACAGACCAATCCTTCCCAAAGAAACCCAAATTTAATGTGCAAATATCATGGCACGCATGGTCATAAAACAGAGGATTGCAGGCAACTGAGGGAAGAGGTAGCCCGTCTATTCAATGAGGGTGACCTTGGAGAGTTCCTCAACGATCGAGCTAAGAATCATTTCAGAGAAGGGGACGCCAATAAGAAAAATGAACAAGAGGAACCCCAACATGCCATTCATATGATCTTCGGTGGGGTTGATGTTCTACAAGGACCCATATTCAAATGCACTAAAGTGTCAATCACTAGGGAAAAATGAACCCAGGATTATGTGCCCGAAGGCTCCTTATCATTCAACGACGAAGAAGCAAAAGGCATTTCTCAGCCACACAATGACGCTCTGGTAACTATCTTATTAAATAAAGTTTAAGTTAAGCGTGTTTTACTGGATCCAGGTAGCTCAGCGAATATCATCTGATCGAGGGACGTGGGGCAACTTGGCCTACAAGATCAAATCGTGCCCATAGCTCGGGTCTTAGATAACTTCAATATGGCCAGTGAAACAACTAAATGGGAGATTACTCTACTGGTGAAAGTGGCCGGAACCATTAAAGATACCAAGTTCCATGTGATTGGGGGAGACATGAGGTACAATGCCCTACTCGAAAGGCCTTGGATCTACAATATGAGGGCATACCCTTCGACTCTCCACCAAATGATGAAATTCCCGATGTCCTAAGGTGTAAAATAGTGTATGGGGAGCAGCATGCTGCAAAGGAAATGTTTGCAGTTGACGAGGTAATAACGGTACTGACGTTATCAACCTCAGAAAGACCGAATATCAAAAGTAAACAGGAAACCAAATAGAAATCACAACCACCAGCCTCGACCGAATCGGGAAAGCAGGAGATAGAAGAAGAAGAAGAAGAGGATTTTCTAACTCGAACCTTTATTGGTCCCAAAGAATCCGATGCCACCAAATCAATGGTCGAAGAGTTGGAACATGTTATATTGATCGAGTACCTGCCCAACCGAAAGGTATACCTGGGAACGGGGTTAACCCCCGAACTCAGGAAAAAGCTTATGCAATTCTTTATTGATAACATGGATTGTTTTTCTTGGTCCCATTTAGACATGACAGGGATCCCACCGGAGATAACAAAACATCAACTAAGCCTAGACCCTAGGTTCAAGTCGATGAAGCAAAAGAGGAGACCCTAGTCTGAGGTAAAGCACGCATTCATAAAGGACAAGGTAGCTAAACCTCTCAAAATAGGGTCCATTCGGGAGGTGAAATAACCCAAATGGTTAGCCAATGTAGTCGTAGTCCCTAAAAATGGAACAAACTTAGAATACGTGTAGATTACAAGGATTTGAACAAGGCATGACCTAAAGATTCTTTTCCACTGTCTAACATCAATCCCATGATCGATGCCACGGCTAGCCACGGGATCCTTACCTTTATCGATGCCTATTCTAGGTACAATCAAATTCAAATGAACCTGGAAGACCATGAAAAGACCTCATTTATCACCAAGTATGAAACATATTGTTATAATGTAATGCCCTTCGGGCTAAAAAATGCAGGAGCTACTTACCAACTCCTAGTGAATAAAATGTTCGAAGAACAAATAGGTAAGTCAATGGAGGTTTATATTGACGACATGTTAGTTAAGTCTCTGCGCGCAGAGGACCATTTGGCTCATTTGCAGGAAATGTTCGAGATTTTGGGGAAATATAACATGAAACTCAACCCGAGAAATGTGCTTTCAGGGTCGGTTCAGGAAAATTCCTGGGCTTCATAGTGTCTAATCGGGGGATCGAGATTAACCTCGATAAAATCAAGGCCATCGAAGACATCACCATCGTGGATAGTGTAAAAGCTGTATAGAGGCTGACTAGACGGATAACTGCTTTAGGCCAATTCATCTCGAGGTCGTTGGATCGAAGCCACAAGTTCTTTTCTCTACTCAAAAAGAAGAACGATTTTTCCTGGACCCCGGAATGCCAGCAGGCATTAGAGGAATTAAAGCGATACCTGTGGATCCCACTACCGCTTCATACCCCAAAGGCAGTTAAGAAACTTTACTTGTTCTTGGCGATATCAAAAATTGCGGTAATTGGTGTCCTAGTTCGAGAAGAGTACAATACCTGTTTATTATGTGAGTTGAACCTTAGGAGAAGCAGAAACTAGATATCCACACTTGGAGAAATTGGCTCTTGCACTAACAAGCGCTCCTAGAAAGTTAAAACCATACTTCCAATGTCACCCCTTATGCGTATTAACCACTTACCCACTTCATAATATTTTGCACAAGCCCGAGCTATCGGGCCGATTTGCCAAATGGGCCCTCGAGCTTAGCGGGTACGATATCGAGTATCAACTCCGTACGACCATCAAGTCTCAAACTTTAGCAGACTTTGTGGACGATTTCACGCAAACCCTCATACCCAAAGTTGAAAAGGAACTCTTGTTAAAACCAGGCACATCATCGGGGGTATGGACCCTTTTCACAGATGGTGCTTCAAACATGAAGGGGTCCGGGCTAGGCATTGTCACACCTCCTTTTTCCGCACCCGATGGGGGCGCAGGGGAGTTTTTTCCAATTAAAGGACAATCGAAACGGGATTGGTTTATTTATTTCAGAGTCGCCACTTGGAAGATTTAGGGTGTCCCAAGTCACCAATTTTAATCCCGAATCGAGGAAAAGAATGACTCTATATTACAGTCTGCGTACCAGAAATCCGGATAAGGAATTCTGTTAACCCGGGAGAAGGTGTTAGGCATTCCCGAGTTCTGTGGTTCTAGCACGGTCGCTCAACTGTTATATTCGGCTTATTTATCTGATTTTAAATACAATTATGAACCAATGTGCCAATTTTAACTTTTTACCGCTTTATTATTGTTATTTCAAAAGAATGTGAACATCGCTTAAAACACGTCTTTGGATTGCGTCACATGAAATGCACCCACAATCCGGAACGCATTTTATTTGATGTTTTGAGATTTGGATTTGGGTCACATGAAATGCACACCCAAGTTTAAGAAAATAGATTATTAAACACGCGCCTAAAGAGACTATCGTGTTATTATTTTGGGAAGGCCGTGAAATTCGCTAAACGGCCCTCCTGAATTCTAAGTAATTTAAAACAAGTATTTACTGAGGGCCCCACAATTTGTATTTTTATTCGGCGAGGCTCATCTCATTCTTATTTTTTTGAAGGAATTTGCAACGCCATGGAAATGTATCTCGGGCCACGCCATAATCAATATACCCGTGATTAGAGATACATTTCGATTCCGTTGAGATTTAGATTTGGGTCACATAAATGTGCACCCGAGTTTAGGAAAATTAAATTATTAAAGGCGCGCATGAAGCAACTAGCGCATTATTATTTTTGGGTAGGGCCGTGAAATTTACTAAACGGCCCGTCCCGGAATCTAAGTATTTAATACATATATTTTACGAGGGCTCCACAATCTATACATTTTTTATTTTTGGCGAAGCTTGTCCCGTTTTTTTTTTTATTTTATTATTATTTTTTAGTTTTTATATTTTTAAAAGGATGCCATTTTTACGCCTTTAACAATACTAAACCTTACGGCTTCTTTACAACTACAATCTCATAACTTGTCAAGATTTGATAAAAGAAGTTAAGCGAATGAGTGTTTCGGACGTAGTAACAACAGGTACTAATACTAATCTTGTCCAAATAAACTAAGACAATGAAGGGACGAGCGAATCAACGTCAAACTGTGTCTTAGGACTACTAATACAATGAAATCAAATGACATCAAGTAAACAATAATAACATAACACAAAAATGAACTAAAATGCATACGGTGAAACATAAGCAGAAAATTATCATATCAATTGATATATTGCAACTTCAAACATTGAACGTAAAATTTCTTTAATCCAATACATCGAGGCTTACTAACCTGAATAAACAGAAACGCATAGAGCCATGGACCGAACCCCTACAGCGACCTCAACGACCAACCTCGACGTACCGGACCTCGACGAACAAAACGACCTCACGGAAAACTGAAAACTCGGCCCGAAAGTGCTAACAACCTACCATGCTCGCTTCTACTGACTTTTCTTGACGCAGCAGATTGGTGCGAAGAGATGAAGCGGAAGGGGTCGAGGGGGCAGAGGTGTTTGACGTGGTGTTAGACGTGAGGTGGTGGCGATGGCTGGAGCCTGGACGTGAGCTGATGGTTTTTGACAGTAGGGTCGAGGACTATGGAGGCCTGGAGGCGAGGAGGGTGATGACGGGTGAGGCAGCTGGAGGTGGAAGGTGTACGCCGGTGGTCGACGAGGCTGGGTAGCAGGTGGTCGTGAGCTGCTGTTTGACGTGGTGTTAGATGAACAGCAGCAACAATAGTTGCTGCTCGACCTACGCGACAATGGGGTCGACGATGAACCTAGGAGGATGAGGACTGGTCGTGAGCTGGTGGACGGAGCAGCTGTGGGCTAATAGTTTGGGCAGTGGGGTTCGTTTATGGGGGGAAGGTGACGGGGTGGTGTTTGGGAGGAGGAGGGTGGTGATGGGGCAGTGACGAACGGGCGTAGGACTGGCTGGTCGCTGCGGGGAGGATGAAGCAGGAAGAGGGCGTTCGGACACGAGGGAGGGGTGGTTCTTTCTTTTGGACTGGTTTTATGCCTTCTCAGATGTAGGGTTTCCGTTCATTTTTCTTGAGGAAGAAGACGGAGGAACAATCCCCATTTTAAAAAATCCGAAGTCCTCCCTTCTTTGTTTTTGTCCGTGTATTTAGCATGGGTTTGTCAAGAAAAATGAGCCCCACGCGTGGTGGGGTTCGAGACTTATGTCCCCCACGCGTGGTGGGGTTCCCCATGTGTCCTGGACACGGTTTATTATGGGCTAGGTCCGAAAATTAGGCCTAAAACCGGGTAGTTTGAACCCGAATATTATTCTTTTGCCCGGACCCGAGAAATAGGAACACGTTGCTTAACTAGTCCTATGTAAGCAAAATAATTACCAAAAATAAGACTAGTATTTAAACAAAACTATATCTTTTTAAATATTTTTCAAGATTTAAAATAGCTACAAAATATTAATGAAACTATTTTTTGTAATTTTCGTTTTAAATATTAAGATAAAATATGAGGTAATATTTTTGTATTTTTCAAAGTTAAAATGACTATAAAACCTTAATAGAACTATATTTTATTTATTTTTTTGTAATTTTCGAAATTATATAAAGTACAAAAATAAAGTGCAATTTTTGTATTTTTCAAGTTTATGAGAGATACATAAACTAAAATTTATATATATATAATTTTTGAATTTTCTTTTTGCAACGAAATAAAGTAAAAATAGTTAAAATAGCTATACTAGACCCAATTTCACATATTCATGCTAAAAATGTGAAAATTCTCGGGGAGGGTCAAAAATCACGTGCTTACAGCTGCCCCTCTTTGACTGGAAACACGAAGAGTTTTCCGACAAAGAACGACTAGACGTGTTTTTGAACCGACCATTACTTGGACGGACTACACTTAAGGAAAGGGAGGGAATGTGACCGAGCCCTGGTATCTGAGCTGCCTACATATCCTTGGTTATACAGGAATCAGGCCACGTGTAGTTCGAAATATGAGAGAGATAGTGAAGTTGTACCGAGGTGGAGAGTCGATCGAGGTGCCGTTCCGTTGAGGTTCCGGTCCGCGGTCCTGTCATTACAACAAAAATGAAAACTGAAAAAGACTAACTAAGCCTATCAGCTACTAGTTACAAGGATTCTTATCTCTTAAGTCTTCTGAAACTTGGTCTTGAGTCTTGAATGGTGCTTCATACAGACTTTGGATCTGAACCTTGATACTTGATAGTTGTAGGTGCTAGTTCTTGAGCAGACCACATTTGTTCTCCACTTCCGTATTTTTCTCCCTTTTTTGTTTTTCTCTTTTCTTTTTTTTTTCTTTTTGTTGTGTCCAGCTTTTGTCGACCATCTCAGATGTTGACTCGCATTCTTGAGGCGAGCTTCTGCTATTTATAACTTGGTTGAATGCTGGGGATTTTTGTTGTAGCCTTCTGCTTCCCGGAGCTGGGGATTCTTGTTGTAACCTTCTACCTTCCGGTGGGGTTACTGATTTCCAAAATCTGCAGTATAAGACTAAAGAGTATTCCTCTTGTTATACAGGTGGGCGCCTGAAAAAGAAATTTAAAGACTGAAAAGTATTCCACTCGTTATGTAGGTGGGCGCCTGTCAATAAATTTAAAGACTGGAATGTATGCCTCTGTTCTATGGGCGGGCTCCCAATTTTAACACTTGAAAGTAAAGACTGAATGTATTCCTCTGTTATTATGGGCGGGCTCCCAATTTCAACACTTGAAAAGTAAAGACTGGAATGTATGCCTCTGTTATCTGGGCGGGCTCCCAACTTCAACACTTGAAAAGTAAAGACTGAAATGTATGCCTCTGTTATCTGGGCGGACTCCCAACTTCACTACTTGAAAATTAAAGACTGAAATGTATGCCTCTGTTATCTGGGTGGGCTCCCAACTTCAACACTTGAAAGTAAAAACTGAATGTATGCCTCTGTTATTATGGGCGGGCTCCCAATTTCAACACTTGAAAAGTAAAGACTGAAAAGTATTCCACTCGTTATACAGGTGGGCGCCTGGATTTAGGAAAATGACTTGAAAAAGACTAAAATGTATTCCTCTCGTTATACAGGTGGACGCCTGGTTTGAAATTTAAAGGCTGAAAAGTATTCCACTCGTTATACAGGTGGGCGCCTGGGTTCAACACTTGAAATGAAAAAGACTAAAATGTATTCCTCTCGTTATACAGGTGGGCGCCTGGTTTTAGGAAAATGACTCTTTTTCAAAATGTTTTTTTAGCATCTTAGGAGAAAGATTCATTGGACTAAGATTTTGATCCTAGGAGAAGGTTCGTCAGACTAGGTCTCTATCTTAGGAGAAAAATTCGTCAGACTAAGATTTTGATCCTAGGAGAAGGTTCATCAGACTAGGTCATTTTTTGTTTTTTGGTTATCTTAGGAGAAAGATTCATCAGACTAAGATTTTTATCCTAGGAGAAGGTTCGTCAGACTAGGTCTCTATCTTAGGAGAAAAATTCGTCAGACTAAGATTTTGATCCTAGGAGAAGGTTCATCAGACTAGGTCATTTTTTGTTTTTGGTATCTTAGGAGAAAGATTCATCAGACTAAGATTTTGATCCTAGGAGAAGGTTCGTCAGACTAGGTCTCTATCTTAGGAGAAAAATTCATCGGACTAAGATTTTGATCCTAGGAGAAGGTTCGTCAGACTAGGTCATTTTTTGTTTTTGGTTATCTTAGGAGAAAGATTCATCAGACTAAGATTTTGATCCTAGGAGAAGGTTCGTCAGACTAGGTCTCTATCTTAGGAGAAAAATTCGTCAGACTAAGATTTTGATCATAGGAGAAGGTTCATCAGACTAGGTCATTTTTTGTTTTTGGTATCTTAGGAGAAAGATTCATCAGACTAAGATTTTGATCCTAGGAGAAGGTTCGTCAGACTAGGTCTCTATCTTAGGAGAAAAATTCATCGGACTAAGATTTTGATCCTAGGAGAAGGTTCGTCAGACTAGGTCATTTTTTGTTTTTGGTTATCTTAGGAGAAAGATTCATCAGACTAAGATTTTGATCCTAGGAGAAGGTTCGTCAGACTAGGTCTCTATCTTAGGAGAAAAATTCATCAGACTAAGATTTTGATCCTAGGAGAAGGTTCATCAGACTAGGTCATTTTTTATTTTTATTTTTTATTTTTTATTTTTTTATGTTTTTTTAACAACAACTTAGGAGGAAATGCATCTCCTATGGGTAAAATAAACTTAGGAGGAAATGCATCTCCTATGGGTGAAAGTAAACTTAGGAGGAAATGCGTCTCCTATGGGTAAAACTAAACTTAGGAGGAAATGCATCTCCTATGGGTAAAACTAGACTTAGGAGGAAATGCGTCTCCTATGGGTAGAACATAAACTTAGGAGGAAATGCGTCTCCTATGGGTAAAACTAAAACAAACCTAGGAGGAAATGCATCTCCTATGGGTGAAACTAAAACGAACTTAGGAGGAAATGCATCTCCTATGGGTAAAACCAAAACAACCTTAGGAGGAAATGCATCTCCTATGGGGTGAAAATAAAACAATCTTAGGAGGAAATGCATCTCCTATGGGTAGAACTCTAATGATTTCAAACTAGGAAGTGCGTCTCCTATTAATGAAACCTTCGCTTTCTTTCTTTTTTTTTTTGAATTATTTACTTACCTGTGTTGTCTTCCCTCGAAACTGTTGGGGATTATTTAGACGGGGATGACTTTCCTTTTCTTTTTTTTTTATTCTTTTTGTTTTTCTTTTTATTATTCTTTTTTTATTCCTTTTTTGTTTTGTTTTTGCATAGCTTCTTCCTTCAAAGACTACCTCCCTTGATTTACTTACCTGTTGGGGGGTAAAATGTTATCAGCTGGGGGTACCTGACTTCCAGAAAATTTTCTAAATGGAAGGAAAATTTTCTGCCCCAGTTTGATAATATCCCTTGTGGCATGCGCTTCTGCATCAATGCCATTTCCTTTACCTGTTTCAAATCAAACAAAATTTGTTAGTTTAAAACATGGTGGTTGGCTGTGATACTCCTATTGGGATTGTTTTCCCTTTCTCCTTCATTGCGCTGTGCTCCACGACTTGTTGGGGACGATTTTATTTGCTGGGTACAATCCCTTTCTGATGGGGATATCCCTCTTCTTTTGTGGCATAGCTCGGAAACTGGCATTTCCCCGACCTTTTAGTCTAGTATGGATTTCGCCAAATCATGCTCACTGCTTTCCTTGCTTTGTTCATGGGCCTTGGCCTTGAGGTTTATAACTTTTGATAAAGGCAACGGTATCCCTCTTGACGCTTGTCAATCCTTCTGTCAATTCCCTTTTGCTGGGGATATCTTTTTGACACTGGCCTCGCGTTTGTTCCCTGCTGACTATACCACTTGGATGTACTAGTCAGATCTCTTTTTGGAAAGCTGATGGCCTATTTGAAGTCATTTCATACTTGTTCTGGCCCGACATACTCTATTGGGGAATTTTTCTATGAAAGGAGAAAGATAAAAGAAACAAAATAAAGGACAAAGGAAACGAATGACTCTTTTACAAAAGAAACTATAAATAAAAATCTATCAAACGCAGCTACCGACTCTAATGGCCATGACATGCGTATGTGGCCTATCCTCTGCCGTCAATCATCTTTTAAGATCTTCAATTGGCGATTCCCCCTCTGATTCTCAATCTTATTCGACTTGTAGTGCCCGAAGGGTTTTCACTATCAAGTCTCTCTCATTTTTGGGTTCTTCTCTCAGCTTTCATCGCCTTATGGTGCCTGTGAAGGTTTCCACCAATAAGACTCTCTCGTTTTATATCTCTCTCCAGCTGGGGATTTGGAGTGTTGCTGGTATGACTCTTTCTATTGGAGATTAGAGTCCTTTCTGTTGTGGAACAGAATGTTATGTTCGCCGGTAAGACTCTTCATTTGTCTGACTTGGCATTTTTTGAGAACTGATCAGAAGGTCTTTCTTTGGACCGTAATGTGGGTTTTTGGATAGGGCTAGAAAGAAAGGGTATAAAAGGCTCAAAAATGCATTAATTTTGGGTTATTAATTACAACCTTCAGAATTAGATTTATTTACATCAAACGCAACTTTTTGCCCCAGTTTCTTGCTTGGGGATATTTTAATTGATTTTTTTCATTTTTCAAAACTATGACCGAGTCGTGAAGCGCCTACGTATCCTCTTTGAGGAATCAGGTCAAACGTAGTTCCCAATTCCTCTTTTTCATTTGACTTTCTTTTTTTCTTTGTTATCATTTTCTTTTCTTTTCTTTTCTTTTTTCGTTTTTGTTGTTTTCTTTCTTTTTCTTTTCTTCGTTGCTACTGACTCCGAACGAGGGGTATGAAAGAAAATAAATAAGGCGCAAAAGGGGTAACGAAGGATAAAGTGTTTGGGTAGCAGAACAAAATGCCTTCGTCATTCCAGTCTTCAAAACATGCCAAGTGCGAACAACACAATCAAACAATAGATTTATAGTCTCTTCCGATGGTGCTGGACTTGACAATTATATTCAACATATGTTTGTTCATTTGTCACTTCTAAAGCACCGTTGGGCGACACTCTCATTCTCATTATTATGAACGACCCTCATGCCAATTTAGGCGAATCTTTCTTTAACGGTTTTCTTTGTGTTTAACTTGCCCCAGTTCCACATGACTCGAGCTCTGAATAATCTCAAACCGTCCTTATCTTCTTTAAATGGTCTGATCGCCTTTCCAGGGTTTTAGGATTAACTTTAAAGACTAGGCCCAAAGTGAGTGCGCACGTCATGTCCCTAGAATCGGCATTGAATGAAATGATAAAAGGACTAAACAAAAGACGACTAGAACTAACAAAAGACCGACTTTGTATTAGACTACCGGCGTAGTGGTTTGAATAATAAAACAAACAACACAACCAGAATAAAATCCTAACACAAACTGGACAAAATTTAAACAAACTATTATGACAAAATGGAAAGATAAGAAGGTTTGACACAGGACAAAATCCCAATTACAACCTTAATAATCCGAACAACAGAAATGACCACAAAATAAGCCACCACAAGCTTCTCTCTTGCTGACCAAGGAACGAAGCGTCCTCCAAAAAAAAATGGCATCTTAGCCACTGAGCTTTGCATCAATACTGCCAAGACCATTACCCACTTCAACATCGTCACCCTCCGTCGGCCAGTTCTCGAGGGGGTTCGAGTGCTCCATGTCACTGTTATAGATCACAATCCGCCCTTCTTGGATCATTTTCTCCACTTCCCTTTTCAAAGTACGACAGCTCTCAACGTTGTGCCCTACGACATTGGAGTGGTATGCGCATCGCGCTGCCGGATCAAAGTTCCTTGCAAGTGGATCTGGAGTACATGCGGGGAGTGGCTCAATCAAGACAGCATGCCTTAGCCTCCCAAACAGACTGGCATAAGATACTCCGATAGGGGTGAGAGTCTTTCCTCGTTTCAATAGCCTCTTCATTCTTGCATGTTGACAGGGCCGGAAACCCGATCCAGGTGGCTTTTGGTAGGCTTGTGTAGGTGGGTAGGCATTTTGTGGAGCCGGGTGCCTGGAAAGTGAAGTATGGCGGGGAAAGAAGCGGTGTTAGGGAGCGGAGAAGCATTGAGGAGTGATGGAGCTACTCGGGTAGCTGGAAAAGCTGCCATAAGCGGGTTGGGATGGAGAGTATGGGGGATCTTCTGTTATGGTGTTGGGTGCTTGGGAAATGACCGAGCTCAAGAGACTTGGCGGTGGAGGGGGTGGTGCTTTTCCCGTTATCCATGCCTGATACATGTCTGCCACATGCTGTCTCAGCATTCTCACTTCTTCTACCAACCCGTTGTTCCGTTCGACCAATTGTTGTCGGTCATCAGTACCGACCCACTCGGTTCTGCGGTTCTGAGCCATTGTCCTTTGATTTTGCTTTGTAGGGAGGAGTTACCACAACCAACCACTCTCTATATATGGACACATCAAAGGGAAGTCATCACGTTAGTGTTAGGGCATTGGACAGACAATCATATATCAAAAATGTACCCAAGCAGTTAGGCAATTGTGCCCCCCTGAAAATCTTCCACACTCTCTTTTATTTATTTATTATTATATATTTATTTTATTTTCTTTTTTTTTTTCATTTTAGTGGTGGTCGAATCTTATGGAGATTGCCTACGTATCATGTCCCCGCATGAATCAGACCTTGCGTAGTTCGGACCAATAAAAGATAAACAACAGTAAACATTTTTCAATTTTCATATTAGAACAAACTGAGTTTCAAAGGTTTGAAGATGACCTACAAACTTGAAACTCAAGCAACCCACATTATTCTAATCAAGAGATTTATAAACTCAAAAACAAAAGGCTAGCTCCCTTTCTCTGTTCGACAAATGCAACCAAACAGTTATTTTTGCAAATGTGGCCCCTTCCAATTTTCACATGAATTTTGAGGCCGGGGAGGATTATTTTGACACTTTACAAACTTGTCCATTCTTTTACGAAAATAACCTTTCGACAACTGAAAGATACTCTAAGGCTATTTCGGCAAGAACGGTTTAAGATGCGGCCGAAGCTGGCTCGGCTTATTATGACAAAATTTGAACGGTATTCACCTGACCGTCGGCTCTTTTTTTTCAAATTATAATAAAAACTTGGTGTTGCAAAACACGACCCTTCAGCGTCTCGGGGACGAAGCTTTTTAAGGCTGTGTGGGTCAACTGGACCAAACTCCTAGACATGACCCAAAAGGTGGCTGTTTATGCAAAGTCAGCCTTCCGACGTCCCTTTCGGGAACATTCGGCTATGTCTTGATAAAACAGCGTCACCCGACTTCTTTATGACAAAATTAAAATTTGACATATATATATTTTTATTTTATTATTATTATTTGTTTTTGGCTTTTTTTAGCAAAGGTGGGGTTGGACCCGATGAGGGTTGCCTACGTATCTCACATCCGGTGAGAATCAAACCCGCGTAGTTCGGGTAAATAAGAATAAGTAGGCAAATAATAATAAGCAGATGAACTAACTTTTTTTTTGAATTTTCGTTTAAAAGAACTACTTTAAAAGAAGCAAGGAAATATTATTTTTTGATTGATTTTCTTTTTTAAAGAAAGACTAATATTTTTTTTGAATTTTCGTTGTTTTTTATTCTAAATAAAAGAAGAAAATATTTTTCGGAATTTTACCTTTAATATAAGAAATGCTTCTAAAATGTTTTTTTTTTGAATTTTGAATTTTCTCTTCAATTTTTGAAAGAAGAATCAAAATTTACCTTATATTATATATTATTTTTATTTTTATTTTATTTTTTTATTTTATTTTTTAAAGAAACAACTAGAAAGACTTTCTAAAGAAGTCAATAATGGAAAATATTTTTGGATTATTTGTTTTGAAAATTGGGATTCTAAAAACTTTTGGTAAGACAAATGTTCTTGCAACAGATAAAGATATATATATACATATTTTGGAAATAAAGAAAAACTTTTTGGATTTTATATATATATATATATATATATATATATTTGCAACAAATAGTAAAACTACTTTCAACGCCCAACTCTTTTTATTTTATTATTTTTATTTTTATTTTGACATTTTCATAAACAGATAAATAAATAAAAACCCATTTTAAAACAAAACCTTTTTTTATTTTTTTTTATGGCAAAACAAACTATTTTCTTTTCTATATTTTTTTAAAAACAAGACAGAACAATGATGATTTTTTCTCTATTTTTCCTTTGCTTTTAATATAACAAACTAATAAGACATTCATTTTCATTTTCTCAAAATTTCGGCAGAGTTTCGATACTACTCGAACATTGATTTTTCTCTAAAAATAAGTAGTTATATCTCTACGCTGTCATTTTTTCTCCTCTTTTTCACGATTGTTTTTTTAATCTGTGGAAAATAATGAAAACATACAAAATCTTTTTGAATTTTCATGCTTTGTTTTATTTGTAATTTTATTTTTTATATTTATTATTTCTTTCAAAAATGTGGCGTGGGAGACATAACGATTTCCAAGACTTCTTGGATTCCGCAAATGCTCCCATGCGCTTTTCCCAACATATGAAGCGTGGGGGACATATGGGAATTCCAAGACTTCTTGGATTCCACAAATGTTCCCCATGTGTTTTCCCAAAAAGCAAGCGTGGGGGACATAGGGAATTCCAAGGCTTCTTGGATTCCACAAATGTTCCCCATGCTTTGATTAAAATAACATCATGCTGGAAATGACCAAATGACCCATACGCCCTTGACTAAATACAACATGTAGCACATAGGATGCCGAAAGATTGTCTATTATTTTCAGGTTGCTTGTCCTAGACGGACCCAACCCCTATGTTGAGTCCCCTAAGTCAAATGCACATGATGCAAATAAACGTTCCTACTAGAGATTCGGCATGTGGCTTTGTTATACTAGGTTCAAAAACCTGGGTCGGTGTTCTAGACAGTGTACCCGAGCGGACAACTCGAGCTGAGGAAGGAGCTCCTTTCCGGGAACCAAAAGGCCAGCCGGCTTAGAAACTTTCCGAGCCTCTTTTATTCAGGGTATGACACTAACAGAATAGGGAGTCTCAACCAGTAAGCACATCCCCGGAGGTAAGAAGAGAAATGTTTCGGCACAGTTTATATACAGTTCAAATAATATCAAAGCGGTAAAAGCAGCATTTAGCACATTAGGCTCAAAACATGTAATAATCAGATAATAAATAAAGCCAAATAATAACAATTATTCTAAGCTCGAATTCTTAACCCTGAACCAGTGGTTCTGGGTCCCAATCCCCAGCAGAGTCGCCAGAGCTGTCACACCTCCTTTTTCCGCACCCGATGGGGGCGCAGGGGAGTTTTTTCCAATTAAAGGACAATCGAAACGGGATTGGTTTATTTATTTCAGAGTCGCCACTTGGGAGATTTAGGGTGTCCCAAGTCACCAATTTTAATCCCGAATCGAGGAAAAGAATGACTCTATATTACAGTCTGCGTACCAGAAATCCGGATAAGGAATTCTGTTAACCCGGGAGAAGGTGTTAGGCATTCCCGAGTTCCGTGGTTCTAGCACGGTCGCTCAACTGTTATATTCGGCTTATTTATCTGATTTTAAATACAATTATGAACCAATGTGCCAATTTTAACTTTTTACTGCTTTATTATTGTTATTTCAAAAGAATGTGAACATCGCTTAAAACACGTCTTTGGATTGCGTCACATGAAATGCACCCACAATCCGGAACGCATTTTATTTGATGTTTTGAGATTTGGATTTGGGTCACATGAAATGCACACCCAAGTTTAAGAAAATAGATTATTAAACACGTGCCTAAAGAGACTATCGTGTTATTATTTTGGGAAGGCCGTGAAATTCGCTAAACGGCCCTCCTGAATTCTAAGTAATTTAAAACAAGTATTTACTGAGGGCCCCACAATTTGTATTTTTATTCGGCGAGGCTCATCTCATTCTTATTTTTTTGAAGGAATTTGCAACGCCATGGAAATGCATCTCGGGCCACGCCATAATCAATATACCCATGATTAGAGATACATTTCGATTCCGTTGAGATTTAGATTTGGGTCACATAAATGTGCACCCGAGTTTAGGAAAATTAAATTATTAAAGGCGCGCCTGAAGCAACTAGCGCATTATTATTTTTGGGTAGGGCCGTGAAATTTACTAAACGGCCCGTCCCGGAATCTAAGTATTTAATACATATATTTTGCGAGGGCTCCACAATCTATACATTTTTTATTTTTGGCGAAGCTTGTCCCGTTATTTTTTTATTTTAATATTATTTTTTATTTTCTATATTTTTAAAAGGATGCCATTTTTACGCCTTTAACAATACTAAACCTTACGGCTTCTTTACAACTACAATCTCATAACTTGTCAAGATTTGATAAAAGAAGTTAAGCGAATGAGTGTTTCGGACGTAGTAACAACAGGTACTAATACTAATCTTGTCCAAATAAACTAATACAATGAAGGGACGAGCGAATCAACGTCAAACTGTGTCTTAGGACTACTAATACAACGAAATCAAATGACATCAAGTAAACAATAATAACATAACACAAAAATGAACTAAAATGCATACGGTGAAACATAAGCAGAAAATTATCATATCAAATGATATATTGCAACTTCAAACATTGAACGTAAAATTTCTTTAATCCAATACATCGAGGCTTACTAACCTGAATAAACAGAAATGCATAGAGCCATGGACCGAACCCCTACAGCGACCTCAACAACCAACCTCGACGTACCGGACCTCGACGAACAAAACGACCTCACGGAAAACTGAAAACTCGGCCCGAAAGTGCTAACAACCTACCATGCTCGCTTCTACTGACTTTTCTTGACGCAACAGATTGGTGCGAAGAGATGAAGCGGAAGGGGTCGAGGGGGCAGAGGTGTTTGACGTGGTGTTAGACGTGAGGTGGTGGCGATGGCTGGAGCCTGGACGTGAGCTGATGGTTTTTGATAGTAGGGTCGAGGACTATGGAGGCCTGGAGGCGAGGAGGGTGATGACGGGTGAGGCAGCTGGAGGTGGAAGGTGTACGCCGGTGGTCGACGAGGCTGGGTAGCAGGTGGTCGTGAGCTGCTGTTTGACGTGGTGTTAGACGAACAGCAGCAACAATGGTTGCTGCTCGACCTACGCGACAATGGGGTCGACGATGAACCTAGGAGGATGAGGACTGGTCGTGAGCTGGTGGACGGAGCAGCTGTGGGCTAATAGTTTGGGCAGTGGGGTTCGTTTATGGGGGGAAGGTGACGGGGTGGTGTTTGGGAGGAGGAGGGTGGTGATGGGGCAGTGACGAACGGGCGTAGGACTGGCTGGTCGCTGCGGGGAGGATGAAGCAGGAAGGGGGCGTTCGGACACGAGGGAGGGGTGGTTCTTTCTTTTGGACTGGTTTTATGCCTTCTCAGATGTAGGGTTTCCGTTCATTTTTCTTGAGGAAGAAGACGGAGGAACAGTCCCCTTTTTTAAAAAATCCGAAGTCCTCCCTTCTTTGTTTTTGTCAGTGTATTTAGCATGGGTTTGTCAAGAAAAATGAGCCCCACGCGTGGTGGGGTTCGAGACTTATGTCCCCCACGCGTGGTGGGGTTCCCCATGTGTCCTGGACACGGTTTATTATGGGCTAGGTCCGAAAATTAGGCCTAAAACCGGGTAGTTTGAACCCGAATATTATTCTTTTGCCCGGACCCGAGAAATAGGAACACGTTGCTTAACTAGTCCTATGTAAGCAAAATAATTACCAAAAATAAGACTAGTATTTAAACAAAACTATATCTTTTTAAATATTTTTCAAGATTTAAAATAGCTACAAAATATTAATGAAACTATTTTTTGTAATTTTCGTTTTAAATATTAAGATAAAATATGAGGTAATATTTTTGTATTTTTCAAAGTTAAAATGACTATAAAACCTTAATAGAACTATATTTTATTTATTTTTTTGTAATTTTCGAAATTATATAAAGTACAAAAATAAAGTGCAATTTTTGTATTTTTCAAGTTTATGAGAGATACATAAACTAAAATTTATATATATATAATTTTTGAATTTTCTTTTTGCAACGAAATAAAGTAAAAATAGTTAAAATAGCTATACTAGACCCAATTTCACATATTCATGCTAAAAATGTGAAAATTCTCGGGGAGGGTCAAAAATCACGTGCTTACAGCTGCCCCTCTTTGACTGGAAACACGAAGAGTTTTCCGACAAAGAACGACTAGACGTGTTTTTGACCCGACCATTACTTGGACGGACTACACTTAAGGAAAGGGAGGGAATGTGACCGAGCCCTGGTATCTGAGCTGCCTACATATCCTTGGTTATACAGGAATCAGGCCACGTGTAGTTCGAAATGAGAGAGATAGTGAAGTGTACCGAGGTGAAGAGCCGATCGAGGTGCCGTTCCGTTGAGGTTCCGGTCCGCGGTCCTGTCGTTACAACAAAAAACGAAGACCGATGCACTTGCAAATTCAGGGTCATCGGTCAAGGACGATGAGATCATCTCGGCGACTTTTGTTCAACTCTCAAGATATGATATTGAGGAAGGTCATGCAGAGATAAACTCTACAAGATTGACTTGGTATTGGAGGAATAAGTATATTGAATATTTGAAGAACGGAAAGCTCTCATAGGACCCTAAAGAGTCGAGGGCCCTACGAACCAAAGTTGCTCGATTCACATTGGATGAAGATGGAACATTATACAGAAAGACATTCGATGGACCATTGGCAGTATATTTAGGGACGGGGAACACTGATTATGTTATACGAGAGGTCCATGAAGGCACTTGTGGGAACCACTCCGGCGCCGAATCTTTGATTCACAATATCATTAGAGCAGGGTACTACTGGGATAGCATAGAAAGAGACACTAAGGAGTTTGTTTAAAAATGTGATAAATATCAATGGTTTGCACCGATGATCCACCATCTCAAAGAACAACTTCACTCAATCCTGTTCCTATGGCCATTCATGAAATGGGGGATGGATATCGTCGACCCTCTACCATCGACTCCAGGTAAAGCTAAATTCATTTTGTTTATGACTGACTACTTTTCTAAATGGGTGGAAGCACAAGCCTTCGAAAAAGTCAGAGAAAAAGAAGTTATAGACTTCATCTGGGATCACATCGTGTGCCGATTCGGGGTACCTACCGAAATCGTATGCGATAACGGAAAGTAATTCATAGCAACAAGGTCACAAGGTTTCTCGAATAACATAAAGTAAGAAGGATCTTATTGATTCCATATCACCCAAGTAGAAACGGATAGGCCTAGTCAACGAACAAAACTATCATTCAGAATCTAAATAAAAGATTGAACAATGCCAAGGGAAAATGGAGAGAGATTCTACCCAAGGTTCTTTGCCCATATCAAACAACATCAAAGTCCAGTATAGGGGTAACCCCGTTCCCCTTAGTATATGGCTTCGAAGCCTTGATTTCGGTCGAAATCAAAGAACCTAGCGCCAAATTTTGATATACGACGGATGAATCAAATCATGAGGCTATGAATACCAGCCTCGAACTATTGGATGAAAAACGAGAAGTTGTGCTTGTTTGGATGGTTGCACCAAAGCAATGAATCGAGAGATATTATAATAGAAGAGCCAACCTTCGCCACTTCGGAATCGGGGACTTAGTTCTAAGGGAAGTAACCCTCAATACTCGATACCTAAACGAAAGGAAACTAGGCCCAAATTGGGAAGGACCATATTGGGTCCTCAGTATCATCGGAAAGGGGACTTACAAACTTGGCACAATGGAGTCCGAACAATTTCCAAACAATTGGAATGTATCACTCCTCAAACGGTATTATTTCTAAGGTATGACTTTCCCCCTTTTCCATTTGTATTTGTTACTAACTTACTGCAGGTGTTCAATCGAAGACGTCGAGAAAACTCTTTAACACGAAGACCTTAGGTTTTAAATCACACGTTGCACTCTTTTTCCCTTAGATCGGGTTTTATCCCGAATGAGTTTTTTGGCGAGTGTTTTAACGAGGCAACAATTATGTGCTACCTAAGGAAAATTCAATAGTATTCAAGGACCTCGAATACTGGGGGGCATCACCCTCGGTTGTTATATTTTCGAGGAAAATACTTCGTGTCAAAGGGCCTCGATAGGGAAACTTTGTAGTGGGCCAAACGGTTGAATGAACCGTATCCACATAGATTAGTTGAGCCCCAATAGCAAAACATGTACACATGTATAAATTATTCAAATAAGCGTTCTTTCTATATCAAACACTTTGTGTCTCAAAGAAAATTTGCTACTATACGAGCTTCATGCTTATGATATTGTGAGAAACTTCTCAAGGGCCAAGTACAAATATATCTCGAACACTCGGGGAATGTCTTCGACGATCGACATATTCGAGTTGCCTAAATTCGAACTCATAAGACCTCAAAGAGGCACCCCTCGATCTATAGGCCAAGGCCATCATTCTTGGGGACTAACACCTCGAACAAGTTCTAAGTGTTATTGGGGAATAAGCCCAAGAGGCATACCCAAAGGCTACGGCCAAATTAATGCAGCTCGGAGACGTCCGAATACCGCGATAAAAATAGGCCTTCAAATTCTTTAAAAAAACTGGTTAAAAAAGGCTACCCTCGGCAAATAATCAAAAGGGCTTCGATAAAATTAGCCCTCGAAAAACCTTAAGAGGTATCAAATTATCTTAACACAAACATGCTAAGGCACAAAAAGCAGAGGGGTTTCAATCGATATCGAACCCTAAAAAAACCCAACGGGTAAAACAAATACATGCTAAGGCATAAAGAAATGTTTACTAAGTATTTTAAGCCTAAAGAAGGGAATAATAGCCATCTTTTAGAGGCTATATCGGCTCGATCTGAAGAGCCTAAGGGCCAATACACTTAGAGTTCGAGATCTTGTTCCTACTCCATCCGAACCTAAGGGTTCGACCATCCCGAGTCAAAATAAAGAATAACTTGACTATGGCTCGGGGACTCACCATTATCCGACACAAACACTTAAGGGCCTATGCTTCAAGTTCGAACCTTATTCAAACTCGACTATGGTGACTTCGAGGAAGCCACTCAAAACCAAAGTCTCGAATGCACCGTTCAAGGCATAAGATTGTGCTAAAAATTATACAAGGAAAAAAACATGTTTATAAAGATCAAGAAGGCATTCAAGAGAAATTTTCTTTTATATATTGATATGTACAAGACACCGGCATAGGTCTTACAAAAAAGTAAAAGAAAAAACCTAACTATGCCCTAGGCTGGTTTCTCCCTCGGGAGAACCTTCTCCTTTGGGCCCCTCATCGTTATCGGACCTGTCATGACTGCCTTCATCGTCATAGGAGAGAAGCAACCTAGCATCAGCTTCAAGTGCGTTAGATTGAGCTATCTCTTTAGAGAGTTCATAACCTCAAGCAAGGATTTCCTCGAGGGTCTCCCCCCGAGATTGGCACCTCTCAAGTCATTGCTCCGTCGCTCTCGATTGGAAGCCTCCTTAGCTGCATTTGAGTAGCCGCGACATCAGCCAAGTACACAGCTATAGAGTTGTCTGCCGAGATCTCGTCTCCCCGACTTCTGCCTTAGCCTCAGCAAGTTCGGTTTCAAACTCCTCGATTCGTTTGGCCCGGGCCAAACTTTTCTCTTTGATGCCCCGAAGTTGGACCTAGGCTGATGACAATTTGGCCAAGGCAACCTCTTTCTCCGTAGCAAGGCGGTCCATGTTCTCCATCCACCGATCGCAGTCAGCTTTGATTTGATCGACCTCCCTTGGGAGCAGCTCGATCCTCCCCAGTTTTTGCTGCAACTGAGATACTGAAATATTAGCCTCCACAGTTGGGTCGAGTAGACCGTACTCTTTCAAAATGATAGTTACCTATGCATCTATCTCGGCTTCTTCCTTACGAGCCTGGGCTAAGTCTACTCGGAGGTCCTTGTTCTCCTCTTCTTTCTTAACATAAAGGCATTTGAGGGCGTCTCTCTCCTCAGTAAGCTTCTTGAGATCGGCCTCACACCGGTTCAACTCATCCTATGACTTGGTGAATGTTTCCCAATGAAGCACCACATCCTATGAAGAAAGAGAAGAAATCAGCAAAAAAGAAATGAAAGCAAACGTGATAACAGGGAATGAAGTTTACCTGGTTCAGGATACGATGGGCTTCGTAAAACACCGTCGTCGCATCTAGGTCGGAAACATTATTGATCCCCGCAAGACAGCCTCAGAATATGTCTTCCCCATCGTGGGCAGTTCCCATATCCGAGATCTCCATTGCTCGAGCCTTCTAAAATTGCCCCTAAGAAAATTTAGGGTTGGGCAGCGAATCATCGATAGTGATTGCCCAAGCAGGTCACTTGGGGAACTCTCTCCCTTTTGAAGAGCCCTACTACCGGATTCTTCGGGCACACTCGCTGTTTGTCCATCATGGCAGGAAAAATCTTTCGCCCCCGATGGCTCAGGGACTTTGCTTGGAGAACCTTTCGAGACTTCCTCGGTTCGAGGATGAGTTTTCTCGACCATCACAAGCCCAGCTGTTTTAGGAGCTTCGATGCTCCCCCTCTTTCAAGGCACCAGCTCAAAACTAGCATCTTCCACATCCTCTTCTTCATTTTGTAGCTGTTGGGCTACATCGGCAGATAGAGCGGCGAAATTGTCCTTTGATTTACGGGCCTTGTTCTTCTTGGACTTTGGGGTATCAGAAGGTGAGGCTCTTCTCCTCTTTTTGTCCTTGGTCTGTTTGGAAACCACCTTTTCCCCAGGTGGGGCCAGCCTCAATTCAGCGACGTCTCCAAGGCCTGCATAAAAGGCAATCAGGTATATGTAAAAGGAAATGTTTCAGAAAAAGACGTCGAAAGCACATAGGATAAACTTACCATGATTTTTAGCCTCCCATCTGCCTCTTGCCAAGTCACGCCAGCAGCGCTCGGCATGGGAGAAAGTTGAAGCCAACTTCCATACCCAGTCTTCGAGGTGGAGGACCGCGTAAGGCATCCAGGCAACCGCTGTATAACAGATGAAAGTGTTACACAAAGCAAAAAATAGTGTACGAAGATTAATGGCTAATACTTACGATCGGGGTTCCACTTCTCGGGGAACGACAGTTTCTCCTCGGAGATGAGGTCGCAGGTCCTTACCCGCATGAACCGACTCATCCAATCTCGGTCCTTGTCCTCATCGATGCTTGCAATAAAGGACTTCGTGGATTGATGTTGGAGCTTGATTAACCCTCAAAAAAGTCGAGGTTGGCAAAGCCGTATGAGGTGGCTGAGGGTGAACTCCATCCCCTTGGCCTTGCCGGAGAAAAAACGGAGCATAATCACTATGCTCCAGAATGAGGGATGCACCTGGCCGAGGGTAACCTGATACGTCTTAAAGAATTCAACGATGACTGGAGGGGTAAATGTATACACTTAGAAACCTCTCCACTCGGGGCCTCCAAAAAATCGAGGCTCAAGTCGTTTCTTATCATTTGTTCTAAGAAATGAGGGGACTATCTGTATACGGTGAAAATCGGAGCTACCCAATTTTGTCCCTCGGTGGAAAAAATGATATCACGTCGGAAGACCAGGACGTCGAGCTCGGGTCGAAGTTCCTTTCCAAGGTTAAGGTAGATAACACTTGCCGAGGTCAGAAGACGACGTGCTTCGGAATGATGCCGGTTTGATTCATTAACCGAAAGAGCGAGATATCCGCAACAGACGATATCACGCCGTGAATTCCGGAGTAGATTGGTGTTCGCCGGTTAGACAGTTGTCAAATAGGATTTCCTACTATAACTAGAAGTGTACCTTATTTAGGACTCCCCTACTATATAAAGGGAGATCCCATTCATTTGTAAGAGACATTATTCATTGAGAAGAATATATACGCCCATTACTTTCTTGCTATCTCACTCTATTGCTCATCAAAGTTGCTTTATCATTTGTTATTCTTATACCTCGAGGAGATTTGGCTAACATACCGGTTTTATCAATTTTATTCTCTAATTTACCTATTTAATTGCTTGTTTGTCAATTGGCATTGGACTAAATCACATATCCTTAAAATCACAATATAAGTTTAATTGTTAGTCAAATTTTAGGATAAACAATATAAATTCATCATATCGTATCATAATAATATATCATCATATTATACTTTACTAAAAATGTGCATGTAAATTTAATAGACCTTTTTACGCTATATCAGAAGCCAAATAACTATTCTTCTTTCAATAACAAAAATGTAATTTCGAATGTTAGATGTTAAGATTTTATAGTCTAACTTGGAATGTTCTGAAAAATTTATTAAGTACTTCAACATTAAAATACTAACAAAGTACTATAAGGTGTTCTTCACAACTAGAGATTATAAAATATTAAATATGTAATTAATATCTCATCTTGAAAACGATAAAACATAGTGGGAATAACGAAGTGTCAGAGGTTACGTACGTTAGCAAAGAAAGGAAACTAAAAAGTTCGGATTTCTCACTACCTCGTTAGGTTTAAGCTCGACGCTTATTAGTACGTTGGGTAGGTTATCCTTATATTACACTTTTGTACTTCTTGTATAAAATTTGACGTTGGTACCAGCGAAGTTTGGAGAGGCACTTATCAAATAACAGTCCGTGATTCGAGGTAGATCTGCACCATGTTCGCAGGCCCTAGAATCACTTTCCTATATCTAATGTATCGTTTTCATTTTACTTCAGACAGTGTTGTATTTCTTTTAAAACATTGTATTTAGCTGGATCTAGACGTTCATATACTTGTGACACCAGATTTTGAGATGATTTATGTTATACTATTGACCAGTTATTAAACAGTTATTGTTTTTTTTATTTATTTAGTTTATTTATTGTGTTGGCTTGCCTGACATTCGGTGTTAGACACCATCATGGTCCCGTAGTTGAAATTTGGATCGTGATAGAATTTTACTGATAGTCTGTTTAGCCAAGTTTTTCGAAAGCCAAAAGCATTTTTTTAAAGAAAGTTTTTTTTTCAAAGTTGAAGTGTTTGACTAAGATTTTAGAAGGAAAAAAGCTTTTTTTAGTAGAAGCAGAAAAAAGTAAATTCTCCCTAAAAATATATTTAAAAAAATACAATTAGAAGCACTTTTAAAAAACTTGACTAAATAAAATTACTGTTCATAAGTACTTTTAAAATTAATTAACCAAATACAAATTTACTTCTCTTCAAAAGTATTTTTGAGAAGAGAAAGAAAGATTCGCTTTTGCTTTTTCCTGGAGATATAGTGCATGAATCGCTGTGGTCCAATGAGACGCTAGTCCATACATATCTAGCTTATGAAAAATACGTTTTACTTATTTTGATTTTTTTTTAACGTATTACTTTGATCTTTTCCATAATTTTGTCATTTAGGTTCCGGTTCCAGCTACTCGTGGAGTCAAAGTTTAAAAATTACATTCAATTAGAACAGAATTTACTTATTGGGTTAAGGACATCGGTGAAGAACTCTACAATAGTTGATTGGTTTGCTATGTATAACGTGATGTATTTGCAAGTGAAGAAACGGTAATGTTATTTTCTTTTGGGCAAGGAAGAATTTTTTTATTCATTACTAAGTAGCATGATTACATGGCCTGGTCCTCTCATTGGGAGTAGACGTAGGCATACTAATAGAAGTAGTATTACAATCATAAGAGAATAATACAGGGTTTTCCAGCATAGCCAAATTATTTAACACAACAATATTAGTGTTGGTAGTCCTAGTAACATTAATTCCTTCTTTATCAGCCTGCACAACATCTCTAAGGTAGTCGGGAACTTCTAAATATATCTGACTATAGTAGACATTGGCTTGCTGGATTCCATATTGTGCCAGATTCCCCAACATCTTCAGCCAGTACCTGTATTTAGAAATAAGTGTATTATAGGGTGGGGAATAATTAGATTCAATTAGTGATGGTATAGAGGCAGAGTCTGTCTCTATTTGAAAATTTGTGAAATGGTAAGTTACTGCTAGTTGTAAGCCATAGCATAATGCCTCAAGTTCGATATAGAGAGGAGATAGACCAGTAGTTGTTTTAGTAAAGCTTAGAATCCAATTCCCAGTCGAGTCTCTGAACACTCCACCTATCCCTCCTTGTTTAAATCTACCCTTAAAGACTCCATCTATATTTAGCTTCAGTTGGTGGGTAGTAGGGGTTCCCATTTGGTTGCAACTTGTAAAAGTCTGTCTAGTTTGTTGCAGTTGATGTTACTACAATGCAAATATTCCATGGCTCTTGAGATAACATGATTGTTATCAACTGAGTTGTACATATTATGGAAGGTGTTCCTATTTCTATTTAGCCAAAGAAGCCAAAGAGTGGAAGAGAAAAGACAATCCCATGTCAAGGAATGGCAGACGATATATGGTTTTTGCTTGTAAAGGTTGTCTAGCGAGTGGGTAGATTGGGTGTCAATTGATTGAATGCTCACACCTAGAGTCTCCCATAATTGTTTAGCTATTGGGTAAAATAAAAAAATATGTTGAGATGTTTCCTCAGTGGTGGGGCAAGCTGGCTAGTACAAGGGTGTGGCAATCCCAATGTGATTTAGGAAAGTTTTTATAGGTAATCGATCATGGTAGCATTGCCATAGAAAATATTTAAGCTTATTCTAGGTTTTCAATTTCCAAAGCCAATCAAAATTTTTACTTTGGGTGTGAGTTGCATTAGAGGTGATAAGAGGGTACACAGATTTTGTGGTGAAGATACCATCACTGGTAAGTGCCCATATCGGAGTTTCAGTGTGGTTGTAGATATTTATAGGTTGGAAAGAATGAATTTCAGTTAGAATATGGGATGCAAGCTCAAATGATAGTTGTGATAGGTCCCATATCCTGTTAGAGAAGATATTGGAAATCTTAAGAGTTGACTCTTTATATGTTAGGGGACCTTGGATCATGCTTCGTATGCTTTTTATACATGGCAGCCAGTTTGCATGCCAAAAGTCTACGTGGGAACCATCACCAATATGCCATGCAATAGCATCTTTACATATGGTCAATCCTGTGAGGATGTTTTTCCATATGAAGGAGTGAGATGTATTTGAGTATCGACCAGCGTATTTGGAATTAAGAACTGTTGCCCAGATAGTAGTGGGATGGCTAAAGAAATGCCAAGTGAGGCTTGTAATAGCTGCTTTGTTTTTATCAAAGGATTTTCTTATCCCTAGACCCCCATCATGCTTGGGCAATGAGACAGTATCCCATTTTATATAATGAATCTTCCTGGATGTTTGATTGCTACCCCACAGGAAATCTCGTTGAATTTTGTCAATTTGACGGTGTGTTTTTTTGGGCAGCATGGTATATTGCATAATGTGGTTAGCGAGGGCGTTGAAGTGGTTTGAATAAGAGTAGTTCTCCCTGCTAGTGATAGGAATTGTGTTTTCCAACTAGTTAGTTTTTTATTAAGATTGTCAAGGATGAAATTATAATCTGTTGGTATAGGTTTGTTACTCAGAATTGGAAAGCCTAGGTATCTCCCAAGGTGTCACTAACTTTAATATTAAGGATGGCAGACGTTGTATTTTTTTGAGTAGTAGAGCAGTTATTTGAGAAGAGTAATTTAGACTTTATGTGATTTATTTGTTGCCCTGATAATCTACTAAAGTAGTCAAGACAATGCTTGATTGTGTAGGCAGATTTCTCATTGGCTGCTGCCATTAAGGCTAAATCATCCGCAAAGAATAAATGGGAAAGGGATGGCCCTTTTGAGCTCAGTTTAATAGGGTCCCAAAGAGTTTAGTCGACTTGGTGATTGATAATAGTAGACAGTAATTCAATACATAGGATAAAAATGTATGGTGACATAGGGTCACCTTGTCTAATGCCCCTAGATGGTTTGAAGAACTCTATTTGAGATCCGTTGACCAGGACAACAATACTAGAGGTAGTAATGCAAGACATGATGAGTTTAGTGATTCTGGATGGGAAGTGAAAATAGTGGAGGCTCTATGAATAATAAACCATTCAAGGCGGTCAAATGCCTTTTCCAAATCAATTTTAAGGAGCATTTTTCCTTTGTTTCCTTTTATTTTCTTGTAGTGGTGGATAATTTCTTGAATGAGAATGGCATTATCAGCCGCCCGTTTTCCTTTGAGAAAGCTTGATTGAAAAGGGCTTATGAGGATGTCTAGAAAGGTTTTAGACGGTTGACAATGATTTTGGTAATGACTTTGTAAGTTGTATTACAAAGCCCAATTAACCTAAAATTTTTCAACTCGTTGGCATTAGGGAATTTGGGTATCAAACAAAGAAAGGTAGTGTTATGCTGCTCAGAGATGGTGACGTTTTCAAAGATGGAGTGACAGTAGTCGTAGATTGTTTTATGGACAATGTGCCAATATTTCTGATAAAAGAATCGATGTAGCCCATCCGGACCCGGAGCTTTGAAAGGCTTAAATGAAAAAATAGCCCTAGTGATTTCATAGTTTTGAAGTGGTTTATCCAATGCTAATAAATCAGTAGCGAAGGATAAGATTGGGGAAGCTTGAATGCTTATCCAATTGGATGACTCGTGACTTGTTTGATAGGTGTTGTGGAAATAGTTAAAGGTGTGTTGAAGAATTTTATCGGGATCATCAATCCAATTGTTAAGATCATCCTTAAAAAAAGAGATACAATTTTTCCTTCACTGATTAAGAATGCTTATATGGAAAAATTTAGTACTTGCATCACCTTCACTAAGCCAATTTATACGTGAACGAAATTTCCAATAATCCTCTTCTATTTTTAAAAGGTTGCTATACTCGTTAGTGAGAGTTTGCTCGAGATTTTTCAAGAAGACACTCGTTGGATAATTGGTGGATTTTTGGATCCCACTAAGTCTTGCCAGAATGGTTTTCTTTTTTCTAATAACATTGCCAAAAGTGTTGGCAGCCAGTGTTTTACTTTATTAGTGAAAAGAGCGGTAGCATTGGATAAATTTTGGTCATTCCAAGTGTCCATGACCATGGAAGTAAATTTTGGGTGATGGCACCAGTAGGTTTCAAGATGAAAGATACGTTTAGTAAGAATCCTAGTGCAATGAGATAGTGAAATGAGGAGGGGTGTGTGATCAAAATATATCTTATGTCTTAGGAAGATGGGTAACAAATGCATTTGGGTAGTATTCAAGCCATTGTTCATTAATAAAATACCTATCAATTCATTCTAAAATTAAATCAGAGCAATTATATCTATGATTGGACCACGTGTATTTTGCCCCCTTAAAGATCCATAAGTTGTCAGTGGTTAATACAAGACTGAAAACATGAGGCTCTATTACGATTAATAGATCTACCACCCCATTTATCTTGTTGAGTAAATACTTCATTGAAATCACCACCTAGAAACCACATGCCTTTGAAATTGTTAGCAATATTTTCTAAATTTAACCAAAGTTGAGACCTAATATTTACTTTAGTGCTAGCATAAACAGTACTAAACATCCAAGGTTGATGATTAGAAAGTACCTGGATCATGACATGGATTTCCTGACCATCAAGACGTATATGACTGAGTTGGACAATGGAGTCATACCAAAGGATAGCAATACCCCCAAACTGACCCTGAGCAGGAATCTCCACCATGTTAGAAAAGTGGAAATCATCTCTAATTCCCATGTGATTGGTCATACAAGTTTCCAAAAGGGCAACTAGAGAAGGATTGTGAGTATTTAGAAGGTCCCTGAAATGACACCTGAATTCATCATTGTTTCCACCCCTAATGTTCCAAATTACAAAATTTGGAAGTCTACTCATTGAGGGATCGAGAGAGGGATGTTGTAGGACACTGCCCATCACTGATAGGCTTAGTATGACGGCGAAGTTGCTTACCGCCTCGTTTAGTGGAGGTCTGATGTCGAGGGAACATTTGTACAGTTCCTGGGGGCACTTGCAAACAAAATTCTTGTCCTCCATTGCCTAAAATAGCTTGATCTTGACTGCATGTAGGTTTGAAATTTCTGTGAACAATATTATGTTTAGTGGTGGGATGATCTGTTCTTGCTCCACTATTCCTTTCTCTTTTTATACGGGTGCATTGTGATGGAGATGAGGTTGTGCTTGGTGAATATCCACTGGTGGTGGGAAGTGTTGTGGTACAGGCTTCCATGCATAGATCAAGGGATGAGTTTTGATCATGTGGAGCAAAGAATGAAAGCTGGTAAAGGAGTTGCATGTTCTGCAGTGGATTGTAGTGGTGTGGAAGGTTCCAATGGGCTTGCATGTTGTGGAGTAGAGCAGGTTCTAGTGCTATAGCTATGGGGTCAAGGACATTCGTCACCCAAAGGTGGTTGATGTAGTTTGACATTGCTAGCCTCATGCCCTCTGAGATGGTAATTGACACCCAATCTACCCACTGACTGGACAACCTTTACAAACAAAAACCACATATCGTCTGCCATTCGTTGACATGGGATTCTCTTTTCTCTTTCACTCTTTGACTTCTTTGGCTAAACAGAAATAGGAATACCTTCCATAATCTGTGCAACTCAGTTGATAGCAATCATGTTATCTCAAGAGCCATGGAATATTTGCATTGTAGTAATATCAACTACAACAAACTAGACAGACCTTTACAAGTTGCTACCGAATGGGAACCCCTACCCACCAACTGAAGCTAAATATAGATGGAGACTTTAAGGGTAGATTTAAACAAGGAGGAATAGGTGGGGTGTTTAGAGACTCGACTGGGAATTGGATTCTAGGCTTTACTAAAACAACTACTAGTCAATCTCCTCTCTATATCGAACTTGAGGCATTATGCTATGGCTTACAACTAGCAGTAACTTACCATTTCACAAATTTTCAAATAGAGACAGACTCTGCCTCTATACCATCACTAATTAAATCTAATTATTCCCCACCCTGTAATGCACTTATTTCTAAATGAAGGTACTGGCTGAAGATGTTAGGGAATCCACCAATCCTACACAAATACAGGTACTGGCTGAAGATGTTGGGGAATCTGGCACAATATGGAATCCAGCAAGCCAATGTCTACTATAGTCAGATATATTTAGAAGTCCCCGACTACCTTAGAGATGTTGTGCGGGCTGATAAAGAAGGAATTAATGTTACTAGGACTACCACCACTAATATTGTTGTGTTAAATAATTTGGCTATGCTGGAAAACCTTGTAATGTCCTCTTTTGGTTGTAATGCTACCTCTACTAGTATGCCTATGTCTACTCCCAATGGGGGGACCAGGCCATGTAGTCATGCTACTTAGTAATGAATTTACATTATGTGGGTAGCTAAAACTTTAAACTGTGAAGCACTTTATTTACCCGTAAAATAATACAGTTGAATTTATAGCATGGTTTATAGATAAGAGAATCGATTTGATCCCAAAATGATAAATAAATTAAATAAAATGTTGGACTTAGCGTTGAAATCGAGATTGAATAGCAGATAGCTTGGTTCCGGGAGCAAGGCTTCAGAAGGCAACAATAGGAATAATGTTAGACAAAAAATAAAATATTATTTGGCTTGGAATAGTGTGTAGTATAAGTTTGTTAGAATTTTTGTGTGCTACAATGGTTGTTGAAGCCAATATTTATAGCTATACCCAAGGAACAAGGTCCTAGGTTCAAGACCCTCTTAAATGACAGTAATAGGGGCCATTGAAGAATATGTAACAACAGGTCATGAATGCCAAAATTCTCTGTAACGGATGTGCATTTAACACTGAGAAATATTGTTCATTGAATGTCATCTGGTGATAAATATCTGATTGCTCTCGTTGATAATGTTCCTTTCGGGACCTACCCGATTCAAACCGAAGTAGTTGTCCTCGGTATTGGTTTCAACTCGCTTCGTCTTCTGTTTGCCTACCGGTTTCACGTGTTACTCTATCATTCGAGTATTTAATATGAACCGATTTTACCTTATACAGATAGGCCCCCTGCTTTTCGGTGACACATCTTTGTGTCCCGGGAATCTTGGTGAAGATTCCTTTCTTGGCGAGAAATTTTATGAACCCTTCTGAAAAGTTTCTGACGCTTGATAAGACGCATGTCTTTTCGCATTTAATGTCCCAAATACGTATTACTCTATGATTTAGCAATATTTTTGCCGGTTCACGAAGTTATTATGGACACTCTTTTAGCCGCCTATTCCTTTACTTATACGCCTCATTCTTCTTCTTTTACACTTACCAGTTTTATAAACTCTCTCAAATTCTTTGCATTCAACTCTTTTCTACTTTTATCTTTCTTTAATCTTCTTCAAAGAATTCTTTTTATCTTCTGCCAGTCATGGCTTCTTTTACTAACTCTTCCAAGACCTCCGGTCTTTTCTTCGGTAGGGGCTCGAAGAAGAGCAAAGACAAAGAAATCGAAGTTGATACTGACCCTCCCACGGTGAGCACCATCATCCTTATGCAACTCAACAGATCCAATGCTTCGAAGAGAAGTTCCCTTCCTCAAGCTCCCGTACTTGGGTTGTTGGCAAACACTCTTCTTCTATTCACCCTTCCAGCATTTCTGATGTAAAAGAGGACTGTGATTGCCATGACATGAACATCATTTCTCCCGATCTGGTGGAATGAGTAACCTTCGCTAATAAGGGTTTCACTTACATTTACATGTACCTATTCACTTTGGGTGCATTTTCTTTGAGAGGGGGACTTGACCCCTTGATTTTGGAGCTGTGCCACTGGTACCGGGATTGTTTGGAATAGGTGGGACCTTCGGTGTCGCGAATGGTAGCCTGTCTATGATGGCTGTGCGAGGAAATGAAGGAGGAGCTCACCTTGGCTCGTATGAGGAATCTCTACTCCCTTAAGATTTTTCGTGGGGGAGTAATAAATTTCGGCAAACGCGACCATCATGCTTTGCTCATCAGCATGGACGACGACAACGACTGTTGGTAGATGGAACAATTTGTCATTATTTCCACCAAGGATATTTCCCGTCCATAACTCTATCATTCCTTAAGCCCTGGACTCGTACACGTAAGTTTAAAGTCTTTTTTTTTCTAAAAAAAAGGCTATTTCATGTGTTGCTGATCCTTCTCCTTTCATTATTTTAGCTACTCAGTTTACACCACCAAGGGTTGAAGGCCTAGACCAGTGGGTTTAGAAGATTCTCGACATCAGCATAACTAAGACATGCCGCTGGAAAGAGTTGGCCCCTAAATACGGATGGAGGGCCAAGAGTCATGGGAAACTGACTCGTAAAATAGATTCTACATTCGTTTCATCTTTTTACATAAGAAAACTGGTTAACCTCACCTTTTGGTTGGATTCAGGTATCCCGTAGGGCTATGTTACCATTCCTAAGGAGGATATTTTGGTTAATTCAATAGAGGCTGCGAAGTTTTTAAAGGAGGCTCTCACCCAAACAAGCGCCATCATATCTGCTTCCACTGCAAGCGCTTCCTCTCAAAGTCCCCGACCGAAGAACAAGCAACCAAAAAGGCGACATTCTTCCTCGGTTGAGGGAAAGAATAAAAAGGTGAAAAAGCTATACCCGAGCTAGCTGCAGCCACTGTGGTTATTGACAATGATGTGGAAGCCGGTGATGTGGATTCCCTACAAAGGGGACGACGACATTCATCAGCTCAACAAAATGCTCAATCTGAAGAGCTTATAAACCCAACTGAAGACGATGCCCAAGTGCTTTGGGGAGAATTTGATTTGGTGGAGAATGACAATTCTCCCTTTCCAGTCTGAGTTGCTGCTCACCGGTACTGTGAGGTCAAGTACCGAGCCTCTTCCGCCTTCAGTTGATGAGCATACAACAAACAACACTGCGTTTGCCGCAACTTCTTCTCAACCCACAACACTATCAGGTTCATCTCCTTCCACGCCGGCCATACATTCATCACTAACAATTGCTACATCACCCCCACCAGCCGCAGATGCAAGAGAGGAGGATGTCCCTCCTCCCTAGTGCTCAGACCATGGGAATTTGGGGCACAACTACTCACCCCCTTCCACAGATCCCTAGAGGAGGAGGAGTGTCTCCCTCTAGGTATCTACCGAGTGCGATCTGTCATTTCAGCCACTGGAGCTCGCCAATTATTTGAATCCGCTGGATTCAAAAAAGGATAAGAAGAAAATACATTCTCATTCGGGATAATGTTTGTTAAATAATTCCATGCACAATGTGGCAGCGGTAAAGTAATTGTTCTGCTTACTACTTGTTTCTTTTTTACTTGCTATGACATGGTTTCTAACTTGGGGTTTTTCTTTGTAGGCTAACTTCCTTGATTTTGAGGGCCTTCTTAAATTGATCCTCAATAAAGAAAGACTCAAGTCTAAGTGGTATTAGTTGTTGGAGGAGAGGAACCAAATAACTACTCGCTTCTCGGTGCTAGAAGCAAACACTATTGAGGCGAGTGAGTTAGAGGCTCGATTGCAACAGATTAAGCAGGAAGTGATGGACCTCAGCTAAGAAGCCACTCAGCTAAATGTACAATTTTAAGAAGCTAAGGCTAAATGGTATGAGGTCTAAGATATTGTGCTCGCTGCTGCAGAGCTCAAATCTGCCTCTATTGAGAGAGTGAATAACTTGGAGGCAACCTTGAACTCCAAAGTTAAAGAGGCTGCTGCTGCCAAGGAGAAACATCTCCAGATGGAGGATAGGTATAAGAGGATCATGGAATATAATAAGGTTCATATAACCACTATCCGTGACCTTGATCTTAGACTCAGCGCCACGAGATCCGAGAGGGATGTCATTCTGACTGAGGTTGATAGGCTTAAATAAGAACTTCAGTGCCGAGAGAATTCTCTCATCATCAAAAAAACACATTCCATGTATAATATGAGGAGAAAAACCTTGGAAGAGGCCAAAACGAGCATCATTGGTATTGACAATAAGATTGCCAAGGCCCGAGAGCTAGAGTTAACTGCTCGAGGACGCCTCCCGGATAAGCCTGATACAACTGAATCTTCTGGTTCTGGTTCTAAGTTCTAAGGAACTGATGAGGAACTTGAAGAGAATAACAGTGAAGGCCAAGAACCTAAGTCGGCAACAGATCCGCTTACTTCTTCCGGGGGCGCTAATGCTTCTCTTCCTACGAGTTCTGGGGGCGATGTAGTTTAGCCTTTTGCTTTCTTTTCCTTTGCTGTTTTTTGTATTTCTGTTTTTGTGTTGCTTGGCACGTTTAATAATAAAAGTGTCTTTCTGTTTAAGCATTGCACAAAATTTATTCCTTTTGCGTCAGATTAGGCAAGCTTTGGGTGCATTTTTCCCCGATAGCATTCGGTTTTTGGGCATAAAATCTTCCAAGACCAACCCTTTACTATGAAGGTTTTATAAGAGAGGGCCCTCTTATGTTTACAGTGCTCTTGAGGAAGACGTCTCTGGTTTATTTCGGCACTAGCATTTGAGGTACTTGATTAGATTTCAAATGGCAAAATCTGTTAATCGTTTGAACAAGAAACAAGATAAAAATAAAAGGACTTTATTTTATTCCTTCTATCTTCAAAAGTACAGAAACATTTGTTTTGCTAAAAGAAAAGAAATTGCCATTACATGTGGCTAGTTTGTGCAACTTATTTTTATAGGGCTGGTTGTGTAGTCCCCGGTCCCCATGAGGTATATTTGCTCCTGGATCTCGTAGTCCCAATTTTTGTGGAAATCAGGTTGTTGTATTCTCGTATTATCCCTATAGTGTTCGAATGCGAAGAATGCGAATTGGAATACTGGAAGTCCTTCTCCTTTGAGGATTCCACTAGTTATTGGTTGGATAATCAACAAGCTTCGGTTCCCGTTAGGAACTTTCCTATTGAGCCAAAGATTTTCTAACCACCCTAGTGGCTTGTAGGGGAAATACTTGTAAATGGTAGAATAGCCTTTGGTCTGGTGGCAAATTTTGCTTCCATTAGGAACTTGCCTCCGAGCCAAAGACTATTTAACCATCTCGTAGTGGTTTGTCATTTCGATGCCTTGTTATTTAAAGGTATTATTTATAATGATGGAGTTTTCTTTGTAGTATGCTTTCTATTACTACCTCGTTAAAAACCCGTCCAGAAAAACTCAATTGGGACAAAAACTGGATGAAGGGAAAAAGAGTGCTGCACATACTTTCAGTACAAGCGATGCTTATCAACAATAATATCTTTTGAGGTGGGTCACAATCCAGTTGCCTGGCAATTTGACTCCATCTTGGTTTTCTAGTTCATATAATCCTTTTCCGGTGATAACTGAAACCCGGTAGGGGCCTTCCCACGTTAGACACAGCTTCCCTGCGTTGAGCTCTTGGGTGTTTGAGTCACTTAAAACCAAGTCTCCCACTTTTAAATAATGAAGATTGGACCTTCGATTATAGTACCTTTCCAATTTTTGTTTCTAGGCCACCATCCTTATGTGCGCTAAGTCCTTGCGTTCATCGAGCAACTCCAATTTTACTAGCAATGCTTCGTTTTTGTTTCTTCATCCGCCCGGAAGTATTGCAAGGTCGATTCTCCTACTTCAACTGGGATTAGAGCTTCAGCTCCATAAATGAGAGAGAAAGGTTTCTTTGTCGTGCTTGACTTGGTCATTATCTGGTATGCCCACAACACTCACTGTAACTCTTAGGGACACTTGCCTTTGGCTGTTTCTAACCTCTTTTTAAGGTTTTGAATAATCACCCTATTGGTTGATTCCGCCTACCCATTTGTGCTCAGATGGTATGGCAAAGATGTGATTCTTTTAATCTTCATGTCTTCTAGGAATTTTGTGACCTTTGAGCCTATTGTATACAGCGAAATCCGAGGAGCCAAATTCTCATTGTTAAGGCATTTCGGAAGGTCACCTCGGAGGCTCGAGATCGCGGACAGAGTACTCTCCCTCGAGGGTCGTCAACACTCAAACTTAGGATAACAATGACCTCGGTAATGGTAGAAATAGAAAGCTCCCTAGGCGCACGGCTAGGACTGACAGGGCCTAGTGGACTACTCTAAGACCCGAATCAGGGTGTCATCTAGTTGTCACATCTTCGTATCTTTGTAGTTAATGTTTGTTGTACTATGATGGGATTCCCCTCCTATATAAAGGGGATCCTTGCCACTTTGTAAGGGGTTGTTGCTTCAGTTGCTCCACATAATATATATATATATATATATAAGAACTTTCTATTTGCTCTCTAACATATTCTCTTGATATTATTTCTTTCATTTATTATCTTCGTATTTGTTCATCATTTATTGCTTATCATTGGACATAAAGAGACTCCGTCAATTTTATTATAATTGTTAGCCACATTTCAACTGCTTTCGATAGCTATCAGTCAAGCTTTGGAATCGACCTCGAGGCCCCGATAACTGACCTAACAGTTCGATTTTTGCCCTATCCTTAACTCTTATTTTGTTCTTAAGTCTCACATACATAGCATCAACTGCCTAACAAACTAGTATAAAAATAGATCATGCATTTTTAGAGTCCTATAAACAAATTTAATTGTTATTACCATTTTCACGGTAAACAGTTTGACGCCCACCGTGGGGCTAAAAATAATAGTGATTATTTTCTTGCTGGTTTCATCCTAAAACACAAGTTATCTTTCACACTTTTTCTTGTCCAAGATCATTGATTTCAGGTCGAAATGTCTAACTCGGTAAACGGAGGTGAAAACAACAATCTTGAGAACCACGGGGAAAATGGTGTGGCTGGTCCAGGTGTTGGTGTGCTACCACAAAACCCTGGGAATGCACCAGAGCTAGTCCCCGTGGATGCAATCTCACATGACGCCCAACGGGTTTATATAAGCTCGCATACCTATAGGAGCGTGCGACAAGGAGATCCACAGGAAGCTCATAAAGCCCCAACTAGGAAAGAACGTGAGGTTAGCTTTCATGTTATTTTTGAAATGTTGGAGGAACAATAGCTAGCTATTGCTCAGCTGCAAAGTTATCTGAAAACTTTTAGCACGGTAGCACTGGGGACAGCTCCCCCAACCAAACAGGTACCGGAGAGATCGAGCAATAATGGGTCAATAGCCGATCCTGTCATTTTAAAAATGCTCGAGGACCTAACCAAAAGGATCGAATCAGGCGAGAAAATGATAGAAGCCAACGATAAGAAGGTCGAGACCTACAACTCCAGGGTCGACCAAATTTCGGGCGCACCCCCGGTCTAGAATGGTGTGGATTCGAAGATATTCATACAAAGACCGTTCCCAGAGGAAGCGTCCTCGAGAACCATTCCAAAGAAGTTTAGAATGCTAGAACTCCCAAAGTACAATGGGACATCAGACCCCAATGAACACGTTACTGCCTACACTTGTGTAGTGAAGGACAATGATATAAAGGATGACGAGATGGAGTCCGTCTTACTAAAGAAGTTCGGGGAAACACTCTCGAAGGGAGTCATGATGTGGTATCACAAGCTAGCTCCTAACTCCATAGATTCATTTGATATGCTAGCATACTCCTTCATAAAAGCACATGTCGGTGCCATTAAAGTAGCAACGAAGAAATCCGACGTCTTCAAGATCAAGCAAAAGGAGAACGAAATGCTGCGAGAATTCGTATCTCGCTTCCAAATGGAACGGATGGAACTACCGCCAGTTTCCGACGACTGGGCGGTGCAGGCCTTTACTCAAGGTCTGAACAAACGAATCTCGGTGGCTTCAAAATAGTTGAAACAAAATTTTATCGAATATCCCGCTGTGACCTGGTCAGACGTCCACAACCGATACTAATCGAAGATCAAGGCCAAAGATGACCAGCTGGGAGCCCCATCGGGCTCAGTATACCCATGCAGGCTCCCAACGAAGGAAACAAAGCCAAACAAAAAGAGATATCAGCCATACACCGAAGATAGGAGGAACGCCTCGAGGCGCAACCCACCTCACAATGATCGAAGGATAGACCGAGGACAAGATCCTCGGGAACTTATCAATAGAGCCAGATTCGATAGGAACACAGGGCCAACGTGGGTACCTCACTTATCAGAATATAATTTCAACGTCGACGTATCGGGCATCGTGTTCGCCATCAGTAATATCAGAAACGCCAGGTGGCCTAAGCCTGTACAATCGGATCCTTCACAAAGGAATCATAACTTAGTGTGCGAGTTTCACAACACGCACGACCACAGGACCAAGGATTGCCACCAACTCTGAGAAGAGGGTAGCTCGACTACTTAACAAAGGTCATCTCTGGGAATTCCTTAGCGATCGAGCAAAAAATCAGTTCTGAGAAAGAGAGGCGGCCAAGAAAAACAAAACAAATGAGCCACAACATGTCATCCACATGATCTTGGGAGGCGTCGATGCCCCGCAGGAACCCGTGATGAGAAGGACAAAAATATCCATCACCAGAGAAAAAAGAACCCGGGGGTATATACGCGAGGATGCCCTCACATTCAGCGAAGAGGACACCGAGACCTTGTCTCAACCTCACAATGACGCACTGGTAATGTCTTTCCTTGTAAATGCTTTTCAAATAAAACGTGTACTCGTGGATCCAGGTAGCTCGGCCAACATTATCAGTTCGAGGGTGATAGAGCAGCTCGGACTGCTTGATTAAATCGTGCTCGCCACTCGAGTCCTCAGCGGATTCAACATGGTAAGTGAAACAACGAAATGAGAAATAACCCTCCCCATCACCGTGGCCGACACAACCCAAAATAATAAATTCCATGTCATCGAAGGAGACATGAGGTACAACGCCTTGTTCGGACAGCTGTGGATACATTGCACGAGAGCAGTACCGTACACTCTCCACCAAATAATGAAATTCCCGACAAAGGATGGGATTAAAATCGTCTATGGGGAACAGCATGCAACAAGGGAAATGTTTGCGGTGCACGACGTTGCACCAGCACCAATACCTCTACCCGCAAAAGAGTCGAAGGGTAATCAAACTGCACCTTCGATTAAGCCTGATTAAACAAAGTAAAGGATCGTACCGTGTCCTCATCTCGAGTAACTAGGACATATCGGTCCTCGAAACATCGTCAGCACATCCCACACTAAGGTATAACCTTCCCCCTTTTCATTTCATATTTCGTACTAACCCTTATGCAGGTGCCCGACCAAAGTAGTCAAAGTGCTAACCCAGCTCGAAGATCTTCAGGTTTTAAAGCATCTGTTGCACTCTTTTTCTTCAACTGAGTTTTTATCTCAAAAAGGGTTTTACCAAAAAGGTTTATGCTACATAAGGAAGATCCAACAAATGTTCAAGGATTCTTTTGCAATCGACCCCGAACACTGAGGGCATCCCCCCGGAAGGTCATACACTTGGAAAAGCTAAGAAACGCCAAATAGGGTCCTAATGGGAAAACGATGTACCGGGCCAAACGGTCGAACGAGTCGTGTCCATATAGCCGGACCCCCAATAGTGAAAACATGTACACTTGTACCAAATAATTGAAGAATATCTTTTGTCAAAGCATCTCGGGCTCCAAAAGAAGCTCGGCACCTCCGCAAAAATGACTTCTCTGCCTAAAATGTCCCGAACACTCGGGGACTGGCATCAACAATTCAACACCTGAATGACCTCCGGGTCAGGACTCCAAAATCATAAGCCCTCAGATGAGGCAACATGAAAATTGCGAAACATCTCCAAATCCGAAAGTACCCCAAATACTCGGGGACTGGCATCAAAATCTCAAAAAAATGTACGACCTCAGGGTCGGGATCTCCAAAATCATAAGCCATCAATGAGGCAATACAAAGTTTGAAAATAATGGCTCCCAAGTCAAGAAACCCTCGATGACTTGGGGACTGCCGTCAAGCGCCACCTCCATCGACTTGTCCAAACCTGAGCCATAAGACCCCGAGCGGGCATACTCGGTCTCGTAAGACCTACATAAGGCAGCAACTATATCTGTAAGACCTCAAGCAAGGCATGAACAACACTTGTGCCAAGTGAAAATATCTGTAAGACCTCAAGTAAGGCATGAACAATACTTGTACCAAGTATCCAAAACTGTAAGACCTCAAAGGCATGAAAAACTTGTAAGACCTTACTAAAGGCATAAACCCAATCTCAAATTTTTGGCTATATATCAAACATGTAAGACCCCTAAAAAGGCATACCCTTGATATAGATGCCGAAACTATCTCACTCGGGACGCAAAGTCTCCGGCCGAACACAATTGACTCCAGTCACACGGCTGTACAAGCCAAACTAACGCGACTCAGGGATGCCCAACCATCGCTACAAAATCACAGGCCTTCAATTACTTCGAATCTATATTGAAAAGAACCAGTTAAAATAGGCCACCCTCTATACAGGCAAAATAGCTTCAACCATGTCAGCTCTTAAACATCGGCTTCAAGATACTCAGCCTTCGAGCCAAACCTCTCGAGGTGCTCGATCATCGCCATATAACGACTCACAATAGAGGTTTTTTATTAAGCCGTCGAAGAGTCAGGCAAACACTATCTATCCTTATCGAGGGAAAAATAAAGCCCACATAAATGGTCGTATCGACCAAATGCGTAAGAGCCACTATCGTCAGCCTACACTAAAAGGCTACATCGGCCCAAGGCGTAAGAACCCGCCAGCCCACAAAAGTACAAAACTTGAGGGTCAAATGAGCTCGAGTCGTAACCCGATTCGGAGACTAAACCCAAAATAGTTAACTAAATATGCCTAAGAGCAAGGCATAAGAGCCACTTTCGCCAGCCCACACTAAAAGGTCGTAGCGGCCCAAGGTGTAAGAGCCATTATCACCAGCCTACACTAAAAGGCTGCATCGGCCCAAGGCGTAAGAGCCATTGTTGCCAGCCACATACACTAAAAGGTTGCATCAACCAAAAGCGTAAGAGCCACTATCGCCAACCTAAATTTCGGCCACTCGAAGGTCAAATAAGCTTGAGTCGATGCCCAACTCGGGGACTGAGCCCAAAACGGGTGGCCTAAATAGGCCTAAGAGAAAAAGTTTGTAAGAGCCTATGGGCCAGTCTAATAAGCCCCGAGGCCACATCACGGCTCTAAGCATTCCTACCAACGCAAAAACCAGCTTGTCTAGCCAAAATCAAGATAGAAAAAGATACGAAAGAAATAAAGCCGCAAGGTTTTCTTTCATACACATATGCGAAAAAATGAAATCTCCAACTACAAACATGCTTTGAAAATGCTACATACAGATGGAAAAATCTATACCCCCCCCCCGGAGGCTACGGCTTGCCGGCCTCATCTTTGCTTTCTTCGTCATCGGGCAAAAACAACCGAGCATCACGCTCGTCCGCCCTTGCTAGTGCCAATTCTTCTGAGACGGCGAAACCCCTAGCACGGATCTCCTCGAGGGTCTTCCTTCAAGATTTGTAGCAAGCATATTCTTCAACCCTCTCTTCGCAGTCGAGGATCCTTCTTAGCTCAGCTTGAGAATCGTCATCATCATTTGAATAGATCTCCATCTCCTGGTTAGCCTTGCTTCGGCTCATTGCAGCTTCAGCCCGGGCATCAACGATCTCAGCCCTAACCTTCGAAAGCTCGGACTCGAGCTTCGCTATTATTTCTGTCTGAACCGAAGCATTAGCACGAGCTAAGCAAAGTTGAACTTCAAAAGCAAGAACTTTAGCCAGAGCGTCCTTCCCCTATAAAGCATGAGCCTCCGCCCAAGCTTTTAGCTCATCATGCTCACGCCTAACCCAGCCAACTTCATACCGAAGGCGCTCCAGGGCCTTCGCCTTTTTCTTCAACTGAAATAAACGAAGTGTTAGCTTCAGGAACTACAAGGGGCATGCACGTTCACCTGGAACAGAAAATTACCTACTATTTCAGGTGGTTCTTGTAATTCAAGCTCCGACCCACCTCATACTGCAAGTGTACCAACTCGACTTCCATTTCATCACAAAAGAGCCTGAGGGATCTCTCCTCATCCAGAGCTTTCTGTAGCCTGGCTTCACAACGAAGCAGCCCAGACTTAAGCTTATTGAATGCCTGCAAAAGAAAGCCTAATAGGGAAGGGAAGGCGCGAAGCTCGAAAGACCTGTGCCGAAACTCACCGCAAAGTGAAGTCGTTGGGCTTCCTCAAAGGCCGAGCGCACACCTGCCAATCCAATTCCTTCAGACTTGAAAGAGTCAACTCCAGTTGAAGCACGGTCACTTGGTGTATGCGACCCCGAGTTTCTAGTATCTCCCGAAGTACTATCGACGGAAAAAGAAGGCGATAGCAACAGAGAAACCCTCTTTGTAGAACTAGGAACCGTGGAAACGGCAGGCTTGGACGATGTTTTGGCTCCGAAGCCCCGGTCCCGTTCTACTTTATTTTGAGCCCCATTGCCTTGTAAAAGCATCTCCGGCTTATTGTTGTCGTTCTTTAGCCCGGGAGTTGACAACCCTTCCCCTTCTCCAGAGGAGCGCGACCTTACCTTGAAATCCTCTTCAATGCCTACAACAGCAAGATTAATATGCACAAAGGGAAAATGCTTCTCCATATGAAAGAAGGGAAAGGAAAAAATAGCACAACACGCACCATGATATTTTGCTCCCCATCTGCCCTGGGATAAAACTCGCCACTTACTCTCACCACAGGTCGAGTGGGTCGCCAACTTCCGAACCCAATCCGGCAAATCAGGAACGTCGTCCGGCGCCTATGAAACAGCTGCAGGAAAAGAAAAGAAGGCACGATTATGGAGTCGACTTTTGCCATGAACAAAACTGAGAAGGCAGAAAATGCTCCACTTACGTGTATAGTTCCACTCCTCAAGAAATGGCATAAGCTCCACGGGGATAATATTAGTAGTCCGCACTCATATGAAGCAACTCATCCACTCTCGGGCTCCATCTTCCTTATCATCAACAACGAAGGACGTGGTCGATCGACATCGCAAGGTTAGCAGACCTCGATGGTGAAAGGGATGGTACAGCCTAACCAGATGACCGAGCATAAGTTCAAGCCCCGCTTTCTTCACAAAAAATCTCATCATAAACATTGTTCGCCAAAACGACGGGTAGATCTGCGCTAAGTTAACCCGACACTTTAAAGCAAAATCGAGCGCAATCCTATCAAGGGGGGCCTAGTGCGAAAGGATAGGTGTATACATTCAAAAATCCATCGGCAAGATCCGTGATGCCCTCACGCGGGGGAAATATCTGTAACACTACCCTTTCCCCCCATCCGCAGTCTTTTCTCAATAATCCAAGATGTTCTTCTCATATCAAAGAAGCAACCTTCAAGGTATACTCTCGTTGGTCCTGAATGCCAGAGGCAGAGCTCTCCCCTCTCTGCTGGGCAGACCCCAATACAGCAGTGATGATTACAGAAAAATTGGAGAACTAAAGTGGGAATCTGTGCAAGTACATTAGTATGAAATGATGAAAGGTATGGCACGAAAAGAGAAGGGAAACTACTTAAAATTATGGGATCTCTAAAAAATCAAAAACGTCCGTGTATATATATGGAAAAAACGACGAAGATCCATCTGCCTCAAAGTTGATTAAAAGAACCATCACTAGTCCCGAGGTGGTATCCGACCTCGAGGACCTCCATCTAAGGAAGGTTAGGCTTTAAAAGGCCAATGGCATCATCGCCAATCCCGAAGTGGTACCCGACCTCAAGGATCTCCATCAAATAGAAGTTAGGCTTTAAAAGGCCTACGACATCATCGCCAATCCCGAGGTGGTACCCGACCTCGAGGATCTCTATCCTATAGAAGTTAGGCTTTAAAAGGACAACGACATCATTGACAATCCGAGGTGGTACCCGACCTCGAGGATCTCCATCAAACAGAAGTTAGGCTTTAACAGGCCAACGACATCATTGCGAATCCCGAGGTTGTACCCGACCTCGAGGATCTCCATCAAATAGAAGTTAGGATTTAAGAAGACAACGACATCATTGCTAGCCCCTAGGTGATACCCGACATAGAGGGTCTCCATCTAAAAGAAGTTAGTCCCTAGGGAGCCATTGACATCATCACAAATCCTGAGATGGTACCCGATCTCGAGGACCTCTTTCGAAAAATAAGTTAGGCTCCAGGAAGCCTTTAATAATATTGCAAGACGATACCCGATTTCGAAGGTTCCTCTCAAGAAAATGAATAAGCACTTCAAGCTCCGCGCATAAGGTTTCGACCTTAGGATATCATCTAAAATTGAGCGGTCCCTCATCCGGGACCTATCTATAATGCCTTAAGGTTACATACATTAAGTTTAAGACAATTTTCCAAATGCCCCGAGTCAACCCTCACTCGAGGACTACTCTCGAAGGTCTACAAGCTAAGTCTTGATTTAGGGGTTCGAAGCCCTACTTCCATTCGACTCAAAGTAAGGATCCCGATGACCCGAATTTATCAGATCAATCCAGGTTTGGCCCGAGGAATAGCAAAGGATTTCATGGGAAACCATTTTTATCAACGAAAAGTCAGAATGAATACTTTCTTCTGGGTTCGATATAGGCACTACCCGATAGAGTCGCGCATTCAGAATTTCCATAAACATAAATGAAAGGGAGTATAGAAAGCATCGAAGACAAAATTGAAGAAACGTCTTTGTATTCATAAACATTCAATTACAAAAGCCCACGAGGGGTCCTTACACAGAAACAAAGAAGTGAAAGGGTACACATATAGTAAAAGCCTAGAACCTAGTCTACTCACGAAGGTCCATCTCCAGTAGCAGCATCTCTGAGCACCGTCTCCTCGAACATGCATCCTCGACGGTGATACCTTCGACCGCCACCTCCTCTAGGTTCCCATCTCAAACCCACAGAGCAATAACTCCGAGGGCGAAGATGAAGAAGAGGAAAGTGGGAAGGCAAAGAAGAGGAAAGTGATGCAGAAGAGGCATAAAAAAGAGACATAGCCCGCCGAAGCCAAAGGTTTAAGATTCGGCGGGCCTCAACCCTTCTCACACGGCCGCTCCGAGCCCACCTTCCAGGACATCATGCCGTGCGACCTTAATGGCCAATTGCGCCATTTTATCCCTTAGGAAAAAAGTCGAGGGATGAAGTGACACACCGGGACAAGGTAGGAAAGTGAGCAGCGGTGTATAGTCCGAACACTCTCCCGAGCAGTAGTATAGAGTCCAAATGTCCTCCTAAGTCAAAACAGGACAACCCCCTCTATCTCATCACCTTGATCCAATGACGACAACAGTGACGGCCATAACCACAACAACAAAGAGACAGTATAATCTCGCTTGGCACAGGAAAGTCCAAGTAAAAGGCCATGGCATGGCTGATTAAAACGCCGCCATAAGACCTTAGGTCCAGAGACCCCAAACATGTAAGGTAGTAATGGAGAAGGATAAAGAGAATGAGAATAAAGGGATGGAAAGATGTTGAAAAGCACTTGGATAAAAAGATAGTATGGAAAGGCCCTCATTTATAGGGGATGATAATGTGGCCAACAATTCCATAAATGCCTTTGAGAGATGGATCGACAAGCGTAATCAATGCGTTATTGGAAACCGAGTAGACAGCAGTACTGTCGCTCTGAAGAACGGGAATCGACAATGCATTGAATGATGCTTAAAAGACAAGTCCATGAGACGCCCCAGTTATCGTGAAGGCTTAGGTCACAAGTTGATACCATCAGTATGAAGCCAGCATAGGGAGCTCGAAGAGTTGGATTTCAAAATCGTTTCTTGTCGCTCCTCTCTAAGAAATGCAGGGACTATCTATATACGGCAAAATCCGAGGAGCCAATTTCTCATTGTTAAGGCATTTCGGACGGTCACCTCGGAGGTTTGAGATCGCGGACCGAGTACTCTCCCTTGAGGGCCGTTGACATTCGAACTTAGGATAACGACGACCTCAGTAATGGTAGAAATGGGAAGCTCCCTAGGCGTACGACTAGGATTGACAGGGCCTAGTGGACTACTCTAAGACCCGAATCAGGGTGTCATCTAGTTGTCACATCTCCGTATCTTTGTAATTAATTCTTATTGTATTATGATGGGATTACCCTCCTATATAAAGGGGATCCTTGCCACTTTGTAAGGGGCTATTGCTTTAGTTGATCCACACGATATATGCAAGAACTTTCTTTTTGCTCTCTAACATATTCTCTTGATATTATTGCTTTCCTTTATTATATTCATATTTGTTTATCATTTATTGGTTATCATTGTCCATAAAGAGTCTCCATCAATTTTATTATAATTGTTAGACATATTTCGACTACCTTCGGTAGCTCTCAGTCGAGCTCCAGAATCAATCTCGAGGCCCCAAATCGACAAGCTCGAGGCCCCGATAACTGAACTAACGGTTCGATTTTTGCCTTATCCTTAACTCTCATTTTGTTCTTAAGCCTCACATACATATCATCAACTGCCTAATAAACTAGCATAAAAATAGATCACGTATTTATAGAGTCCCATAAATAAATTTAATTGTTATTACTATTTTCACGGTAAACACCTATGAACTGTGGTAGTTGTTGCAAGAAATCTCTTTCGGTATTTCGAACCGGCAGATTAGGTTTTCCCATAGGAAATCAACCACTTCCCACTGGCCAATTTTATGGTAAGGGCCTGCTTCAACCCACTCCCGAATTTCCTGGTAAGGACCTGCTTCAACCCACTTAATAAAGTAATCAGTTAAAATTAAAAGACACTTTACCTTCTTAGGAACTGATGGAAACGGTCCAACTATATCCATCCCCCATTTCATGAATGGCCATGGGGATAATATCGAATGCACTAGTTCTGCCGGTTGGTGTACTAACGACGCATGGCGTTGACACTTGTTGCATTTCTGAATGAATGCCTTAACATTTTTTCCCATCCGAGGCCAGTAGTATCCTGCTCTAACTAATTTTAACACAAACGCATCTGCACCTGTATGATTTCCATCAATTCCTTCGTGAACCTCTCTCATGATGTGATAAGACTAGGAGGCTCCTAAGCATCGGGCCAATGGGCCTTGGAACGACCTTATGTATAACTGCCCTCCCCATAAGCTGTAACGAGCTGCTTTGGTGTTGAGTGCCCGGGATATCTTCAGGTCCTCGGGCAGCTTGTCGTGCTCAAGGTAGTTGATGATTTCATTTCTATAGTCCCAGACCAGGTTGGTTGTATTTACTTCACATCCAGTACCGAGTGCATGAGCTCTAAGACCGTATCGGAGGCTTATCCCTTCATTTTCGCGAACTAGCCCAGATTGGCCAATGCATCTGCTTTTGTGTTTTCTTCTCCTGGGATGTGGGTGATTGACCAGTCTCTGAACCGTGCGAGTATAGTTTGAACTTTCACCACATATTGGTGCATGCCTTCCTCCTTGGTGTCGAAGATTCTATACACTTGATTTACCACCAGTTGGGAATCATATTTGATTTCAATGACCTCGGAGTCTAGTCCCCGGGCTAAATAAAATTTTGCAATCAAATCCTCATACTCGGCTTCATTGTTAGTCAAGGGAACCGTTTTTATGGCCTACCTCAGGACTTATAACGAGGGAATAATTAGGACTACCCCGAGCCTGGACCCATTTACGTTGGAAGCTCTATCAATGAACAAGGTCCAAATTTTTGATGTCATTTTTGACACCATCACCGCTTCTTTTGTGGCCAAAGGGAGTAGCCCGGGACCAAAATCGACCACGAAGTTGGCAAAAACCTATGATTTGATCGCAGTCCTCGGTTTATTGTTACACCCCATATTTTCGTATATGAAAATACACCATAAATAAATTAATGAGAGCCCGGAAGTGAGATGTCACGTCCCGTAGTACTACATTACGACGATGTTGTACCCTGTAGTGTTGTACATTGAATTTGTCATAAGGTAACTGAAATTAGTCTAAGGAAAAAGATTATTTGGAGATTTTAGGGATTATGCTATTTCAAACAAGTAATAAGTAAATTCGTAAAGGTGAAAGGGGAAGCAAGTCAAAGAAAATAAATTTTCGTCCAAGTTTGGCATGTTGGGATAAAATACGGCTCGAGCTAAAATACTCGGTATTTATGGACTAGTACTATACAAGGTATCGCATGACCATAATAGTAACATGTATATGGTATGTGAAAAGTGAATAATATTTTAAGTAAGTGGGAATAATTCTCAATTTTGTGGGTAATTGATTAGTTACCGGGCAACAGGACATTACCTACTTAATTGGGGGTATATTTGGATAAGATTAATCCCCCCCCCCAAAAAAAAACGTGGCAGCTTTTGCCACAACAAATTGTGACTCTTCCATCTTATAGATAAGTGGCATGAATCCATGCATCCAAAATTGGTCTTTGAGAAAGAAGGGTTGGAGGCAGTAATTAAAAACCAAGGAAATAAAGGTTATCTCTTTCCTTCCATTCATTTTATGGAAGATATACATATAACACATATATTATTTTGGTGTAAAGAATGAAGCTTCATACGGATCTTAGTGCTTCAAGTCTAACATGAGTTTTTGTTGATTCTAAGTGTTACGTGATTTTCTTTATTGAAACAAAGATCATACGAGGCTACGTAAATAGCAACTAGATTTTGCGATTCTAAGGGAGTACGGTGCAATATTCTCCAAGAGTATTATATGGAGTATTCCCTTCCCCCAAGTATGTTAAGGCTAATCCTTCTTACTTTTGGCATGATCCATACGATACGAACGAAACGTGCAAATGCACAAATTTCATAAATGACTCTATTCATAGAAGTATTAGATATATATATATATATATTCTTGAATTTTCATGTGTCATAATATTTTATCATCTGTTCATGGGTCTCAGAAAAGTATGAAAATCGAAAAGATTTACTTTATGATATTACTCAAAGGCAAAATGGTCTTATGACATTCCGAAAGATTTTATTAATGTGGTTTTCATGCATTGCATTCATGTACATTGACCTGTGACCACATGGCGTTATATACGCTTATATATGTATGTATATATATGTATATGGGATATGGGAAAGGTTATGGTATTATATATGCACCGCCACCTGATCAGCTAGTATACGTTGATGATTTTGCCCACAGTGGCCGATATGATATGATGGGATGCCCTCAGAGGCTGATGATGTTATGAAACGTGTACCTATGCACTACATGACATTCATATGCATATGCATGACGTTAAAAGTAATTTATCATTTATAGAGTTATCAGACTTACAGGTTGAGTCAATTACTCTATATTTCATCGATGTCTATTATATACTTATTTATGTTCCTTACATACTCGGTATATTTTTCGTACTGACGTCCGTTTTGCCTGGGGATGCTGCGTTTCATGCATGCAGGTCCCGATAGACAGGTCGAGAGCCCTCCAAGTAGGCTATCAACTCAGTAGAAGATGTTGGTGCGCTCCATTTGCTTCAGAGTTACTTGTTTGGTTAGTATGATTTAGACGTGTATTGTTTGGTATGGCGGGACTCTGTCCCGACCTTTATAACATTTATGTACTCTTAGAGGCTTGTAGACATATGTCATGTACGTAAAAGATTGTACGACCTTGTCGGCCTATGTTTTGAGTTTATAAATGATTATGTTGGCGTATTAGGCCTGTATGTCACTTGTATATGATGATGTAATAAGAAAGATACGTTACGTTGGTACTCGGTTGAGTAAGGTACCGGGTGTCCATAGCGGCCCATCAGTTTGGGTCGTGACAAAAGTGGTATCAGAGTAGTTCTGTCCTAGGGAGTCTACTAGCCGTGTCTAGTAGAGTCTTATTTATTGGTGTGTCGTATACCACACTTATAAGTAGCAGGCTATAGGGCATTTAGGATTGTCACTCTTTCTTCTTACTCTTGATCGTGTGGTAGAGCTCACTTATAAGAATTCAAGTCCTGAACTTCTATTCATAATAAGATGATGCCTACATTCAGAAAGACGATCGATAAGAGATATAACTGTGGAGTTATTGATTTAGAGGAACTCGATTTTGCATCTTGCTTATGATAAGTAAATGTGAGGTCTTTAGCAAATCTTGGGTGTACTGAAAGGTGTAAGCCTCTTGATAAGGAACCTTAAGGCAAGAATATTTATCCACCTTTATGGTGAAAGACAATGCTTTCAAGAAGTAAAAGAAGCAAGGAGAAGAAGGGTACGAGGCACCCAGTTAATGAAAATTATCTGTATTACAGTTCCGGCAGAAAAATATAAGCATTAAGAGTTACCCTCAACAGTAATAGAGGTATGTACAATTGGCCGTACCTATCTCAGTTATGCCCTATGGGGGTTAATAGGTGTAGTTTAAGAAAAGGACAGAACATCAGGACCTCACTGGGGTTAGAGTAAACCAAAATGGTGTATTAATTGTTTGTATTAGTTGACATTTTCGACGGATATTGCAAGTGTGTGAGTAGATCTCCTTGTGAGACAGCTAATGGTGCACCCTAAAATATTAAAGCTAGATATGGGCACTACAAGCCTTGAAGGAATAAATATTACCTTAATATGGTTCTCGCCCCTAGTAAAGAAAGAATGCTAGGCAATTGAAAGAGCCAAGGGATGGAGAAGGGGGAGCCAAAAGCAAAAAAATGTTTTCTTCGAGTTTTCAGAGTAAAGCAATAGACATAGATAATTAGCGGGGGATAAGAAGAGAGTTAATGAAGAATTATGAGTAATATGTGATACACGGATGACAACAGTAGGTCAATAAAATGATGACAGTATTACAGAGTTTACAGTCAAGTGAAGGAAAAGACAAAAGATGGCAGGCCTTGAGACAATAAAAGAATATAGGCCATAAAGTCATATCCTCATTTCAAAAAATAAGTTCGCAACTCTAGCGCAATTACCAAGAGAAAAAGTTAGACCCAGAGTAATAGATATTTATATGGACTGGTGAACAAGATAAACGAAATATGAATTATGGACTGAGTGATTTGAAATAGTCAGCATCATGAGAATTTCATATCGCGTTCCGGCAATAATATGACGGACAACAGAAGAAGATTCATGAGAAATTCAGAGAATGTTCCTTCAGGAAGACACTTCCCTAAAGCAAGTAATGTTAGCAAAGTTAAGCTTAAAGGACGGTATGTACCAGTTACATTAAGTGTCACCCTCGCTAGAAAGGGAATTTTTCATCCTTGGTACAGAAGGGTTGCCGCAAGGCGAGTAAGGATCATTGATGTTGAGAAATGACGCCAAAGATGAAGAGGTAAAACATCTATAGGTAGATCCTCGTGGCTTCAGCTCTTAGTACACTCCTAAAGGGAGGAATATGGAGTGATGTGATATTAAGTCAGAATTAAGTGGTTCTAGTGACTATGGAATGGTAAAGGAAGAATGCGATAAATGAAAGAGGAATGAGATGGCACTTATCCAAATCTTACAGGTACACTACAATTTAAGAATATTGTCCAAGCACGATGTCTAGGAGAGGAAGTAAATGTTCCTGTCCGAGCTGTTATTAATAAATAAGGAGCTAGTGCGAGACGTAAGTTAAGACAAAGGAAATAACCCAAGAAAGATTACGAGGAATATTGATATGAGAATTGGCCAACGAGTAGTTAGTAATTGGTTAGGAAGATCTCAGTTATGGCTAAACAGGAGGTTATAGACGAGTCATCAGATCGTGTAAGATAAACATAGTAGAACCCAACATGGAGAATTCAGCCTCGGAGAATATCATTATAATGCTTGAGATATATTCAATGTCACGGCCCTAGTTCACCAACCGTGAACATGTCATGACGACACCTAGTCTCCGTGACTAGGTAAGCCTAACACTTTGCGGAATTTAACAGTTCGAAATAAAAATAGTAAACAAACACTAAATAGAAAAGGAAGTGTATAACGATGCCGCTTGGCACATACACTGAATACACAACTCCTGAAAGTAACATCCCAAAACTCGGAAACTCACGGGAAAACACAGGCTACAGAAATGTATAGTGAGGCTCCAAACTCCAGAATATCTAACAAACGGAAGGAAAGAGAACTAAGTACTAAAGATAGAATAAAGAGGGAGACTCATCGGTCTGCGGACGCAGCAGATCTACCTCGAAGTCTCCGTAGTCCTCCTGCTTCACTGATAGTGCGCCTGAGTAGAGGTACCTGGATCTGCACATGAAAACATGCGCAGAAGAGGCGTGAGTACACCACAGCGGTACTCAGTAAGTGCCAAGCCTAACCTCGGTTGGGTAGTGACGAGGAAGGTCGGGGCCCTACTAAGGTTATATAAAAAAATAAAGATGTCAGGATAAGATAAGCAGTGCAATTGAGAACCTACAGTAAGAATCTATGCAGGATAATAAGAGTACAATAACGGAAACAATGATGAAAGCAAACCATAAGGAAAGTAACTGGGGATCTCTAAGTATCCCGAGGATCTCTTAGTATCCTCGTCATGTACTAGGGATCTCTTGGTATCCTCAATATAAGCCAGGTATCTCTTGGTATCCCGAGGATCTCTTGGTATCCTCAATATGTACTAGGGATCTCTTGGTATCCCGAGGATCTCTTGGTATCCTCAATATCAACCAGGGATCTCTTGGTATCCCGAGGATCTCTTGGTATCCTCAATATATGTGTCGGGGATCTCCCGGGACTCTAACTCGTAGTCCTAAAGTAAATGTGCAGGGGGAATCTCCCAGGAATCTAACCCGTAGTCCCAAAGTAAATGTACAAGGGGAATCTCCCGGGAATCTAACCCGTAGTCCCAAAGTAAAACACAGAGCAGCAACACAAGAATATTAAATTAAACGCTAATTTCGTACCAAGTAAACATTTACTTCTAGCCTAACATGCTTCACGTAATGCAATTCAGGCAATTTGAGCAAATAGGCAATTAAGTCAACTAAACATGCCTTTCTAGACTAGCAATATGCTAAATTCATAAGTAGCATAAAACAAGGAAAGAACTCAATTGAAATACTTAAGGAAAAACCGGATTTTCAACAATTAGCTCAAGTACGCGCTCGTCACCTCACGTACAGGGCATTTCAATTATCAAATATAGCACATCCTAAGGGGAAAGGTCCCCTACACAAGGTTAGACAAGCCACTTACCTCGAATGCTCCAACTCAAGTCTCGATTATAGCTTTACCTCTCGAATTCACCACCTAACCACTCGAATCTAGTCATAAATTACTTGAATGCATTAATAATTACTATTGGAACTAACCCCAATGCACAAAAATAGTTTTTACAAGGTTTTTCCCAAAAAGGTCAAAAATACCCCTGGGCCCACGTGGTCGAAAGTCGAGGTTCGGACCAAAACCCTGTTACCCATTCTCCCACGAATCCAAATATATGTTTTGTTTTGAAATCGGACCCCAAATTGAGGTCCAACTTCTCAATTTGTAGAAAACCTAGGTTCTACCCAAAACACCCAATTTCCCCATGAAAATCTTTGATATCATTATTGAAAATAAATGGTCACACAGAGCTTACCTCAGTAATCCTTTCAAGAATCTCCTAAAAAATCCCCAAAGTCCGACCTTAAAGTAATGAAAATGGTGAAAAAACTCGAAATTTAATTTTTATATGATCTACCCAGGCCCTCCTCACCTCGGCCTAATTTCTGCACCTGCGAAATTCACTTAAACCCACTAGGCTCATACCTACGCTCCAGGTCTCGCACCTGTGGAGTCACTTCAGCAGCCCTTCGTCCGCTTCTGCGGAAATGGCCAAGATCCCTTTTTTCGCATATGCGGCTCAGCCTAGCATCTGCGGGCTCGCAGATGCGCTCCCTTTCCCGCACCTACTCCTCCTGCCCAGCTTGGTCTTTCCCGTATCTGCGCTCATCATGCCACACATGTGGCTATACCCCTCGCAGGTGCGATTACACCAGCAATAGCCAACTTTAGTAATCTTTAAACTTCAAAATTGTTCCGTTTACCACCCGGAATTAACCCGAGGCCGTCGGGACCTCAACCAAATATACCAACAAGTCTTATAACCCAATACAAACTTAGTCGAACCCTCAAATAACCCCAAACAACGTCAGAAACTCGGATTACACCCTGATTCAAGCCTAATGAACTTCCCAACTTCCGAATTCCACAAATGACACTGAAACCTATCAAACCACATCCGATTGACCCCAAATTTTGCACACAAGTCTTAAATGACCCACGAACCTACTCCAATTTTCGGAAATCCAATATGACCCCGATATCAAAAATTTCACTCCCAGTCAAAATTTTCAAAATTCCAACTTTCGCCAATTCAAGCCTAATTCTATTGCAAACCTCCAAAACATAATCCAGACGTGCTCCTAATTCCAAAATAACTTAACGGATCTAACAGAACCATAAAAATCAGAATCAGAGGTCGTTTATACGTAAGTCGACATCCAATCGACTTTTCCAACTCAAAGTTTCAGTCAAGAGACTAAGTGTCTCAATTCACTCTGAAATCACTCCGAACCCAAACCAACTAACCCGGTAAACCATAATACAGTTGTAGAACACAAATGAAGCAGGAAAATAGGGGAAAGTCTATAACTCTCGAAACAACCGGCCGGATCGTTACATCCTCCCCCTCTTAAACAAAATGTTTGTCCTCGAACTATTCTGGAATTATTCCTCAAGTCTCAAATAGGTGTGGATATCTGCTCCACACCTCTCGCTTGGTCTCCCAAGTAGCCTTCTCCATGGGCTGACCTCTCCACTGCACTTTTACTGAAGCTATATCCTTTGACCTCAACTTTCTAACCTACCGCTCCAAAATGGTCGTCGGCTCTACATCATAAGTCAAATCACCATCCAACTGAACCGTGCTGAAATCTAAAACATGATATGGATCACCGACATACTTCCGAAGCATAGCAACATGAAATACTGGATGCACACTCAACAAGCTAGGTGGCAAGACAAGCTCGTAGGCCACCTCCCCAATCCTCCAAAGTACCTCAAACATCCTAATAAACTGATGGCCCAACTTGCCCTTCTTCCCAAATCTCATAACACCCTTCATGGGTGAAACCTTCAGTAGAACCTTCTTCCCGACCATGTAATACACATCACAGACCTTCCTGTTAGCATAACTCTTCTATCTCGACTGCGCTGTGCGAAGTTGCTCCTGGATCAATTCCACCTTGTTCAGTGCGTCCTAAACCAAGTATATACCCAGAAGCCTAGCCTCACCCAGCTCAAACCAACCCACCAGAGATCTACACCACCTCCCACCCAAATCCTCGTACGGAGCCATCTGAATGCTCGACTGATAACTATTGTTGTAAGCAAAGTCCGCAGGTAGTAGAAAATGGTCCCATGAAGCCCCCAAAATCAATGACACAAGCGCGTAGCATGTCCTCCAATATCTGGATAGTGTGCTCGGACTGTCCGTCTGTCTGAGGGTGGAATATTGTGCTCAACTCAACCTGAGTGCCCAACTCTCGCTGCACGGCTCTTCAAAACTACAATGTAAACTGCGTGCCTCTATCTGAAATGATGGAAACTGGCACTCCATGAAGGAGAACACTCTCTTGGATGTAAATCTCAACCAACCGCTCTAAAGAATAAGTAGTACCAACTGGAATAAAGTGTGCAGACTTGGTCAACCGATCCACAATCATCTAAATAGTATCGAACTTCCTTAAAGTACATGGGATCCCAACTACAAAATCCATGGCGATCCACTCCGGGATCTCTAATCTCTGAAGCAAGCCACCTGGTCTCTGATGCTCATAATTGACCTGCTGACAGTTGAGACACCAAGCTTCAAAGCCAACTATATCTTTCTTCATCCTCATCCACCAATAGTGTTGTCTCAAGTCCTGATACATCTTTGCAGTACCCAAATGGATGGAATACCGCGAGCTATAGGCCTCCTCAAGAATCAACTCCCTAGCCCATCTATATTAGGAACACATATCTGACCCTACATCCTCGATACCCCATCACCACCAATAGTCACATATCTTGAATCTCCATGATGAACCCTGTCCTTGAGGACAAGCAAATGAGGATCATCATACCGGCGCTCTTTGATGCGATCAAACAAGGAAGACCAGAAAACTACACAAGCTAGGACTAGACTGCGCTAAGAAATATCCAATCTCACAAACCGGTTGGACAAATCCTGAACATCAACTGCAAAAGGTCTCTCACCAACAGGAAGGAATGCAAGACTACACATACTCACTACCTTTTTATTTAAGGCATTGGCCACCACATTGGCCCCGGATGGTACAAGATAGTAATAGTATAGTCCTTTAGCAGCTCCAACCACCTCTGCTGCCTCAAATTGAGATCCTTCTATCTGAACAAGTGCTGGAAGCTACGATGATCAGTATATACCTCACAAGACACGCCATAGAGATAGTGCCTCCAAATCTTCAACTTGTGAATAATGGTAGCCAACTCCAAATCATAAACGGGATAGTCCTTCTCATGGGGCTTCAACTGACGTAAATCATAAGCAATCACTCTACCCTCCTGCATCAAAACACTCCCAGTACCAATCCGAGAAGCATCACAATATACTATATAGGAACCGAAAGCTGATGGTAGAACTAGAACTGGAGTTGTAGTCAATACAGTCTTAAGCTTCTGAAAGTTGGTCTCACACTCATCCGACCACCTGAAAGGAGCACCCTTATGGGTTAATTTGGTAAAGGGAGATGCAATAGACGAGAAACCCTGCACGAACCGACGGTAATAACCAGCCAAACCAAGAACGCTCCAAATATCTATAACTGAGGACAATCTAGGCCAACTCTAAACTGCCTCTATTATTTTCGGATCCACCTGAATACCCTCGCTAGACACCATGTGCCCCAAGAACGCCACTGAACTGAGCCAAATCTCACACTTGGAGAACTTGGCATAAAGTTACTCCTCCCTCAACCGCTGCAACACAACCCTCAAATGCTAGTTGTGCTCCTCCTGGATACGAGAGTACACCAGGATATTATCAATGAACACAATAACAAATGAGTCAAGATAAGGCCGAAACACACTGTTCATTAGATGCATGAATGTTGTTGGGGCGTTGGTCAGCCTAAAAGACATCACCAGGAACCCATAATGACCATAACGGGTCTTGAAAGCTATCTTAAGGATATTCGAGTCTCGAATCTTCAACTGGTGATACCCGAACCTCAAATCAATCTTGGAGAACACCCTCGCTCATTGAAGCTGGTCGAATAGATCATCAATACGCGGCAAAGGATACTTATTCTTGATTGTGACTTTGTTCAACTACCTGTAGTCAATGCACATTCTCATAGTGCCATCCTTCTTCATAAATAGAACTGGTGCACCCCAAAGTGACATTTTAGGATGAATAAACCCCTTATCAAGGAGTTCCTGAAGTTGCTCCTTCAAATCCTTCAACTCTGTCGGTGCCATACGATATAGTGAAATAGAAATGGGCTAAGTGTCTGGCACCAAATCAATACCAAAGTCAATATCTCTGTCCAGCAGCATGCCAGACAGGTCTGTAGGAAACACATCCAGAAAATCTTACACCACCGGAATAGAATCAATGGTATGAGTCTCTGCACTGACATCCCTCAGAAAGGCCAAATAAGAAAGACAACCCTTCTCAACCATTTGGGCCTTCAAGTATGAAATCACTCTACTGGGAACGTAGTCTAAAGAACCTCGCCACTCAATCTGTGGCAACCCCGGCATCACCAACGTCACAGTCTTAGCGTAACATTCCAAACTAGCATGACATGAGGAAAATTAATCCATACCCAATATCACATCAAAATCTACCATAGTAAGTAGCAATTGATCCACTTTAGTCTTTAATCCCCCAATAGTCACTACACACAATCGGTATATGTGGTCCGCAATAATAGTATCGCCCACCGGCGTAGATATATGAACAGATGAAACTAGAGACTCATGTGGCATGTCCAGATAATGAGCAAAATATGACGACACATATGAATAGGTGGAACCAAGGTCAAATAATACAGAAGCATCTCGATGACATATTAAGATAATACCTGTGATCACTGTGTCTAAAGCAATAGCATCTAGTCTAGCAGGGAGTGCATAGAAACGATCCTGACCACCAAATCGGCCTCCCCCTCTAGGGCGACCTCTAGCTGACTGAGCTCAACCCCGAGTTGGTTGGGTGGGTGGTAAAGTAACTGGTGCTGAAGTCATAGGCTGGCTCCTCTGCTGAGCTGGACCTCCCACTAGGCGGGGACACTGCTTCCTGATATGACCAAACTCTACACACTCATAGCAACTCCCCGGTGCTAGTGGTGGGGACTGAAGGGAGCCCCCAGCACTAGGATAACTAGTAGAATGACCTGCTATAGATGAGCCCTGACCCGATGGAGCATGGGATGAACTTTAAGCTAGAAGGGAACTGAGAGATGAGTGACCCTGATAAGAACTGTGAGAACTATGGCCAAATGATACACCGCGGTGAGCTGGGTGAGTTGTCTGAGCATGCCTGTAAGGATGACCTCTATCGTGGTGGAACTAGCCTCTAGAAGAAACACCACCAAAACTACTCGATTCGTGAGACTTCTTGGCCTCTCTCTCAACTCGTTCCTGGCTACAAACCAACTATATCTACCGAACATTGTCCACAACCTCCTCGAAGGTAGCACCAGATACCCTCTCTCTGGTCATAAGTACCCGTAACTGAAATGTGAGGCCATCAATGAACCTCCTAATCCTCTCCCTGTTGGTGGGAACCAACCAAACATCATGACTAGCTAACTCAAAAAATCTCATCTCGTACTACATCATAGTCATATCATCATGATGCTACTACTCGAACTAATTGTGCAACTCCTCTCTACGAGACTGCGGCATATACTTCTCCAAGAAGAGAACAGAGAACTCCTTCCATGTAAGTGGCACTGCACCGACCAGCCTATGCCTCTCATAAGTCTCCCACCAAGTGAAGGCAGCTCCAGAGAACTAGAAAGTAGTGAACAAGACCCAACTGGTCTCCAGAATATCTGCTGTATGGAGCATTCTCTGATACTTATCCAAGAAGCCCTTCGCACCCTCTCCCTCTGCACTAGTGAAAGATAGAGGTTGGAGTCTCCCAAACCTCTCTAATCTACGCTGCTCATCATTAGGCATGACAGAAACCACATAGTCCTGAGAAGCTATAACCGAATAGATTGGTAGTTCCCCCGGTTTCTGGAGTCCCTGCATCACCTGCTCTGGTGTGCGGGCGGCAGGAGTCTAATACCTCCCCCGGCCTGAGAAGTGGCTGCTACAGTAGAAATAGAGACCGCGTGAGAAAGACTAGTGCACACAGTCAGAATCTAAGCTAAGGCCTCCTGAAGGCCTAGAATCACGATGGGCATAGATGGTGCCTGAGATGGTCCCACTGGCGCATCCATAACTGGGAACTAATCCTGAACTAGGGAACGTGGTGGATCTGCACGTACTGTCTAGCTGTTGTGCGAGCTGGACCTCTGCCCCTACCATGACCTCGGCCTCATATGGCCTTGACTGGTGGCTGTCCGTCCTGCCTAGTAGCACGTGTCCTCACCATCGGTGAGAGAATAGAAAAATAGAAGTTTAGTTACATGAATCAACAAATTTGCATGATAAGAATTCAAGAATGTGAAGTTTCATAAGGGTTCTGCAGCCTCTCGAAGATAAGTACATACGTCTCCGTACCGATCTGCAAGACTCTACAAACCAGCTCATGACTCGTGAGACCTATGTATTCTAGGCTCTGACACCAACTTATCACGACCAAAACCTAACTCATCGTGACGGCGCCTACCATGGTACTAGGCAAGCCGACATTTTCAAAAAACATTCAATATTTAACAGAAATGAGTTAAGACATTTAAAATAACTGGAGTTTTACATAACAACGGGGTAAACCCAAATCCTAAGTGCGGGGAAACAAAATAGCACGACATCAGGGCATCACTAAGTCATGAGCATCTAAACAACCATTCAAAAAATAGAGTCTACAATAGTCTGTGCCAAAATGCCTATACATGAAAGAAATTATAACAAGAACGGAGAGACAAGGATTGCGAACGCCGGCAGCTACCTCGTAAGTCTTCAGTACTCAACCACGTACGAGATCAACGTCCTCCATGAATGGACACACCTGGATCTGTGCATGAAGTGTAGGGTGAGCGTGAGTACAACTAAATCAGTAAGTAACAGAAACAAATAAGGAATTGAGAAGCAGTGACGAGCTTTACAAATACAGTTCATTTCAGTAATTTCAACAATGAAAGTAGACATGGGTAAATTTTGACAATATAAGTCAAGTCAGCAGCATATTTACTAAGTACAGGTAGACCAGATATAATATTTAATCAGAAGTTTAGAACAGTAACATAAATCAGCTAAGTGTGACAACAAAGCAAGACAAATACAACCTCTCAGGATAACAGTCACTCAAGCTCTCAATAGTTCAAACTCGACTCTCAGTCTTCAATACACACACTCAATAGGTACCTGCGCTCATTGGGGGTGTGCAGACCTCGGAGAGGCTCCTACAGCCCAAGCACTATATCGCTGCAGCGTGCAGCCCACTCAAATATATAAATAACTATAAGGCTCATTGTGGCATGCAACCCGATCCATATACATTCAGCCCTCAGGCTCGTTGCGGCGTGCAACCCGATCAATATACAATCACATGGCTCACAGCTTGGCACTCAGGCCCTATCTCAGTCACCAACCTCTCCAGTCTCTTGGGCTCTCAAAAACCATATAAATCCGCCCAAATAGAGATAACAACATGTATCAACAAGAAACAAGAAGAGACGGAGGTGTGATGCACAAGTAAAATCATGAGTGAGTACAAGACAACAAATAGCAGTTAATTCAACAAGTACGCGATCTCAATGGGTCCCAACAGTGATATCATATGGCCTAAGCATGATTTCTAACATGAATTGCAGTCAAATTTCCATAAAATAGAGGGAACATGTAATTAACAGTAAGCTATTCGACTTTACAGTTTCACGGGATGGACCAAGTCACAATCCCTTTGGTTCATGCCCACACGCCCGCTACCTAGCATGTGCGTCATCTCCAAAATAATCACACGACATAAAATCCGAGGTTTCATACCCTTAGGACCAGATTTATAACTGTAACTTACCTCGGTCCGAGAGAAACTCCACTCCAAAATACCCTTGCCTCACGAGTCGGCCTCCAAATGTCCCAAATCTAGCCACAAGCAGTACAATACAATTAATATAGGCTAAAGGGATCAATTCCACAAGAAAACTACTAAATTAGAGCCAAAAATCTGAAATCGGCTTAACCCGGCCTTCGGGCCCACGCCTCGAAATCTGACAAAAATCACAAGCCCATGCACTCACGAGTCTAACCATACCAAATTTATCAAAATCCGACACAGTTTGGTCATCCAAAACCCCAAACTTCACTCTCCATATCTCTAGACCTAAACCCCCAAATTTCACCTTAAAAACTCACCAACTAGGTGTAAAATCAGTGGGGAAACATCATTATTGAAGAAAAATGGGCACAAGTAGCTTACCTCAGTAATCCCTTCGAAAATCTCCACAAAAATCCCCAAAGTCCGAGCTCAAAGTGATGAAAATGGTGAAAAATCTCGAAGTCTTATTTTTATATGATCTGCCCAGGCCTTCCGCACCTACGAAATTCACTTAAACCCACTGGGGTCGCACCTGTGCTCCAGGTCTCGCACCTGCGGAGTCACTTCTACGGCCCTTCGTCTGCTTCTGCGGAAATGACCAAGATCCCCTTCTTCGCATCTGTGGCTTAGCCTCGCATCTGTGGGCTCGTAGATACACTCCCTTTCTCGCACCTGCACCTCCTACCATTCTCGTCCTTGCCCACTTATATGCCAATTGTTTCGTACCTACGGCATCGCACCTGCGGCTATAGCCCTCGCAGGTGCGATTACACCAGCAACAACCAACTTCAGCAATCTTCAAACTTCAAACTTGTTTCGTTTACCACCCGAAATAAACCCGAGGTCCTCGGGACCTCAACCAAATATACTAACAAGTCTTATAACCCAATACGAACTTAGTTGAACCCTCAAATCACCCCAAGCAACATAAAAAACTCGGATTACACCCGGATTCAAGCCTAATGAACTTCTAAACTTCCAAATTCCACAAACCACGCCGAAACTTATCAAACCACGTCCCATTGACCTCAATTTTTTCACACAAGTCTTAAATGACACCAGAACCTACTTCAATTTCCAGAAATCCAATCCGGCCCCGATATCAAAAAGTCCACTCCCGGTCAAACTTTTCAAAATTCTAACTTCCGCCAATTCAAGCCTAATTCTACTGCGGACCATCAAAACACAATTTAAATGTGCTCTAATTCCAAAATAACCTAATGGATCTAAGGGAACCATAAAAATTCAAATCTGAGGTCGTTTACACATAAGTAGACATCCGGTCAACTTTTCCAACTCAAACTTTCAATCAAGAGACTAAGTGTCTCAATTAACTCTGAAATCATTTTGGAACCGAACCAACTAACTTGGTAGATCATAATACAGCTATAGAACTCAAAAGAAGTAGGAAAATGGTGGAACGAGGCTATAACTCTCGAAAACGACCGGTCGGGTCGTTACAAACTAGTATAAAATAGGGTGCAACATTAAGTGCCATCACAACCCTTGGTTGGGAATTTGGGTTGTGTGTCCATTTCTATCATTTTGAAGCATGGCAATTAGTTGACTTTGCACTTTTGGAGAGCTAATCAGCTAAAGTTGGGCACGCAAGTAGAGCTCAGCGCTTTTATTTCACCCACAGATGGATAGCATGTCCGAGCAGACTATTTAGATCCTTGAGGATATGTTGAGGGCATGTGTTAGTGATTTTGGAGGCCAGTAGGACCAGTTTCTACCATTGACGAAGTTTGCCTACAATAACAGCTACCAGTCCAGTATTCAGATGGCGCCATATGAAGCTTTATATCGTAGATGGTGTCGTTCTCCCATTGATTGGTTTGATCCTAGTGAGGCTAGGACATTTGGTATGAACTTGGTTTGTGATGCCTTAGACAAGGTGAAGTTGATACAGAATCGTTTCGGACAACGCAGAGTAGATAGAAGAGTTATGTGGACATGAAGGTCTGTGATGTGGTTTATATGGAAGGTGAGAAGGTGCTTTTGAAAGTTTTGCCTATGAAGGGCGTGATGAAATTTGGGAAGATAGGCAAGTTGAGTCTGAGGTTTATTGGCCCGTGTAAGATCTTAGAGAGAGTTAGGGAGGTTGCTTATAAGCTTCCATTGCCTCTTAGTTTAGCAGGAGTACATCCAATATTTCATATTTCTATGCTTCGAAAGTATCATAAAGATAAGTCGCATATATTAGACTCCAACATAGTGAAACATGATGAGAATCTAACTTATGAAGAGAGCTAGTAGCTATTGCAGATCAACAAGTTCGAAAGTTGAGATCTAAAGATATTTCTTCTATAAAAGTGCTTTGGAAAAGTCATCCAAATGAGGATGATACTTGGGAGTTCGAGTCCGATATAAGGAATAGATATTCGCATCTTTTTACCAGTTCAGGTACATTTCTATGTCTATTCAAGGATGAATATTTCTTTTAGAGTTAGAGAACGTGACAACCCATTAGGTCGTTTTGAGTTCAAACTCCCCATTTTGTGATTTGAGACATTATATGAATTTATTTAATGATTTATGACTTGCATGTATAGTCCGTTTTGATTTCTGAAAAGTGTAAAGGTGATGTTTCAAAAAAAATTAACTTTGAACTTTAAAATTATGTGAGTTGACTATGGTCAACATTATTGGTAAACGACCTCAGATCGGTATTTTGACGTTTCCATTATATTCTTATGATGATTTTGGAATTGTACGCATGTTTGGTTGGGGTCCGGGGTGACCCGAGGTTGCTTCGGTGCTTATTATGAAAAGTTAAAAATTTCAACTTAAGAACATTGAAATCTTTGAGTTTTTATGTATGATTCTTGATTTTAATTTGATGTTTTGAGTTTACGAGCAAGTAGTGTGAGGTTTATATACTTTTTTGGATGTTTGGAGTGGGCCTCGAGGGGCTCGGGTGAGTTTCAAATTGATTTTATAGAGTTGTGCATTGCTGGTGCAGTAGACATTACATTTGTGATGGTCTATTTGCAAATACGAGCCTCGCATTTGCGAATGCCAGCTCGGATTTGTGATAATGGGGGAGAATTGGACAACTTCACATTTAAGAAGCTTAGCTCACTTTTGTGATGGTTCATTTTTCGCATTTGCTAGGTACTTGTCGCATTTGCGACATCCGTAATCGTGATACATAAGTCGCATTTGCGAGTTTAGTGGCCCAGAGGCTGGTTCGCAATTGCGACATCTGCACCTAGGTAAACACAGACGATTTAGAGATTATCTTATTTTATTCCATTTTTGAGACCTAGACTTTGTGGGAGGCAATTTTTTAAGAGAATTTACTTCCCAACTTCAATGGTTAGTAGCTTTAAATTATTTATTTTTTTATTAATTTCTATTACAATTCGTAGACTTTCATCCCTAAATATAAGATTTCATATAATAGAAATATGATTCTTGGGTAGACATTTCGGATTTTATATTTTTGATATTTAATTTAGACCTCGATTTTAGGTCGGATCTCGAAACAAATAACATATTTTGACTCGGGGATGAACGAGTAATTGACTAAGTGGACTCGGGTTGACTTTTTGTTGACTTTTTCAAATATGTCAAAGATCGAACTTTTGGTACTAGGGTAGTTTCTAAAACTTGTTTTGACTTATTTGAGTATTAATTGGCTAGATTTGAGTGGTTTGAATGCTGTTGCTAAAGGAAAGGCGGTATTGGAGGAATTGGAGGACAGTGACAGTGTTGAATATGGATCTTAAATTCTCTTTCAAAGGACATCACTGACAGTGTTGAATATGTGAATGATTTTGTTGAACTGTGGAAGGAATTGGAGGATCGATATGATCCAACGAACGGAGCTAAACTGTATCAGATTCAGAACGAGATCAATGATTTGAGTTAGGGAGTCCTTGATATCACTGGTTACTACACAAAAATGAAGAAACTCTAGGAAGAATTGAACACTCTCAGCGTCAAGCTCACTGTAGTTGTCTATGTACCTATGGGGAGAAGGAAAGTATGCATAAGGCAGAACAATACAGAAGACTGATACAATTTCGAATGGGACTCAATGAAGTCTACACGGTTGTTCGAGGAAGTATACTTATGATGAACCCTTTGTCGTCTATGGTACAGGCTCTTGCTCTTCTGATACAGGAGGAAAAACAAAGGAAATTTAAGCCAAGAAATTGGCTAAATGTCGATTCCACAGCATTGAATGTCAATCTAGGAGGAAGAAACTTCAAAACAAACTACTCAGATGGGACTGGAAATCAAATTGCAAGTAGTAGACCCCGACCTCTTTGTGACTATTGTAAATGACAAGGTCACACTAATGACAAGTGTTATAAGTTGCATGGATACCCTCAGGGATTCAATCAAGGACCACAACAGTACAAACAAAATTCTCAAGGATATAACAACTATACAAGGTTTAACAAAGGAAAGAATGACATGGCTAATGCAGTCACAAATGTGGAAAGAGGAGAAGAATTGAACTATCAAGAAGAAAATTCAGGCATGATCCTCTCAAAGGAACAGTACAGGCAGATTGTTAACTTGTTACAGCATTTTTAGATGGGAAACACTGGAGAGAATCCAGCCAGTGCAAACATGTCCAGTGGAGCATCAGTAAATTTTGCAGGTATGATTGCTTCCACCTCTTCAATTGACTTTGATAATCCATCATGAAAGTGTTTTATTGCAAAATCTGACTTATGGATATTAGATTCTAGGGCATCACACCATATGACTTTTAACAAAACTCACCTACAAAATATAGTAAGCCTACCATATCCTTTGTTAGTTAAACTTCCAAATGGCTACAAAGTCAAAGTAACTGAAGTTGGGAATGTATTCCTGACACCTAAGATTGTTCTGTATAGAGTCTTGTTCATTCCATCTTTCAAATTTAACCTTGTGTCTATTAGTTCCCTAGCAATAAATTTCAAATGCATTGCATCATTCTCTGACACTTCCTGTCTACTACAGGCCCTTTCACTGAAGAGGTCTCTGGAGATTGGTAAGTTGTATGATGGACTGTACTTCCTCTGTTCTAAGTGTTTCAAGAAAGGTAGCCTCACACTTGGGAAAAATTGTGATTTTCCTTCTTTTTATGTTCATGATGATGATGTAAATAATATGCACTATCTTTCCCAATCCTGCAATTCATTTCCTATTGTAAATAATTCCATTTGCAACAGTAATAGTAAAGACAGTGTTCCTGGTTTGTATTCTGGTACATCTCTTAGTGATAGTGTAGATCTATTGTGGCATTTTAGACTTGGTCATGTACCTTTTAGTAAAATAAAAGGAATTTCTACTATCCCTGTAACCTTTTCTACCAAATAACCCTTCACGTGCAATATTTTTCCTATGGCCAGACAGTTCAGATTACCTTTTCCCTAGAGAACAACTGACACCACTAAAATCTTTGAGATACTCCATGTGGATCTGTAGGGTCCTTATCATATGGTCACTCACAATAATTTCAAATACTTCCTTACTCTAGTAGATGATTATAGTAGATCCACTTGGACACATCTTTTGAGTTGTAAAAGCAATGTCGTACAAGTAATAAAGGCTTTTGTGAGCATGGTGGAAAACCAATTCCAAACCACCATCAAATGGATAAGTTCTGACAATGGTCTAGAATGATCACCAGCAATCAAGCAACCTCCTTTTTTCAATAAAAGGGATAAACCACCAAATGACATGTCCCTACACACCACAACAAAATGGAGTGGTAGAAAGAAATATAATTATCTTCTTGAAGTGGCCAGGGCACTATTTTTCAATCCAAGTTACCATTGAAATATTGGGGAGAGTGCATACTCACAACAACCTTCCTCATTAATAGACTCCCAACTACTCCACTAAAAAACAAATGTCTTTTTGAACTCTTATACAAGAAAAAGCCCAATTACTCTCACTTGAAAAGTTTTGGATGCTTGTGTTATTCCACTATACCAAAGCCTCTCAGAGACAAACTTGAATCAAGAACTACCCCACATATTTTTGTAGGATATCCTTTTGGCACAAAGGGATACAAGGTACTAAGTCTAGCTACTAAGAAAATATATATCTCTAGAGATGTTTCCTTCTATGAATCAATCTTCCCATTCACTTTCAAGTCTACTGTAAACAACATTCCACCTATCTTCCCTAATGCACCATTCACTGATAATCCATCTGATCACACTGATGTTTGTATCTCCCACAACTTTAGTGATCAGGAAAACACTAACTTCCTAAGTCTTGATGCATTACCAGTCACTTCTTCACCTATCTCTTCCTTATATGAGACACAGGTTTCAGCAGAACATTTTCAAGACATAACTATCCCCCAACAATCACCGGAGGAACCACTGATTTCTAGAAGGTCCCATAGGGAACATAAATTGCCTTCACATCTAAATGACTATATTTGCAATATACCAAACCTAAAATCTAATTATAACTTCTCTTTACATGCCATGTTTTCCCATAATAACCACCGCATTACTTCTGATGCCCTACATCCTAATAGTCAGCACATTGTAAAGAACATTTGCAATGATAGAAAACCAACTTCATATGAAGAAGCAGCTATGTACCCTACTTGGTAGAGTGCCATGACACAGGAATTTGAAGCCTTGTATGCTAATAACATATGGGATTTAGTCCTCTTACCTAAAGGAAAACAAGTTATTAGATGTAGATGGGTGTATAAAGTCAAACATATAGCAGATGGTAGTGTAAAGATACAAAGCAAGGTTAGTGGTTAAGGGGTATACTCAATAAGCTGGTGTAGACTACACAGAGACTTTCTCTCCTATAGTTAAGATGACCACTCTCATGTCTCTCATTGTCATAACAGCAAAGAAGAAATGGCAAATCTCACAATTGGATGTGAACGATGCATTTCTCCATGGAGATTTGCATGAGGAGGTGTATATGCAAGCTCCTTCAGGCCTTGAGGTACGATCTCCAGGTTTAGTTTGCAAGTTGAACAAGTCTCTTTATGGACTGAAACATGCAAGCAGACAATGGTATGATAAATTGACTGAAGTCCTATATTTAAGGGGGTATACACACTGCATGCATGACTACTCTTTGTTCCACAGAAAATAGGATTCTTCTATTGTTTTTGTAGCGGTGTATGTAGATAATGTGTTGCTCACAGGGACTGACTCTAAAGAAATCAATCAGCTCAATGCCTTTCTACATGACAAGTTCAAAATTAAAGACCTAGGACAGTTGCATTATTTTCTAGGATTAGAAATCCTTTACAAATCAGATGGCATCATCATTTCACAGAGAAAATTTGTTTTGGACTTGTTGAAGGAATATGAGTGTCTTCATTCTCCAGCATTGACTTCTCCCCTGGATCCTACAATAAAGTTGAAAGCAAAGGAATGGGCTCCATTGTCTGATCCTACCTTCTACAGAAAGCTAGTTGGAAATCTAAACTTCCTCACAAATACTAGATTAGACATAGCATATGGAGTCTAACATCTCAGTCAATTTATGCAAGATCCTAGGGAGCCCTACTTACAGGCAGCCTACCATATGCTGAGATACTTAAAGATCTAGGACTATATTTCAGCAATACAGATGACCTCTCACTAGTTGCCTATTGTGATTCTGATTAGGCAGCCTGCCTAGATTCTAGAAGATTAGTATCTGGTTATGTTGTGTTCTTAGGTGGCAGCCCCATCAGTTGGAAATCTAAGAAACAAGAAACCATATCCCTCTCTTCAGCAGAGGCAGAATACAGAGCCCTTAGAAAGGTTGTTGGGGAACTTATTTGGCTGTCAAGACTGCTTGAAGAACTTACTGTGCCAATTTGTTTGCCAATACCTGCACACTGTGACAGCCTCTCTGCTCTGCACATTGCTAGGAACCCTGTATTCCATGAACGGACTAAGCACATTGAAGTAGATTGTCACCTTGTGCGTCCCAAACTCCAGGAAGGACTCATTTCTTTGCACCATATTAGCACTGGACAGCAACTGGCAGATGTGATTACAAAGTTCTCACTGGGATCAAATACTGCTCTGTTCCTGGCAAGTTGGGTGTGGTTTCCTCACATCCAACTTGGATGGGGGAGGGGGTATTAAGACTAATATTTATTTTATCTTTGTCATTGTATAATTGTACTGAGTTGTATAGTTGTGTGCTGAGTCGACATTAGTTAGTATTAGTTAGTTAGTATTAGTTAGTGTTAATATGTTAGTTAGTAAAAATATCACATGTATATATACTGAACAGTACATAGCACATTCAATTGAGATTCATTTTTACATTTTATCGAATTCTTCAGCATCTCTCTTTCTCTCTGCGAACTTCTTCTAGAAGTTTTAGAATCCTCCATTAAAAGAGGTCTGGAGTTCGATTCTCTTCTCAAATCTCGACAAGTGACAGTATTGATGACGAGCCTTACAACCTAATATTTTCTGTAGACAAAACCCTACTATTAATTAATATCAGGAACTCACCAAGTCATTTTAAGATGCTTTTGCTAGTGGGAACAAGGCTTTCACTTGGACATACATGATGATAAGTACCCAAATAACGAATTCCGAAGTTAATGATAATTATGGGAGTGTAGTGACTTTACCATACATAAAGAACAAAAATATATGGATACAGTACCACAACCCATTTATCAAGTACTAGGTACGTAAGCCCGTGCTCAAGCACGGATTTTAACACATGAATATATAAGAACAATAAGATTGATGCATTTTAATAATACTTAATAAAAAAAATAACAACAACAATATAATAATAATAATAATAATAATAATAATAATAATAATAATAATAATAATAATAATAGTACCATTATTTATACCTCGAATGACTGTATTATATTAATCTTTCATAACCTATTATACATGTTTGTTATTTCAAGTTTGACTTTGCTCTAAAATTTTACGCTATTCTTAGCTTGTAATTCTTTGTTCGTTATTCTGATGACTTGGGGAGTCGGGAGAGACGGAGAGTTCAAGAATTAATTGCAAAATTATAGAAGAATCGGCAGGGTAAAAGCCAAAATTTCATAAGTCAAAATAATTGTTGAGAAGTTCACGTCTTGCATGGAATTTTTTCTTGTCATGAGAATAATTCCAAAGTTTTGAAAACTATAACTAGCAAACACTTGAAGTCATTTTCCATAATACAGTATAACAATACAACAGTTAATTTTCTCGAGACTTATATGCAAATAATACGTATGACAGCCATCTTCTAGAGCACACGTCTCTTCGCCGACATTGCTCTCTGGAAATTTCTACTTTAGTTGCTCTCTGTGTTTCAAGGTAGATGGAGGACCTTTAAAAAAAAAACAAATAAAAAAAAGGAAGATAGGGGACGGTTTTAATAAATTTGACTGAACTTATTATTTTTGGCGCAAAAAAATAGATGAATTATGTATGAACAATCACTAATTTTGAATAAACTTAAATATTAAGCTCAGAAATTAAAAGTGTGATGATAAACATTAATGCTGAATTCATCAAGTCTAAGTTCTATATTCGATTTTATCCTCGTATATATCAATGGTACAAGCATGGAGAACCCACTCCCCCAAATGTGTACGTACGTCTTGCCAAAAATCAAATATTCAAATTTACCACTTACGTACGTCTTGCCAAAAATCAAATATTCAAATTTCACACCTTTGAATATTGGCATAATCATTTGAGGGATGACAACAGAAAGGTCCAAATCTGTCTTGGGGGGACCTTTAAGTAGTGTTTTGGTCATTCCATAAAGGTCAACAAAAGCTGAAACATTTTTTCCAAGTCAAGCACATTATAACATAATTCAACTTTCACCATATTTGGATTGGTTCTAGATAATGGAAGAATCATCGCTCCACTAATTTCTCTTAGGTGCTGAGAATGCGAATTTTTCTTTTTCTTTATTTTTCCTCTAGGAATATTCAAATATAACACGAATTTCCATTTAATCCTAAGTGTAGTTTAAAGATGTTCCGCATGCAAATGGAAAAGGAAAATTGTTTATTCTTTTCCAGTTTGTGGAGTAATATATTTTTAGATTGCTTCTTCAAAATATGAAAATCATTGGACTATAAAATTCGAAATATTTATGTTACTTTTTAGAAGTATAATTTTTGAAAAAAGAGTATTCAACACAAATTAAAGGCTAATCTTGAAAATACTCAATGGATTGAAAAAGTCAAAGAGGAAACTTTCTTAAAGAAGTTGTGGCGATATACAATCCGACATATTGACATTCCTCACAATTTTTTTTGTCTATATTAGTTTCACGAATTAGCCAAGAGAAAGGAAAAGCAGACAGATGAATCAGTAAAGCATATATAATTTCTATAGGCTAATATCGTAAAAGAGTTTTACATATACGTCATTTAAAAATAAATACAAGCTATCGTCCTTTAAAATTGAAATTAGTAACCTACTATATATATATATATATGAAAATTCTTTAGTATATATATGTTAACCTCAAATGAATAAGTATATCACCAACAAGGGTTGTGGAATGATAGTAAATATCCCTTCATTGTTAGTAATTAAGTTTGTTTTACAAAAAATGAAAATCACAAAAATAGGCATCTTTTGCATTTTTAGCATTTAATGTCCAATTGTACAATTTTATGCTTAATTATTACTTAATTGTGTATTAATTGTTATTGGGAGTTAATTTGCGCTTTTATAAATTAATTTAGTTCCATATGATAATTTAAGGATTTTTAGAATTTAGTTTTAGAAAAATAAAAGAAGAAAAGAGAGCAAAAAATAAAGAAAATCGGAATTGGGCCTCTACTCCAAATTCAAGCCACAGGCCCAAATATACCCAACCTTCCTCTACGACCCGGTCCATTTCAAACCGAGTCGACCCAGTCCATAACCCAAATACCCAACACCCCATATCTTACACAAAACAAAACAAAAAAAACAAAAAAAAAAACCTAACACTAACCATCCCCCCCCCCTTCCATATCTTCTTCTTCTCCATCACCTTCCCCAAGCAAGCAACCATGGATGCCCCCCCTCACACCTCATCCCCACGACCAACACCCTCAACACACACACACAGTAGTCGTCGAAGCTTGCTCGACACCCATGGATGCGCATCTCCTTCTTCTTCACGACAACCCAGCAGCAACCAAGCCAGCCCGTCGCTGCTGCCATGGCTGCTTCTTCTCCATCCATTGCTGCTGCTACTGCCTGCTTCTCCGTCGTCCACCATTGCTGCCCGACGCAGCTGCTCCGCCACCGCTGCTGTTGCGTCCTCTCCTCCTCCTGCGGTTGCGTCGTCTTCTCCTCCGCCGTTGTTGCATTGCTGCTGCCCGTCGCTGCTGCTGCTGCTGCGTCGTCTGGCTTTTTCTGCTCCTTCTGCTGCGTCGTCCATGGCAGCTCGTACTGCTGCTGCGACGCAAGCTCCAGCTCGTTGATTGTTGTTGTCCGCTACTTCTCCTTCAAGTTCTTCGTTTGTCCGTTCGTGATCGTCTTCGGCGTCAAATGGTTTTGGTGCGATATTTGTTTCCGGGCAGATTTTTTTTCGTTCGAGTTCATCATCCTTTCGATCCGGTTAGTGGGTTTGAGTCTCATTTATTGTCTGTAATTTGTTTGATATTTTCAGATTTGAAATTAGTATAAGTTTGTTTTATTTTTCTTATTTATTGTTAGATAAAAATGGTTAGTTTAATTATATTGTTGTTAGATCTAAGTTAAAGATTCAATTAATTATTTTTCAGTTTGTTTTATTAATTTAAAAGGATTTAATGTTAATATAAAAGAATGTTAGTTTAAATCGTTTGAATCCGTTGTTTGTTGTAGATTAAATTCGTGTCATTTTGTTTAAAGTTCGTCTTTAATTTAGTGATTTAATGAGAAGTTATGTTTTGGTTTTTAATTTTTTTTGAATCATGTATCTTTGTTATAATTTTATTGGAGTTAATTAAAAAGATCAATTGATTATTTGAAGTTTAGTGATTTGAATATGTGTATTTGTTTTGTTTAAGCTTAATTCGAATTTGAATAAAACTTGCTTGTTATTGTTGTTGAAACTTTTCATTTATGTTCATACTTTGTTTGATTTTTCTTGAATCCGAAATTAGTATAAGTTTGATTTTCTTGTTTGTTGTTTATCATTTATGATTATTTCTTCAGTTTGCTTCGTGATCTTGTTTAGTTTTAATATAGAAATTGTTGGTTGTAATGTGTTAGATTTAATTTTAAGTTCAAATGATTATTGAATTTAGAAATCTGAATATACTTGTTGTTGTTGAATCTGAAAGTAGGTTTGTTGTTGTTAAAAATATTGTTCAATCAAGATAATTTTAGTTGTTTCTTTGTTGTTCATCATTTAGTTCGAATTTGTTGTTAAAAATTTGTTTAGAAATTGGTCATATTTGCTGTATTTTGGTTGAAATTAATTAGGTGAATTGGTTATAGCTGATGGGGGTAGTTTGGTAATTTGCAGTACGTTCAGAGGTAAAATGGTAATTTCAGTAAGGGAAGAGGGATATTTTTGGAATTAAAATTCTGAATAATTATTTATTTTGAGTGTTCTTTCCATTAAAATTAAGATAATATTAAAATAATCAATAATGGGAGGACAAGATATAATGGTGGAGAATAATGCAATTGTTTAATATAAGCATGGGGGACAAGATATAATGGGGTATTTGTTTAATAAAGTGGGGGACAAAACATTAGGTAGTGGGATTAAAAGGGGGATGAGTGGAAGATAGTGGGTTTTAATTTTTTTTTTAATGCTGAAAGATGTTAATAAAAGGAAGGACTTGATCAGATTTTGAGAGGACAGATAGAGAGAGAGAGAGAAAAAAAAGAGCTGAATATTTAAGAGAGAAAGGAAATTCCGAAAAATACTAAGACTTCAGAAAATAAAAAGAAAAGCATTCTGGAAATTCAAAAGAAGAATAGTATACACCTGATATACAATCCAAATATTCTGATATACGGATTCAGAAATTAAGGGTTAAATACTAACTAGTCTTTCAAAATCTGAAAAGATTCTCTTTGCTTCTGTCCGTTGATTATTGTTGGTGTTTCTGGATTTTGTCTTGATTTTAAAATCTGTCACTAAGTTTCTCGTTGCTGGTTGTTACTGGTTGTTGGGGTTGCTGTTGTTGTATGCTACTGAGTTTCTGCTGATCTCACTTTTCTTTTGCTTCCAATATCAGGTACACAACTGACACGCTGATTATTGTAAACTGAAACAGGAAGCATGAATACGAAAATGAAGAGTTGAATGTTCTAAATTTATTTTAATTATATTCTGAATTTTATTTGTATATATAAATTATTTAGCTTACTCTAATCAGAATTACGTAGCTGTTTACTATATATAGTGAAACATCGGACGATAGCTTAACGGACGAACTATCTATATATTGCCTAAAAATAAATAAATGGTGTAGTAACTTCGTCTAGTTAATTCGCTATTGTTGGATGATTACCATGTCTCAAAAAGCACGTTAGTTCATCAAAATAGACCATTTTGGAACTTGGAGGAATGTTGTTTAGTGAAATATTATTGGTTAATTTCAGCATGTAAATAAATTAAGACATTTTTTTATTTTATTTTGTAGAGACAAATTTAATAGAGAATAATGTAGGCATTTTAGGATTGTCTTTTAAAAATAAATGAGACGAGCCTCGCCGAATAAAAATACAAAATTGTGGGGCCCTCGATAAATGTTTAATTAAAATTAATTAGACTTCGAAATGAGCCGTTTAGCAAAATTCCATGGCCTTACCCAGAAATAATAATACGCTAATTGCTTTAGGCGCGCATTTTAATAAGCTTACCTTCTTAAACTCGGGTGTGTATTTCATGCGACCCAAATCCAAATCTCAAAACATTGAATAAAAATGTGTTCCGGATTGCGGGTGCATTTCATGTGACGCAATCCAAAGACATGTTTTTAAGCGATGTTCACATTCTTTTTTTAAAAAATATAATAATAAAAGCGGTAAAGAGTTAAAACTTGCACATGAGCGCATAATTGTATAAAATCAGATAAACAAGCCGAATATAACAGTTGAGCGACCGTGCTAGAACCACGGAACTCGGGAATGCCTAACACCTTCTCCCGGGTTAACAGAATTCCTTATCCGGATTTTTGGTTCGCAGACTGTAATATAGAGTCATTCTTTTCCTCGATTCGGGATTAAATTGGTGACTTGGGACACCCTAAATCTCCCAAGTGGCGACTCTGAAATAAATAAACAAATCCCGTTTCGATTGTCCTTTAATTGGAAAAAACTCCTTCACCCCCCGCGGGGACGGAAAAAGAAGGTGTGACAGCTCTGGCGACTCTGCTGGGGATATGGAACCCAGAACCACTGGTTCAGGGTTAGAAATTCGAGCTTAGATAAATTGTTATATTTGGCTTTATCTGATTTTTACATGTTTGAGCCTAATGTGCTAAATGCTGCTTTTACCGCTTTGATATTATTTGACTGTATATATAAACTGTGCCGAACCCTTCTCTCTTCACCTCCGGGGATGTGCTTACTGGTTGAGACTCCCTATTCTGTTAGTGTCATACCCTGAAATAAAAAAGAGGCTCGGACAAGTTACGAAGCCGGATGGCCTTTTGGTTCCGGGTAGGTTTCCCCCTCCTCGACTTGAGTTGTCCGCTCGGGTACACAGTCTAGAACACCGACTCAGGTTTTGAACATAGAATTACATGACTTCATGTCGGATCCCTAGTAGGAACGATTATTTGCATCATGTTGCATTTGGCTTAGGGGACTCAACACAGGGGTTGGGTCCGTCTAGGACTAGCAACCTGAAATGAAAAAGACCATCTTGATGCATCTTATGTGCTACATGTTGCATTCCTTCAAGGGTAAAAGGGTCATTTGGCGGACCAATGATAATTGAGAGTGAATGAAAAGGAAAAAAGAAAAAAGAGATAGGGCCCGGTTATGTTTTGTTACATTTTTATTTAAAAAGAAATTAAAAAAAAATGATGAAGAATTCAAAAAAAAAAAATTCTTTGCACTTTTTATCATTTTTGAAAAATCAAAAATAAAAAAAAGGAAAAAGAAAATCCAAAAGATTTTACATGTTTCATCACCTTTTAAGAAAAAGCAAAAGAAAAAAAAGATATGTTTTCTCTGAATTAGTTATTTTTTATTCTCACTCGTATCCAATCTGCCCGAACTACGCGGGTTTGATTCTCACCGGATGTGAGATACGTAGGCAACCCTCATCGGGTCCAACCCCCCCTTTTTTGCTAAAATAGCCAAAAACAAATAAATAAATAAAAAAACATGTCAAAAATTTAATTCTGTCATAAAGAAGTCGGGTGACGCTGTTTTGTCAAAACATAGCCGAATGTTCCCGAAAGGGACGCCGGAAGGCTGACTTTGCATAAACTGCCACCTTTTGGGTCATGTTTAAGATTTGGTCCAGTTGACCCACACAGCCTGAAAAATCTTCGTCCCCGAGGCGTTGAAAGGCCGTGTTTGCAATATTGAGTTTTCTATTTTGAAAAATGATAAAAAGAGTCACAAATAAGTCGGGGGATGCTGTTTTTGTCAAAAATAGCCGAATGTTCCCGAAAGGGACGCCGGAAGGCTGACTTTGTATAAACAGCCACCTTGGGTCATTTTTTAGGATTTTGGTCCAATTGACCCACACAGCCTTAAAAATCTTCGTCCCCGAGGCGCTGAAGGGTCGTGTTTGCAACACCAGGTTTTTATTGTAATTTGAAAAGAAAAAAAACAAAGAGTCAGCGGTCAGGTGAATACCGTGTGGATTTTTAGTCAAAATAAGCCGAGCCAGCTTCGGCCGCGTCTCAAACCGTTCTTGCCGAAATAGCTTTAGAGTATCTTTCAGTTGTCGAAAGGCTATTTTCGTAAAAGAACGGACAAGTTTGTAAAGTGTCATAAAATAATCCTCCCCGGCCTCAAAATTTATGTGAAATTTGGAAGGGGCCACGTTTGCAAAAATAACTGTTCGGTTGCATTCGTCAAACGGAGAAAGGAAGCTGGTCATTTGTTTTGGAGTTTATAAATCTTTTGATTAGAATATGTGGGCTGTTTGATTTTCGAGATCTTCAAACCTTTGAAACCCAGTTTGTTTTAAATATGAAAATTGTGGAAAAATGTTTATTATTGTTTATCTTTTATTGGTCCGAACTACGCAAGGTCTGATTCATGCGGGGTCATGATACGTAGGCAATCTCCATAAGATTCGACCACAACAAAAAAATGAAAAAAATGAAAAAATGAAAAAAAAATGAAAAAAATGAAATGAAAAAAGGAAAAGATATTGTTAATAATGAGGACCGAGTGAGTCCATTCTAACCTGTTTTGTTGTAAATCACAAAGAAAGAAGGTGGTTGGTTTGTGGTAAGCCGGAAATACAAGATCCAAAAGCACACTTTGCGGGGATCAGGCCTGATGACAGAAGCATTCGAGTCCTATTGGGAACTTGTTGACTAAGGTTGATGATATTGAAGTTGGTAATGGTCTTGGCAGTATTGATGTGAAGCTCAGTGGCTAAGATGCCAATTTTGATAAAGTGGGAGGACGCTCCGTTCCTTGGTTAGCAAGAGAGAAGCTTTTGGTGGCTTATTTTATTGTCATTTCTGTTGACCGAATTATTCGTAGGGTTGTAATCCGGATATTGTCTTGTGTCAAACTTTCTTATCTTTCAATTTTGTCATAGAAGTTTGTTTAAGTTTTGTCCAGTTTGTTTTAGGATTTTATTTTGGTTTGTTTTGTTCGTCTTGTTATTCAAACCATTCCACCGGTAGTCTAAAGCAAATCCGGTCTTTTATTATTTCCAGTCATCTTTTGTTTAGTCTTTTTATCATTTTTGTTCAGCGTCGATTCCAGTGACATGGCATGCGCACACAGTATGGGCCTAGTCTTTAAAGTTAATCATAAAACCCTGGAGAGGTGACCAGAACATTTAAAGGAAATAAGGACGGTTTGAGATTATTCGGAGCTCGAGTCATGTGGAACTAGGGCAAGTAAAACACAAAGAAAACCGTTAAAAGCAAGATTCACCTTTCATGATAATGAGAGTGAGAGTGTCGCCCAACGGTGCTTTAGAAATGACAAATGTTGAATATAATTGTCAAGTCCAGCACCATCAGAAGAGGTTACAAATCTTTGTTTAATTGTGTTGTTTGCACTTGACATGTTTTGAAGACTGGAATGACGAAGGCATTTTGTTCTGCTACCTAAACACTTTATCCTTCGTTACCCCTTTTGAGCCTTATTTGTTTTTCTTTCGTACCCCTCGTTCGGAATCAATAGCAACAACTAGAAAATACGAGCCTGGAAAGTAAAGAAGAAGAAAAGAAAAAAAAGAGAAAGAAAAAAAAACGACAAAAAGAAAGGAGAAATGAGAAAAAAAGAGAAAAGAAAAATGATAACGAAAACAAAAGAAAGTCAGAAGAAAATAGAGGAATTGGGAACTACGTTTGATCTGATTCCTCAAAGAGGATACGTAGGCGCCTCACGGCTCGGTCATAATGGCCATAATGGTCATAGGGTGCATAGTGTGCATGGTGTGCATGGTGTAATAAAAATTAAAAAAATAAATAAATAATCCCCAAGCAAGAAATTGGGGCAAGGGTTGCGCTTGTTGTAAGCAAATATGGTTCCGAAGGTTGTAATTTTGAACCCCAAATTTATTTTGTTTTTTGTCGAGCCTTTAATACCCTTTCTTTCTAGCCCTATCCAAAAACCCACATTACGGTCCAAAGAAAGACCTTCTGATCAGTCTTCAAAAGATGCCAAGTCAGACAAATGAGAGTCTTACCGGCGAACATAACATTTTGTTCCACAGCAGAAAAGACTCTAATCTCCAGCAGAGAGAATACCGGCAACACTCCAAATCCCCAGCTGGAAAGTGATACAAATGAGAGAGTCTTATCGATGAAAATCTTTACGGACACCATAAGGCGATGCAAGCTGAGAAAAAAAACAAAATGAGAGAGGCTTGATGGTGAAAACCCTTCGGGCACTACAAGTCGAATAAGATTGAGAATCAGATGGGGAATTGCCAATTGAAGGTCTTGAAAGATGATTGACGGCGGAGGATAGGCCACATGTGCATGTCATGACCATTAGAGTCGGTATCTGCGTTTGATATATTTTTATTTATAGTTTCTTTTGTTAAAAAGTCATCTTTTTCCTTTGTCTTTTTCTGTTCCCTTTTATCTTTTCCTTTCATAGAAAAATTCCCCAGTAGAGTTTGTTTGGTCAGAACAAGTGAGAATTGACTTCAAAATATGCCATCAGCTTTACAATTATGCAAGATGAGATCTGGCTAGTACATCCAAGTGGTATAGTCAGCAAGGAACAAGCGCGAGGCCAGTGTCAAGAATGATATCCCCAGCAAAAGGGAATTGACAAAAGGATTGACGAATGTCAAGAGGGATATCCTTGCCAAAATCAAAGGTTATAAACCTCAAAGCCGAGGCCCGTGGACAAAGCAAGGAGAGCGGTGAGCATGATTTGGGGAAATTCATACTAGACTAAAAGGTCGGGGAAATGCCAGTTTCCGAGCTATGCCACAAAAGAAGAGGGATATCCCCAGCAGAAAGGGATTATCCCCAGCAAATAATATCATCCCCAACAAGTTGTGGAACGCAGAGCAAGGAAGGAGAAAGGGAAAGCCAACCCCAGCAGGAGTATCACAACCAACCACCGCATTTTAAACTAACAAATTTTGTTTGATTTGAAACAGGTAAAGGAAATGGCATTGATGACAGAAATGCATGCCATAAGGGAGACTGTCAAACTGTGGAAGAAAATTTTCCTTTCATTTAGAAAATTTTCTGGAAGTCAGGTACCCAGTCGAGGAAGAATAAAGATAACATCAGTCTCAAGGGAAGTGGTCTTTGAACCAGTGTTGCCCCCAACATAATAAGTTTCAATGGAGGAAGTTGTTCCCCAGCAGACAGAACAAAGGGATGACACTTGTGCTCAGAAAAGCAAAAGGCCAGTATCATTCCCAACAGCCTTCCGAAGAGTGAAGCACTAGTTCTGAAGGAGTCAGAATCCCCCAGTAGTGTTATCCTCGACAGCGTCATCCCCAGCTGATAACATTTTATCCCCCAACAGGTAAGTAAATAATTCCCCAACAGTGTTATCCCCAGCAGTTCGAGGAGTCCAACACAAGTTTGGTGAAAATCGGTATCCTCAGCGGTTCTTTTCGGGGAAAGGCAAAACGAGTCTTAAGGGAGGTAGTCTTCGAAGGAAGAAGCTATGCAAAAAAAAAAAAAGAAAAAAAGAAGCAAAACAAAAAAGAGAAAAAAAGAAAAAGAAAAAAAGAAAAAAGAAAAAAGAAATTTTTTTTGCAGAGGAATGAAACATCCTACTTAAAAGGAGGTAATATTGGAAGGAGTAAGATAACATATTTACTCAGCAGAGTTATCCTCAGCAGTGTTATCCCAAGCAGGGTTACTCAGCAGTTCGCAGTGTTATCCCCAGCGGATCATCGAGATGTAGAAGCATCCTCGACAGAGTTTCGACCAAGTTTCAAGAGGATCGGACAACCCATAGTGGGTAAGGAAGAAAAGGAAAATTCATCCCCAGCAAAATAATCCCCAGCAAGTTTTGAGGTAAGACATTTTCAAGTTTTGAGGATATTTTGGGTTCATCCGCCCTCGAATAGGATATTTTGGGTTCATCCGCCCTCGAATAGGATATTTTGGGTTCATCCGCCCTCGAATAGGATATTTTGGGTTTACCCATAGGAGAGGCATTTCCTCCTAAGTTTGTTTTTTACCCATAGGAGATGCATTTCCTCCTAAGTTTGGTTTTACCCATAGGAGATGCATTTCCTCCTAAGTTTAGTTTTACCCATAGGAGATGCATTTCCTCCTAAGTTTATTTTTACCCATAGGAGATGCATTTCCTCCTAAAGTTTAGTTTTACCCATAAGAGATGCATTTCCTCCTAAAGTTTAGTTTTACCCGTAGGAGAGGCATTTCCTCCTAAGTTTAGTTTCACCCATAGGAGAGGCATTTCCTCCTAAGTTTAGTTTTACCCATAGGAGAGGCATTTCCTCCTAAGTTTGTTTTTTTTACCCATAGGAGATGCATTTCCTTCTAAGTTTGTTTTTACCCATAGGAGATGCATTTCCTCCTAAGTTTGTTTTTACCCATAGGAGAGCATTTCCTCCTACGTTTGTTTTACCCATAGGAGAGGCATTTCCTCCTAAGTTTAGTTTTACCAATAGGAGACGCACTTCCTAAGTTCATTTTACCCATATGAGACTCACTTCCTAAGTTTAGTTTTACCCCTAGGAGACGCACTTCCTAAGTTTAGTTTTGCCAATAGGAGACGCACTTCCTAAGTTTAGTTTTGCCAATAGGAGACGCACTTCCTAAGTTTAGTTTTACCCATAGGAGATGCATTTCCTCCTAAGTTTATTTTTACCCATAGGAGATGCATTTCCTCCTAAAGTTTAGTTTTACCCATAAGAGATGCATTTCCTCCTAAAGTTTAGTTTTACCCATAGGAGATGCATTTCCTCCTAAGTTTGTTTTTACCCATAGGAGATGCATTTCCTCCTAAGTTTATTTTTACCCATAGGAGAGGCATTTCCTCCTAAGTTTAGTTTTACCCATAGGAGAGGCATTTCCTCCTAAGTTTGAAATCAGGAGCCCGCCTGAAGAGAGGAATGACATTTATTTTTAAAGTTGTTGTTGAAGTCAGAAGCCCACCTGTAGAATGGCATTTTATTTTTAGAGTTGTTTGTTGAAGTCAGGAGCCCGCCTGAAGAGAGGAATGACGTTTTTATTTTTCAAAATTGTTGTTGAGATCAGGAGCCCGCCTGAAGAGAGGAATGACGTTTATTTTCAAAGTTGTTGAAATCAGGAGCCCGCCTGAAGAGAGGAAAGACGTTTTATTTTTAAAAGTTGTTGAAATCTCGCCAACCTAAAGAAAGGAATGGCATTTTATTTTTAAAAGTTGTTGTTGAAGTCAGGAGCCCGCCTGAAGAGAGGAATGACGTTTATTTTCAAAGTTGTTGTTGAAATCAGGAGCCCGCCTGAAGAGAGGAAAGGCGTTTTATTTTTAAAAGTTTTTAAAGTTGTTGTTGAAGTCAGGAGCCCGCCTGAAGAGAGGATTTCCTCCTAAGTTTGTTTTTACCCATAGGAAATGCATTTCCTCCTAAGTTTGTTTTACCCATAGGAATGACATTTTTATTTTAAAGTTGTTTGTTGAAGTCAGGAGCCCGCCTGAAGAGAGGAATGACGTTTATTTTAAAAGTTGTTTGTTTGAAGTCAGGAGCCCGCCTGAAGAGAGGAAAGGCGTTTATTTTTAAAGTTGTTGTTGAAGTCAGGAGCCCGCCTGAAGAGAGGAATGGCGTTTTATTTTTAAAAGTTGTTGAAATTTCGCCAGCCTAAAGAAATAAATGACATTTTTATTTTAAAGTTGTTTTTAAAATCAGGAGCCCGCCTGAAGAGAGGAAAGACATTTATTTTTAAAGTTGTTGTTGAAGTCAGGAGCCCGCCTGAAGAGAGGAATGGCGTTTTATTTTTAAAAGTTGTTGAAATTTCGCCAGCCTAAAGAAAGGAATGACATTTTTATTTTAAAGTTGTTTTTGAAATCAGGAGCCCGCCTGAAGAGAGGAAAGACGTTTTATTTTTCAAAGTTGTTTGTTGAAGTCAGGCGCTCACCTGTATAACATGAGGAATACTTTTAGTCTTATACTGCAGATTTTGAAATCAGTAACCCGACTGGAAGGCAGAAGATTACAACAGGAATCCCCAGCAGGAAACAATAAAAATCCCCAGCACCGGGAAGCAGAAGGTGGCAACAAGAGGTCCCAGCACAAATTCAAGCGCGTGAGTCAAAAGGAAGAAAAGACGCGTCTTGAATGAAACGGCCTGTGAACATTAAATCATGCCCAGCATAACAAATCTGATTAAGAAAGTCGTATCCCCAGAGGAACCGCCAAAAAGCTTAATGAAGAAAGCCATGTCCCCAGCGAACCGAACGAAATGATGAAAGCTGGTATTCAGAAAAGCAAAGGGCCAGTGTCATCCCCAAATTCACGGAAGAAAAGCACCGGAGGAAACACAAGCCGACAAGAAAGCAAGGCAACAAGAACAAATTACAGTCTAGCCTAGCTTCTTGTTTTCTTTTAAGCACGGTGTAACAAGGAGATCGGTAAGCAGTGGTAATAGCATGCAACAGCAGTAACCTTGCAGTCCCACGGTAGTCCCAGCTACCAAAACTTCCCGAACTACATTGACCTGATTCCTGTTTTAGCCCAGGATATGTAGGAAACCTCTGAAGCAAAGGTTCGGTCAAATCTTTCAAAAAATGCTTCACACGGAGTACTCGGATGGGCAAAAATCGCTCACTTTATCTTTGCACGAAAACCCTTCGTGTCTTCGGGCAAAGAGGGGCAGCTGTAAGCACGTGATTTTTGCCCTATGAAAGAATTACTCCCAAAAAATTCAAAATAAAATGATTTTTCCTTGGTGTGCAATTTTTTTTTATTTTTGTGGTATTTTTGTGTAATTATTTGTATATTTGCCTGCGCATGTTTATTTGTTAAATTAATAAAAAAAAATATAAAAATATATCGCATTTTGCATGTAGGATTTAATTCTACAATAGTTAGTAATTAAATTTGTTTTACAAAAAATGAAAATCACAAAAAGACATCTTTTGCATTTTTAGCATTTAATGTCCAATTGTATAATTTCATGTTTAATTATTACTTAATTGTGTGTTAATTGTTATTGGGATTTAATTTGCGCTTTTATAAATTAATTTAGTTCCATATGATAATTTAAGGATTTTTAGAATTTAGTTTTAGAAAAATAAAAGAAGAAAAGAGAGCAAAAAATAAAGAAAATCGAAATTGGGCCTCTGCTCCAAATTCAAGCCACAGGCCCAAATATACCCAACCTTCCTCTACGACCCGGTCCATTTCAAACCGGGTCGACCCAATCCATAACCCAAATACCCAACACCCCCCTATCTTACACAAAACAAAACAAAAAAACCCTAACACTAACCATCCCCCCCTTCCTTATCTTCTTCTTCTCCATCACCTTCCCCAAGCAAGCAACCATGGCTGCCCCCCCTCACACCTAATCCCCACGACCAACACCCTCAACACACAGTAGTCGTCGAAGCTTGCTCGACACCCATGGCTGCGCATCTCCTTCTTCTTCACGACAACCCAGCAGCAACCAAGCCAGCCCGTCGCTGCTGCCATGGCTGCGTCTTCTCCATCCATTGCTACTGCTACTGCCTGCTTCTCCGTCGTCCACCATTGCTGCCCGACGCAGCTACTCCGCTACCGTTGCTGCTGCGTCATCTCCTCCTCCTGCGGCTGCGTCGTCTTCTCCTCCGCCGCTGCTGCGTTGCTGCTGCCCGTCTCTGCTGCTGCTGCGTCGTCTGGCTTTTTCTGCTCCTTCTGCTGCGTCGTCTATGGCAGCTCGTACTACTGCTGCGACGCAAGCTCCAGCTCGTTGATTGTTGTTGTCCGCTACTTCTCCTTCAAGTTCTTCGTTTGTCCGTTCGTGATCGTCTTCGGCGTCAAATGGTTTTGGTGCGATATTTGTTTCCGGGCAGATTTGTTTTCGTTCGAGTTCATCATCGTTTCGATCCGGTTAGTGGGTTTGAGTCTCATTTATTGTCCATAATTTGTTTGATATTTTCAGATTTGAAATTAGTATAAGTTTGTTTTATTTTTCTTATTTATTGTTAGATAAAAATGGTTAGTTTAATTATATTGTTGTTAGATCTAAGTTGAAGATTCAATTAAATATTTTTCAGTTTGTTTTATTAATTTAAAAGGATTTAATGTTAATATAAAAGAATGTTAGTTTAAATCGTTTGAATCCGTTGTTTGTTATAGATTAAATTCGTGTTCATTTTGTTTAAAGTTCGTCTTTAATTTAGTGATTTAATGAGAAGTTATGTTTTGGTTTTTAATTTTTTTTGAATCATGTATCTTTGTTATAATTTTATTGGAGTTAATTAAAAAGATCAATTGATTATTTGAAGTTTAGTGATTTGAATATGTTTATTTGTTTTGTTTAAGCTTAATTCGAATTTGAATAAAACTTGCTTGTTATTGTTGTTGAAACTTTTTATTTATGTTCATACTTTGTTTGATTGTTCTTGAATCCGAAATTAGTATAAGTTTGATTTTCTTGTTTGTTGTTTATCATTTATGATTATTTCTTCGGTTTGCTTCATGATCTTGTTTAGTTTTAATATAGAAATTATTGGTTGTAATGTGTTAGATTTAATTTTAAGTTCAAATGATTATTGAATTTAGAAATCTGAATATACTTGTTGTTGTTGAATCTGAAAGTAGGTTTGTTGTTGTTAAAAATATTGTTCAATCAAGATAATTTTAGTTGTTTCTTTGTTGTTCATCATTTAGTTTGAATTTGTTGTTAAAAATTTGTTTAGAAATTGGTCATATTTGCTGTATTTTGGTTGAAATTAATTAGGTGAATTGGTTATAGCTGATGGGGGTAGTTTGGTAATTTGCAGTACGTTCAGGGGTAAAATGGTAATTTCAGTAAGGGCAGAGGGGTATTTTTGGAATTAAAATTCTGAATAATTATTTATTTTGAGTGTTCTTTCCATTAAAATTAAGATAATATTAAAATAATCAATAATGGGGGGACAAGATATAATGGTGGAGAATAATGCAATTGTTTAATATAAGCATGGGGGACAAGATATAATGGGGTATTTGTTTAATAAAGTGGGGGACAAAACATTAGATAGTGGGATTAAAAGGGGGATGAGTGGAAGATAGTGGGTTTTAATTTTTTTTTTAATGCTGAAAGATGTTAATAAAAGGAAGGACTTGATCAGATTTTGAGAGGACAGATAGAGAGAGAGAGAAAAAAAAAAGCTGAATATTTAAGAGAGAAAGGAAATTCCGAAAAATACTAAGACTTCAGAAAATAAAAAGAAAAGGATTCTGGAAATTCAAAAGAAGAATAGTATACACCTGATATACAATCCAAATATTCTGATATACGGATTCAGAAATTAAGGGTTAAATACTAACTAGTCTTTCAAAATCTGAAAAGATTCCCTTTGCTTTTGTCCGTTGATTGTTGTTGGTGTTTCTAGATTTTGTCTTGATTTTAAAATCTGTCACTAAGTTTCTCGTTGCTGGTTGTTACTGGTTGCTGGGGTTGCTGTTGTTGTATGCTACTGAGTTTCTGCTGATCTCACTTTTCTTTTGCTTCCAATATCAGGTACACAACTGACACGCTGATTATTGTAAACTGAAACATGAAGCATGAATACGAAAATGAAGAGTTGAATGTTCTAAATTTATTTTAATTATATTCTGAATTTTATTTGTATATATAAATTATTTAGCTTACTCTAATCAGAATCATGTAGCTGTTTAATATATATAGTGAAATATCGGACGATAGCTTAACGGACGAACTATCTATATATTGCCTAAAAATAAATAAATAGTGTAGTAACTTCGTCTAGTTAATTCGCTATTGTTGGATGATTACCATGTCTCAAAAAGCACGTTAGTTACATCAAAATAGACCATTTTGGAACTTGGAGGAATGTTGTTTAGTTAAATATTATTGGTTAATTTCAGCATGTAAATAAATTAAGACATTTTTTTTATTTTATTTTGTAGAGACAAATTTAATAGAGAATAATGTAGGCATTTTAGGATTGTCTTTTAAAAATAAATGAGACGAGCCTCGCCGAATAAAAATACAAAATTGTGGGGCCCTCGATAAATGTTTAATTAAAATTAATTAGATTTCGGGATGAGCCGTTTAGCAAAATTCCACGGCCTTACCCAAAAATAATAATATGCTAATTGCTTTAGGCGCGCATTTTAATAAGCTTACCTTCTTAAACTCGGGTGTGCATTTCATGCGACCCAAATCCAAATCCCAAAACATTGAATAAAAATGTGTTCCGGATTGCGGGTGCATTTCATGTGACGCAATCCAAAGACATGTTTTTAAGCGATGTTCACATTCTTTTTTAAAAAATATAATAATAAAAGCGGTAAAGAGTTAAAACTTGCACATGAGCGCATAATTGTATAAAATCAGATAAACAAGCCGAATATAACAGTTGAGCGACCGTGCTAGAACCACGGAACTCGGGAATGCCTAACACCTTCTCCCGAGTTAACAGAATTCCTTATCCGGATTTTTGGTTCGCAGACTGTAATATAGAGTCATTCTTTTCCTCGATTCGGGATTAAATTGGTGACTTGGGACACCCTAAATCTCCCAAGTGGCGACTCTGAAATAAATAAATAAATCCCGTTTCGATTGTCCTTTAATTGGAAAAAACTCCTTCGCCCTTCGCGGGGGCGGAAAAAGGAGGTGTGACACTTTGCGTCAATTAATTATAGTTATTATATTTTCTTTCGTTTGATCTATTTGTCTATATAAATAAAAAGGATGTATAACCCGAACCGACCCTGGTGGGAGCAAATAATTTTTTGGCTTATATTCAGTTGCAATTTAAGGAGATTAAATACACTACACATCACACTCTTCTATATTTTATATTAAATGTTTGACTTTTCTGTTTGTTTAATTAAGTATAGTTATGCTTTGCGTCAATTAGTTATAGTTATTATATTTTCTTTCGTTTGATCTATTTGTCTATATAAATAAAAAGGATGTATAACCCGAACCGACGCTCGAGTTGATCAAATCGATTAGGTCGGCACCCGTAACCAGTGGCGGACCCAGGATTTTTATCAAGCGGGTTCAAAAAAAAACATTAGAGGTCATATGTGAATAGCTAGTTTCGAACTCAGGACCATGTGGAAAATTTGAACCCTCTTTACCAACAGGCTAGACATTTTACTTGTTTCAAGTGGGTTCAAAATTATATTTATACCTTTACTTGTCTGAAAACAGCAAAAATATACCTATATATACAGTGTTATTTTTCGATGAAGCGGGTTCATATGAACCCACTTGACTCCACGTGAGTCCGCCCCTGCCCGTAACCCCTAAATCCTGGATCCGCCTATGAGTACTGGACACTGAATAGGAAACCTAAAAAAAAGAATAAGCACATCACTTCACTTAGTAAAATAGGAGAAAAAATAAAATCTGTGCTTGACTTGGAGATTCCAAGCTAGACAATCATTAGGTCCACAATGGGGGCCAAGACATTACTTCTTGTTGGGGAATTGGTAAGTCTTATAAAAATGCATATTTGGTCAATCGTCACTATCTTCCAGACTTAGTCCTACGTTGATTGGCCTTTTCTTCTTCGTTTTTTTTTTCCATTAAATAATACGTGGCCACTTTTTAATTTCTATGAAAGATTCTTCTTTGAATTACATGTTTTCTTCTAACTTTGCAATTTCCAAGTCAATGCAATGCCCACACTGGTGGACTCCCAAAGTTGTTTGTGATAACCATAGAGCCCAAATTTTCAAAAGCTCTGGTTCTCACAGTTCTTCCCCTTTGTTGAAAGCTGTGGTAATTAATGCATCACAATAACTTTTCATGACTTCAGCTTTTGTATTTTGAATCTTTACATAAGTTAAGAAATCCTCTAACTTGAACATGATGGTCGAATTTATACGATATAATATAATATAATATATATTATACATCTGTCTGTTATTAAGCAATTGAATAGACAACTTTGTTTTTAATATTCCTAGAGAAGCCATATGTTAACTTTTACAGTAATAAATACTACTGTCTGTGAGCACGTGATTTTTGCATTACGAAAAATTGCTCCAAAATAAATCAAAATAAATTTCTTTTACTGTGTAATTTGTGAATTTGCGTGGTGTTAAATATTTGTATTATGTCCGTAAATGTTTATATTTGTCATAATAAAATAAAAATAAAATAAAATACATATTGCATGCATATAGGATTTAATTATGCATTTAAGAGATAATTTAAATAAAATCGCAAAAAATACGCATTGGATCTATTTTAAATGTTTCACTATGTAATTGATGTTTTTGCCTATGTGTTAAATAATTGTTATAGAGTAATTAATATATTTTTTGTGAAGTTAAAATGGTTTTATAATTTTTAAATTAGAAAATGAATTAATTAAAAAATAAAATAAAGAAAACATACTAGTAAAAGATTGGACCTGGATTAAAATCCAGGCCCAAATCAATTAATCCCCTTCACAGCCCAATCCCAACAGCCCCATGTCCGGTCCAATTCAAACAAATCAAAACGACGACGTTTCATCACCCTTCATCAAGGGCCGTCGGATTCAATTCATCCAACGGTTGAGATACACTACCCTTACCCGTAACCCGTAACCCGACCCTTTAACCCGATCCAGCCTGACCCCAACCTTTAACCAAACGACGACGTTTGGTTAAGTGAATTGATCTCAACCGTAAATCTTAATTGATCCAACGGATGAGATCAATCCACCCCACTCGTATATAAATCCAATCCACACCCCAGCCCCCCAGACCAAACACCCCACCCTTCGGCCCTGTTCATCGTCTCCTTCAAGAGACCAAATGAACTTCACCTTCCACCACCGTGCACCGCCTACCGGAAATCGCCTCACGGCGGTTCCGGTAGTCCAAACCACCCCACCTTAACACCCTCGACTCCTCTCAACCTCCCCATTCCAAATCCATAACACATATACCTCGAATCAGGCCCCAATGTCTCGAATCTTCGATCGAAGTTTGGCCTGAAGAACCAACTGTCTCTGATGACTTCCAAAATAACACCAGAGCTTCCCCTGTCCATCCTCATCACGGATCTGTTAGTAGCATGGTTCGAATCTTCATAGAACTGCTCGAATCTTAACTTGAAGATTCGAGTGAAACCTAACCCTACTCAGATTCTTTCCAAATTAACACCAAATGACCCCTAGACCTCGCTCGTGCCTAGAATACCGTTGGTTTGCTTCGAATCTGCCTAGAAGTGTTCGGATTTAAGATCCAAAATCTGGAACCCTAAGAATTTTCCAATCTTGGAATTTTTCCGATTCGAGTGAAGGATTGAGGTCTAAGAGACTTTAATCGAGGTATTCTCAACTGAGAATACTTCGAATAAAGTCTGTTCAACCTAAAAAATGTCCGAATCCAAGTTGAGTCTGTGTCTGAATAAATTTGAAGATTCAGAGGTATTTTCTATTTCTTTTGTGTATTCTACGTGTATTGTTGTCTGTTTTAATAGTTTTTTTTAATTTTTCATATTTGTTTTGATCAATTCTGTCATTTCTGTCTCCTACCCCATCTACTTGATCCGAATGAGAATTGTTTCTATTGGTTGTGATTGTTTACAATGTGTGTAATCGACTCGATTAAGTTCGTCGATTAATTATATTACGAATTCTCATAATACTGATTGAAATTATCTGTTATTATGTACTGTTTGTTGACGAATACTGTAGATAATCATTTTAGCTAATACTCGTTAGTTAAATCATCCTGGTTTATATGAATCTGTCAAAATAAAGGTTGTATATATGTTACTGTCTGAACATTAAAGTTTCAGGACATTGTCAGTATTGACAATGATCCTGTGTGTGTTTGATTCTAGTTCAGTGTTAGGTCCAGTCTGAATTGTGTTGATAATTTTCAGTAATATGTTGTTAGTTCTAAATTCAGTGAAATATTGCTATAATGTCAAGTTTGGATTCTAGTTTACAAAGTTGGTCAGATACAATTGTATTAGGAGGTTAATAGGATTGGTTATAGCTGTAAATCAGAAGAATAACTAAGTTTGTACAGATTTTTAGAAACTGTTTTGCTATAGGTTCTGATTTTTCAGTAATAACATCAAGATTTCAGGGGCATTTTTGGGAATGAGCAGTAAAAAACAGGGTGTTAGTACTAGTATATTATAATGTAATGTTAGTTGCTATTAGTTAATAATACTAATGGGGAACAAGGGATAATGGGCTGCTGAAAATCAGGGAAAAGGTTTTACATAATGGGATTTTCTGTTTTTAAAAAGAAGAAGGCTGGTCCAAGAAGCACTTAAATTGCCTAGGACCAGCCCTGTATAAATACAGGAGCTGGACAGACAGTTAAGGAGACAGAATTTTTGAGTGAGAAAACAGAATTTTTAAGAGAGAAAAAAGAGAATTTTTGAGTGAGAAAGAGAGAATTTTAAGAGAGAGTTTTGCATGCAGAATTTAGTCAGAAAAACTGGAAGAAAGTTTAAGAGTTCCTTTTGAAGAAATTTTAGGAAAATTGAGAGGGAGTTTCAGATTTTAGGATCAGTTTTCAGAAGAGGAGAGTTTGAGAGATTTTAAAAGAGGAAAAAGAAACAGAAAAGGAACAAAAGAGCATTCACACACACACAGATATACAACAACAGAAAAACAAAAATCAGAAAAAATGGGATTTTGAAACTGAAAAGGAATTGAAATTTGAAATATTGTTTCTTTTGTTGAATTTGTTCAACCTTACTTGGTTCCATTGATTCAATTAATATTTGAAGTGTCCAGCTTTAAAAATAGCTGTACTGTGTATCTGTTTTCTTCGGATCCTCTTATTGCTCAAATTTGAGGGAATACTGGTATTTCGCTGTTTTTGTTACTGCTGCAACTGCTGAAACTTACTTCTTCTACCTTCATTTTCAGGTATATATATCCTTTTAAATTCTATGTTGGAAAGAGATTCAATATGGTGGATAAATGAAGATTGAATTGAAATTCTGTTTTTATCTGTCCAAATTCATCAATTTAAATCTCGTTTTTTTTATTTTATGTTAGTTAATTAGTAGTGAATTCAATTTGATAGCTATGAGCTAATTGTCTTACTTTGAAAGTTCGTATAAAGATTTGTAATAACATTAGCTCATTATCTCATTAGTTTAATCATATTAAATTGTCGAAGTAGGGAATATGGTATGAATGTTGTTCATTATTTAAATTTTGTTGTTGGTTAAGTAAGAAGTGATGTAGAAGGGCCAAGATAACTATAGTAGTGATATTTTTTGTTACATAAGGTTAAGATGATGATGTCGATAAGATAATAGATGTGTGTATAAACTTTGGTGAAAGGTGACATGGTATAGCTTGTTACGATGTTTAAAATATTATGAAGGTTTACAACATATAACTAAGTTGCATATAAGGTAATTTTATTGAATTGGCTTGTATAATAATTCCTTTCTTATAAACTCGAATGCCTATCTACCTTCTTAAAATAAATTAACCAAGTAATTAGGCCTATTATATTAAAAGCAAGCATATGAGAATAAGTTGATTTGTATATACATAAATGGCAACTTCTTAAATCAATGGTAATTAAAAATAGAATTTGCATTAAATAATCATGAAAATTCCCGGAAATATTTCCTTCCTTTATGAATTATTTATTTTCGGTTTCATATGCAATTTATTCTTTGGCATATTTATATATGTCACATTTGTTTTAAAGTTAGTACTAATCATATTTTTATTCTGTCTTTTGAATTTGAATAATTGGAATGAATATGATTTATATTCGGAAATTATAATCAATGGTCGATATTTAATAAATTGTGGATTATTTTCCAAAAATTTAAAGAATATCTTAAAACAAGATTTTTCGTGATATAACAAACATTTTTTTTCAAAATTTCATAATATCATTACAAATATGTTGCGCAATTAGGGATACGTTCGCGTACCCTGATTATACTTTTTAAAGAAACAAAACTTCGGATTATGCGTACGCGCAATTTCGAGCGAATATTTAATAAAAGGATTTTTCTAAAGGCATTAAATCAATTTCATAAAAAACCCGAGATGTACGGTTCACTATTCAAGAAAAATAAATATTCTTGATTCAAAACAATCTCGGAGAAATGATTGCTTAATATATTATAAAAAATTATTGTGTACACGTACGCGTGACACAATTCCGCATTTTTAATTTATAACACGAATATACGTACGCGTAATTCGATTCAAAGAAGGTTTCAATCGTAATAAGTATAAGCAGTAGTAAAATCAGAAAACATCAATATCTAATAAAATCAAGTTGATTAAGCCAATAATAAAAACAGTTAAGCGACCGTGCTAGAACCACGGAATTCGGAAATGCCTAACACCTTCTTCCGGATTAACAGAATTCCTTACTCAGGATTTCTGGTTCGCGGGAAAAAATAAACAGAGTCATATTCTCCTCGATTCAGGGATTATAATTGGTGACTTGGGACGCCTCAAAATTCCCAGGTGGCGACTCTGAAACAAATAAACAAATCCCGTCTCGACTGTCCTTTAATTGGAGAAAACTCCCCACGCGCCCCGCGGGCGCGGGAAAAGAGGAGGTGCGACAGCTCTGGCGACTCTGCTGGGGACTTCAGAGTGTTATCTTAACCCAGAACCATTGGTTCAGGGTTTAAAGAATTCGAGCTTAAAATATCTGTTTTATTGGCTTTACTTACTATATAATTTTCAACTGTTTATATGCTAATATGCTAAATGTTTTTTTTTACCGCTTTAATATTATTTGAATTGTGAATATATACAACTGCTACGAAACCCCCTTCTTTCTGAGTCTTCTGAATTTATGGTGTACACGTGCGCGTGACCCACCTTTCTGTTAAAGTCATACCAAATAAGACGGAGTTGGGACAAGTAACTAGGCCAGGCAGACTTTCGTGCTCCCGGTACGTTGCCCCCGCTTCGGCTCAAACTGTCCGTTTGGGTAAGCCAGGTTTAGAACAATCAACCTAAGGTTTTACACTTAGAATAACTCAGCCATGTACCGGATCCCTAGTAGGAACGAATATTTGCATCATATGCATTTGCCCTTGGAGACTCAACACAGGGGTTGGGTCTGTCTAGGACAGGTGAACCCAAAATTAAAAGACCATCATGATGCATCCTACTTGCTACTTGTGCATTCATTTGCCTCAAACATGCTTGTTGACCAGCTTAAATAAAATCATGGTAAGAAGCAAGGAATAAAATGGGTTGTTTTAAAATTTTCTAAAAAAAAAATAGTTTTAAATTTTGAAATAAAAATATTTAAAAAAAAAAAAAAAATCGAAAATAAATTTTAGTATAAATTTTCCCAAAATAAATTTTGACTTTATTAAAATTAAATTTCAGATACAAAATGAGCACCACACAAAGCCCCTCATCCACAAGTACGGAGGAATTTCTATGTCAGCTTCAAATGTGGTGGTATGATTTGGGCGAAGACGGTCAAAAATGGGTCGTCAAGCATTTGGGAAATCTCACGGACATTATGAAAGTTGAGCCTCGGGATGATCTGATTACGGCATTAGTAACTTTCTGGGACCCTGTTCACAATGTTTTCCGTTTCTCTGACTTCGAGCTTACTCCTACATTAGAGGAGGTAGCTGGCTATGTTGGTTTTGACGGAAGTTTAAGAAATCAAAGCTTGATATTCACAAAGGCTCCTTCAATACATCATTCTTCGGTCTTCTGAACATCAGCAGTCAAATCAGGAAAAGCAATGTCATCAATGGATGTTGTTCCTTCAACTTTTTGTATTCCAGATTTGGAAAGTCAGATGGGTTCGAAATTCATGAGAAAGGCCTTACTAATAAGCAAAACAAAGACACTTGGCAGATACACCGACGATTTGCTTTCATGGTGGCTTTTCTAGGAGTCATGGTCTTCCCAAATAAAGAGCGAACAATTGATATTCGCACCGCAAAAATTGTGCAAATCCTCACCACTAAAGAAAATCACACCCTTGTCCCCATCATTCTGTCAGATATTTATCGGGCTTTGACTTTATGCAAATCAGGGGGGAAGGTTTTCGAAGGATGCAAAATTTTGTTGCAAATGTGGGTGATTGAACATCTCCAACAACAACCCAAGATCATACAGTATGGGTCGAACAGAGCTAGTTGCATCGAGAGCTATGAGGAAAGAACAAAAAATTACCAAGCTCCAGAATGGATAGAAGCATGGGTATCTCATCTAAAGGCTTTAACGGCAAATCAAATTGAATGGACTCTGGGATGGCTCCCGATGAGAGAAGTAATACATATGTCAACCTCAAATAGTTATCTACTACTATTGGGATTGAGAAGCATTCAGCCATATGCACCACTAAGAGTCCTAAGACAACTAGGGAGATATCAAATAGTTCCTGATGAGGAAGATTTGAGTATGCAAGTAATCGAATTACACCCAGAAGCCACTATTCCCGAAGCTCTACTTCAGCAGATGTGGAATGGGTGCCGATACTTGAAAAGTGATACTCAAGTTCTAGACGCTACCAAGGGTGAGATAAATCCTGGATATGCAAGGTGGTTCGAAAAGCGGTCCCGCGTGGATGATGTACCGGAACCTGAGCTAAAAAGGCCAACAAAAAGACCCCATGTTCAAAATTTCAATGATAAAATCCAAGAACGGTTAATCTGGGGAGAAAAAGAAAAAGGGTACAAAGCCACTATCCATGCCCTAAAAGAAAATCTAAGAAGCCTCAGTTTGGAGAAAGATTTGCAAGAACAAGAAGCCAAAGGCGAGAAAAAGAGTCTAGCTTGTGAGAATGAAAATCTTCATGCTCGATTCCAAAAAATGAAAAGAGTCTCTGAAACGCCGAAGAGAAGCTGGAAAGATAAAAAAACCATCGCCAATCTCTTCGAAAAAATGCAAGATTTTGACTCCATTCTTGCAGAAAACGAAAGGGCATTGAGCAAAGCAAAAGAAAGGATCCAACAATTAAATGAAGAAGCCAGATCTAACAAGAAACGCCAGGATAGGCAATCCGAAAAAGACAAGGCTCAATTCAAGAAGGAAAAAGACTATTGGATGCGATCAGAAGACCAGCTTCGTGCACAACTAGAAGAGGCAAGAAGATGCAACAGAGAATACCAACAAGCAGACCTCGACAGGGAAAGATCACAAGCAAGATTAGAGCAGGCCAGACTCCGAGCTCTATTAGAATCAGCTTTAGATCGTGAAAACCGTGTCAGAGACATAGCCACCACTCGTCAGCAGCAATTGCAAGACCAAGACCAACGTCTCCAAGGTTTCAGGGCACAAGTCCACGACTTGGCAGTCTTCACATCTCAAAGTTATGTAAACTGCCAAGGAATGGATTATGAAAGGTTTACAGAGCATGCGCCCACTTTTGCTCGTCATCTAGCAATAGAGTTGGAAAGGATGTATCGTACGCTGGGAGGCCATCCAGGTCAAGCCCCACATTGAGCAGATAATCCAATATTAGAGAACAAAAGTGGAAAGTGGGGCATTTTGTGAGATGTTATGAATTGTATCTTTTATTCTGATTTAAGTGTGTGTATTTCAAGCTATTTTCTTAAAGTTTTCGAATGTAATTCCATCTTTGTGTAAATAAATAAACATGATTGACTTTGATCCGAACTACGCAAGGTCTGATTCATGTTTGACATAATACATAGGCAATCTCTAAGAGTCGATCACCACGATAAAGATATCTATAGTAAATAAAAGCGAATGACAATTTTTCAATTTCAATAAAGCTGGGACGATACAAGCAACCGAGCGAATGCATAATAGAAAGGGATTATTTGTCTAGGAGCATTGCATCTCAACGTGTGATTATATATGTGTTAAACTCTCAAAACTAACAAGTTTGTTCATTTTCAGAATTCAACCAGTTAGTTTCTCTAAAGAGTATACTGGCATATTATCACTATCACACAAGATCAAAAGGACCAATACCCGAAAGTATGTCTATCCCAGATGTTGACACAAGTATGGAGATAGAAGAGATGGATGTCGGGAAAATGAAAGAAGAAATGCTTAAGCTCAAGCAGCAAATGGCAGAAATGTACCAAGCTTGGTCTACAGGACAGTTGCCCCCATCTTACCCAAATAACCCTGCTCCATCAATAATCCAAACTCAGGATAATATCACCACTGAATTATCCCCAAGTTTCCCCATTTATCAGCACTACCGAGGCACCACCTCTCAGACACCACAGTTTCCACCTCCAAAACCAGTTCCGTACCTTCCTCCACCTATGACTCCTGTTTTTGTAGCACCTCCCCCTGCTACATTTCACAAATCTCCTAGTGAGCCTACATTTCAGGCCCAAGACAACCAATATTACCCCCGGAGCCCACCTTCAAAGCCTTCGAAATCAATTCACCTGCTCCTCAGTTTGATCTCCCAACCGAAATTAACAAGCCAGCCAAAAATGCTGAACAAGAAGAGATGTTCAGGAAGGTCAAAAGTCTAGAACAGTCGTTCCGAGACATGCGAGGATTAGGTGGGCAAGTCAGTGTAGCCTACAAAGATTTATGCTTATTCCCTAATGTACAATTGCCATTTGGCTTTAAGATGCCCAAATTTGACCTATACAGCGGGCACGGCGACCCAGTAGCCCACTTAAGGGGTTTCTGTAGCAAGATGCGAGGAGCTGGGGGAAAGGATGAATTATTGATGGCTTACTTCAGTCAAAGTCTAAGCGGATCAGCTTTGGAGTGGTATACACGCCAAGACCATGGAAGATGGTACACCTGGGATGACCTGGCACAGGCATTCGCATACCATTTCCAATACAATCTGGAAATCATCCCAGATCGATTATCTTTGACCAAATTTGAGAAGAAACACAATGAAAGTTTCAGAGAGTATGGTTTTCGGTGGAGAGAACAGGCGGCAAGAGTGGATCCTCCTATGAAGGAGAGCGAAATGGTAGACTACTTCCTCCAAGCCTTGGAACCAACTTACTACGCCCACTTGGTTTCAGCGGTTGGAAAATCATTCAACGAGGTAGTGAAGATGGGAGGTATGGTAGAAGAAGGCCTCAAGACAAACAAAATCATGAGCTATTCAGCAATTAAGGCAACTACTCAAGCTATTCAAGGCGGGGTAGGAGGAATCGGAAGAAAGAAGAGGGAGGAAGCAACCGTAGTTGATTCAGGAATTTGGCCAGGACCCAGGGGTTCCCCACTTTACTATAATCAGCAACGACCTCGCCAATCAGCTTACCACCATGATTCATCCCAACATTACTATCACCCTTCAGAGCCTCATTTCGCCATTAACCACGCTCAAGCATACAATCAGCCACCTATTCACACCAATTGGCGTGCTCCTGTCACACCAAATACCTACCCCCGAGCTTATCCCGGACCAGGTTTCAGGCCTAGACCAGCATTCAGGGGAGAAAGGGAACAGAAAAAGAAAACTTACACTCTATTGGGAGAGTCTTACACTAGTCTGTTCCACAGGCTGAGACAGTTAGACATGTTGAGACCAATACAATCCAAGCTACCCAATCCTCCACCAAAGAATCTGGATTACACCATTAGCTGTGAATATTGCTCCGGTACACCAGGCCATGATACGGAGAAATGTTGGCATTTGAAAAATGCAATACAAGAGCTGATTGACACTAATAAAATCGAGGTTCAAACCCCCGAAGCTCCAAATATCAATAGAAATCCAATGCCAGCCCATCAAGAGGCTAATATGATAGAAATCATACAAGCTGATGGGGAGACAAAGAAGCCGTCACAAACTGTCATGATGATCAAGTCTCATGAAACCAAGCCAGATAAGCAGTTAATGGAGGAGAAGCCGGTATCTAAGCATAACAAGAATGGTGGTGAACCGTCTATGATAGTCGATGAGGGATCATCGAACAAAGTTGCCGCAAAACAAGAGAGGACAAAGGTGATAGTACCAGGGGTTGCTAACAAACCCGTCGTAATTGTGGAAGGAGCACGTACAGATCGGGTTATTATTGCACCTGTAATTCAGCTGCCAATCATCAACAACAAAGCCATCCCATGGAATTATGAACGGGTGACCGTAATGTACAAAGGCAAAGAAATCAAGGAAGAAGTGTGTGAGGTACAAGGCTTGACTCGATCGGGAAGATGTTTTACTCCCGAAGAGTTGAGAAAAACTAAAAACAATCCAATGCCCACGAAGAAAGCTGTGACGGAAGAAGAGGCGGAGGAGTTTTTAAGAAAAATGAAGCTCCATGATTATTCTGTTGTGGATCAATTGAAGAAGACCCCCGCTCAAATTTCATTGTTATCATTACTGATCCATTCAGAGGAACACCGTCTGGCATTGATGAAAATCCTGAATGAAGCTCATGTTCCTGAAAAGATCTCTGTAAATCATTTGGGCAAAATAGCCAACAGAATCTTTGAGACGAACAGGATTACATTTGCTGATGATGAATTACCTGTGGAAGGTACCGAGCACAACAGAGCTCTTTACCTCACCGTGAAATGTGAAAACTCCGTAGTAACCCGGGTATTGGTCGACAATGGGTCAAGTGCAAACATATGCCCTCTCTCCACTTTAAACAAATTAAAAATTAAAGAGGAGAGGATTCAAAAGAACAGTATCTGCGTACGAGGATTTGACGGTGGAAGTAGAGATTCATTTGGCGACATAGTGTTGGAACTAACTATAGGGCCAGTTGAATTCACAATGGAATTCCAAGTTTTGGACATGACTGTTTCTTACAACTTGTTGTTGGGTCGACCATGGATCCATGCTGCTAAAGCAGTCCCGTCAACATTACATCAGGTTGTCAAGTTTGAATGGGACCATCAAGAAATAGTCGTGCATGGAGAAGAAAATTTAAATGCTCACAACAGCACCATTGTACCAGTCGAGGGAGCAGAAATTGACCAAGGACCATGGGTATACCAAGTGTCAGACACAGTGTCGGTAGAGAAAATTCCAGAAGGAAAATACCTTGCGAATCCAAAGGTATCCTCTACATCAGTCATGGTAGCTTATGAAATGTTGAAGAATGGCTTTATACCCGGCAAAGGTCTGGGCTTATCTTTGCAAGGAATTGTACAACCAGTATCTCTCCCCGAGAACTGGGGAACATTCGGTTTAGGATTCACACCAACCGCCAATGACGTGATGAGAGCCAAGAAGTTGAAACACCAAGCATGGGTTCTTCCAAAACCAGTACCACAGCTGTTGAAGTCTTTTATCAAGACCGGTGCTAAAAATCGCCCGATAACAACAATTCCTAAATCCCAGGTCAATCCTGAGGAGGAATTAATTGAAAGGTTCGAGAAATTGTTTAGTGATGTAAATATGCTGGAAGACGGAGAAGGGTGTAGCAACACAGAAGTTCAATTCGTTGGACCAAAAACAAAGCTCAATAATTGGAAAGCCACTCCTCTCCCAATTCGAAAGGAGTCTTGGTAGTTTATTTTGATTTTTTTCAGTTTGTTTGGGATATTTCAAGGTTGTAATCCCAAAATTTATCTTACAGTTGGTTTGAAGCGTGCAAAACCTTGTTATTTTTCATTATCCAATAAAAAGCAGTTTCCTTTTTATTATCATTCCTAATAGCTTTCTTTTCTTTTTCTTCTTTTTTGTATAGTTCTCTTTATGATGGCTCTAGTGATATGGCATGCATGAGGAATCTTCAGCCCAGTCTTAAAAATCAATCTGATTCCGAAATATTAATTCAAGAAACATATTGTGATTATGAATCAGAATATGATGAAGATGAGGTTTTTGAAGAGATTAGTAAAGAGTTAATTCACTTTGAGGAAAAAATCAAACCTAACTTGAATGATACCGAGGATGTCAATATAGGAGACACGAGTAATGTCCGAGAAACTAAAATAAGTGTCCATCTCGAGCCAGAAATCCGAGAGGAGTTAATTAAAGCACTCATAGAATTCAAAGATATTTTTGCATGGTCGTATGACGACATGCCGGGCTTGAGCACTGATTTAGTGGTCCACAAATTACCCACCGATCCAACAGTGCCTCCTGTCAAGCAGAGGTTGAGAAAATTCAAGCCTGATATGAGTGTGAGAATTAAAGAAGAAATCACCAAACAATTGGAAGCAAAGGTCATTCGAGTCACTCGATATCCTGTTTGGTTAGCTAATATCGTTCCTGTGCCAAAGAAAGACGGCAAAATTAGAGTATGCGTCGACTATCGCAATCTCAACAAAGCAAGTCCAAAGGATAATTTCCCATTACCCAATATCCATATCTTGATCGACAATTGTGCCAAGCATGATATAGGATCTTTCGTGGACTGTTATGCCGGATATCATCAAATTCTAATGGATGAAGAAGATGCAGAAAAGACGGCATTCATCACACCATGGGGAACTTATTGCTACAGGGTAATGCCATTCGGTTTGAAGAACGCCGGAGCAACCTATATGAGAGCAATGACCACAGTGTTTCATGATATGATACACAAGGAAATTGAGGTATACGTGGATGATGTAATCATAAAATCAAAGCATCAGACCAACCACGTTGGGGATTTGAGGAAGTTCTTCTTAAGACTTCGCAGGTACAACCTCAAGCTTAACCCTGCCAAGTGCGCATTCGGAGTTCCATCTGGAAAATTGCTGGGATTCATAGTCAGTCGACGAGGCATCGAGCTAGACCCATCAAAGATCAAAGCCATCCAAGAACTGCCACCCCCAAGAAACAAAACTGAAGTAATGAGTTTGTTGGGAAGGTTAAATTATATCAGTAGGTTTATTGCTCAGCTCACAACAACCTGCGAGCCAATTTTCAAATTGTTAAAAAAGGATGCTGCAATCAAATGGACCGATGAGTGTCAGGAAGCGTTCGATAAAATAAAAGGGTACTTATCAAACCCACCCGTGTTGGTCCCGCCAGAGCCAGGAAGACCTTTGATTCTTTACTTGACGGTTTTGGAAAATTCATTTGGTTGTGTATTGGGGCAGCATGACCTCACTGGAAGAAAAGAACAGGCCATCTACTACCTTAGCAAGAAGTTCACAGCTTATGAGGTTAAGTATACTCATCTGGAAAAGACATGTTGCGCCCTAACATGGGTAGCTCAAAAATTGAAACACTATTTGTCATCCTACACTACTTACCTCATTTCTCGTTTGGATCCCTTGAAATACATTTTTCAAAAGCCTATGCCAACGGGAAGACTTGCAAAGTGGCAGATATTGCTCACGGAATTCGACATCGTCTATGTGACTCGGACTGCAATGAAGGCTCAAGCACTGGCCGATCATTTAGCCGAAAACCCGATCGATGAGGAATATGAGCCGTTGAAGACTTATTTTCCTGATGAAGAAACAATGCATATCGACGAGGTGGAACAAATCGAAAAACCTGGATGGAAACTTTTCTTTGATGGAGCCGCCAACATGAAAGGAGTAGGAATAGGAGCTGTAATCATTTCTGAAACAGGGCATCACTATCCTGTTACGGCTCAATTGCGATTTTATTGCACCAATAATATGGTTGAATATGAAGCTTGCATTTTGGGGTTAAGGCTAGCTGCAGACATGGGTATCCGAGAAATCTTAGTCATGGGAGATTCGGATCTTTTGATACATCAAATTCAAGGAGAATGGGAAACCCGAGATTTGAAGCTCATACCATACCGACAATGTCTACATGATCTTTGTCAGCGGTTTCAATCAGTGGAATTCCAACATATTCCAAGAATCCATAATGAAGTTGCTGATGCATTGGCTACTCTAGCATCAATGTTGCACCATCCAGACAAAGCTTATGTGGATCCAATACATATTCAAATCCACAATCAGCACGCTTATTGCAATATGGTTGAAGAAGAATTTGATGGAGAACCATGGTTCCACGACATCAAGGAATATATCAGGATGAGCATATATCCCGCACAAGCCACAAGAGATCAAAAGAGGACCATCAGGCGATTAGCAAATGGATTCTTCTTAAGCGGAGGAGTTTTGTATAAAAGAACACCAGATCTTGGATTATTAAGATGCATAGATGCCAGACAAGCTACAACTGTCATGGCTGAAATACATTCAGGAGTTTGCGGACCCCACATGAGCGGATATGTGTTGGCAAAGAAGATCCTACGGGCTGGTTACTATTGGCTTACCATGGAGAGAGATTGTATCAGTTTTGTACGCAAATGTCATCAATGCCAAATACACGGAGATTTGATTCATTCTCCACCATCCGAGTTGCACACAATGTCGGCACCATGGCCTTTCGTTGCTTGGGGCATGGATGTGATCGGACCAATTGAACCGGCAGCATCCAATGGACACAGATTCATTCTGGTAGCTATTGATTATTTTACCAAATGGGTTGAGGCCAAGACATTCAAATCAGTGACCAAGAAAGCTGTGGTCGATTTTGTCCACTCAAATATCATATGTCGATTCGGAATCCCGAAGGTGATCATCACGGATAACGGTGCTAATCTTAACAGCAACTTAATGAAAGAAGTATGTCAACAGTTTAAGATTACACATCGTAACTCTACCCCATATCGGCCCAAGGCGAATGGAGCAGTAGAAGCAGCCAACAAAAACATAAAGAAGATACTGCGGAAAATGGTAGAAGGTTCAAAACAATGGCATGAAAAATTACCCTTTGCATTATTGGGATACCGCACTACTGTTCGCACTTCAGTAGGAGCAACTCCTTATTTGTTGGTATACGGCACCGAAGCAGTAATTCCTGCAGAAATTGAGATTCCTTCCCTTCGGATCATTGCCGAAGCAAAGATTGATGATGATGAATGGGTCAAAACCCGTCTAGAACAGTTAAATTTGATTGATGAAAAACGATTGACCGCAGTATGCCATGGTCAATTATATCAAAGAAGAATAGAAAGAGCATACAACAAAAAGGTGCGTCCCCGGAAGTTCGAAGTAGGTCAGCATGTGCTGAAACGCATTCTTCCACATCAGGTAGAAGCAAAAGGCAAATTTGCTCCGAATTGGCAAGGACCATTCATTGTGACCAGAGTATTATCGAATGGTGCACTATGTTTAACAGATATTGAAGGCAAATGCATAGATATGGCGATCAATTCTGACGCGGTAAAGAGATATTATGCATAACTTTTGAATGTTTGTATTTAGCACTATTTCAAAGATTGAAATGACAAAGGCAATTTATTCTGCTGTCCAAACACTATACCATTTGCTTCCCCTTTGAGCCATAGTTGTTTCTTTCCTAACCTCTCTTGGAATCAATAAAAAAAAAAAATCTTCACTATTATGGAGTGAACTACGTTTGACCTGATTCCTCAAAGAAGGATACGTAGGCGCCTCACGGCTCGGTCATAGGGTGCACAACATGCACAATGTGCACGGAAAAGAAATATCAAGAGACCCCAATCAAGAAACTGGGGCAGGAATTGTATTGGAAATAAGAAAAGATTCCAAGAGTTGTAATTTTAAACCCATACCACAGCTATTTAGCTTTTAATACCTTTTCCATTCCTAACCTTATACCAAAAAGACCTTTCGATCAATCTTAGAAAAATGCTGATGCAAGCAAATGAAGTGGTACAAACAAGGAAAGAAAGTAAAAATGAGAGAGTCTTATAGGTGAAAACCCGCACGGGCACCATAAGGCGACGGAAGTTGAGAGAAAAGTAAAATGAGAGAGTCTTATTGGTGAAAACCTTCGCAGGCACCATAAGGCGAAAGGGAAGTGGAGAAGTGAAAAATGAGGAAAATTGATCAATGAAAACTCTTTGAGACAATTGAAAGGAGATTGATTAAAAGGCTGGGTTGATTAATCCGAAATGCATACCCTGATCATTGGTGCCAGTAATTTCAATCAGATAAGTCTTTTTATTCCTTTTCCAACAGTCATCCAAAAATTGGATTTTTCTTTTCATTCTATAATTGTCAAAATCAGCGTATTTCGCTACTAGTAATCTTACTTTCTCCAAGCTTTGAGATAAATTTTATTCTAAACAAATAAGAAAAAATGTCAAGGTATACTACCAAGATCCAAGGCTACAAAATACGCCCACGAAAGGTGGGAGATAAAATATGGGTGTAAGAAAGAGGAAATCAAAAGTGGATCAGCAAAGTCAGAAGAGGCATTTGATTACAGTTAAAAGGTTTTAAAGGAAAACATACAGAAGGAAATCCTATAGTCAAGGATCAATTACAAAGACAAAATAGTCTTTTCAATCATTCCAAGGCAATAAAGAAAGACGAAGAGAAACATCACCATCGGCAAGAATACCACAACCAGCCACCCTGCTTTAAACTAACGAAGTTTTCTTTGATTTAAAACAGGGGCAAATACAATATTTTTGTCTGGAAATACCTGGTAAAGAAGAAGAAGTCAGGCGTCCACCTGGAAAATGAGGATGAGAAAAAAAGAAATCAGGCGTCCACCTGGAGAATGAGGACAAAGAAAAGAAGAAATCAGGCGTCCACCTGGAGAATGAGGATAAGAATTGAAGAAATCAGGCGTCCACCTGGAGAATGAGGATGAGAATTAAAGAAAATCAGGCGTCCACCTGGAGAATGAGGACAAAGAAAAGAAGAAATCAGGCGTCCACCTGGAGAATGAGGATGAGAATTGAAGAAATCAGGCGTCCACCTGGAGAATGAGGACAAAGAATTGAAGAAATCAGGCGTCCACCTGGAGAATAAGGATAAGAATTAAAGAAGTCAGGCGTCCACCTGGAGAATGAGGATGAGAAAAAGAAATCAGGCGTCCACCTGGAGAATGAGGACAAAGAATTGAAGAAATCAGGCGTCCACCTGGAGAATGAGGATGAGAAAAAGAAATCAGGCGTCCACCTGGAGAATGAGGACAAAGAATTGAAGAAATCAGGCGTCCACCTGGAGAATGAGGATGAGAATTAAAGAAAATCAGGCGTCCACCTGGAGAATGAGGACAAAGAAAAGAAGAAATCAGGCGTCCACCTGGAGAATGAGGATGAGAATTGAAGAAATCAGGCGTCCACCTGGAGAATGAGGACAAAGAATTGAAGAAATCAGGCGTCCACCTGGAGAATAAGGATAAGAATTAAAGAAGTCAGGCGTCCACCTGGAGAATGAGGATGAGAAAAAGAAATCAGGCGTCCACCTGGAGAATGAGGACAAAGAATTGAAGAAATCAGGCGTCCACCTGGAGAATGAGGATGAGAAAAAGAAATCAGGCGTCCACCTGGAGAATGAGGACAAAGAATTGAAGAAATCAGGCGTCCACCTGGAGAATGAGGATGAGAATTAAAGAAAATCAGGCGTCCACCTGGAGAATGAGGACAAAGAAAAGAAGAAATCAGGCGTCCACCTGGAGAATGAGGATGAGAATTGAAGAAATCAGGCGTCCACCTGGAGAATGAGGACAAAGAATTGAAGAAATCAGGCGTCCACCTGGAGAATAAGGATGAGAATTAAAGAAATCAGGCGTCCACCTGGAGAATGAGGATGAGAAAAAGAAATCAGGCGTCCACCTGGAGAATGAGGACAAAGAATTGAAGAAATCAGGCGTCCACCTGGAGAATGAGGATGAGAATTAAAGAAAATCAGGCGTCCACCTGGAGAATGAGGACAAAGAAAAGAAGAAATCAGGCGTCCACCTGGAGAATGAGGATGAGAATTGAAGAAATCAGGCGTCCACCTGGAGAATGAGGACAAAGAATTGAAGAAATCAGGCGTCCACCTGGAGAATAAGGATGAGAATTAAAGAAATCAGGCGTCCACCTGGAGAATGAGGATGAGAATTAAAGAAGTCAGGCGTCCACCTGGAGAATGAGGACAAAGAATTAAAGCAGTCAAGACACCCACCTGAAGAACGAGGGAATACAATTGAAGTGTTGAAATCAAAAGCCCGCTCATATGATAAAGGAGCACACTTAGAATCAATAAAGCAGAGAAGTCCAACAGAATCCCCAGCAAGAAACAACAAGAGTTCCAAAAGGAATACGGAATAAGCCAAATACCCAAGAGTCACCAAGATATCAAGACAACAAGAAACGCAAGGGCATGATCTAGATAAGATTTTATAATTCGTGTACCATAGTCTAATTTAGCTTTTTGTATTTCCTTTAAAGTAAGGTGTAATAAGGAGGTCAGTAAGCAGTAAAAACAGCACGAAACAGCAGTAACATCACAGTCCCACGGTAGTCCCAGCTACCAAAAATTCCCGAACTACATTGACCTGATTCCTTTATAGCCAAGGATATGTAGGAAACCTTTGAAGCAGAGGTTCGGTCAAATCTTTCTAAAAATGCTTCCCACGGAGTATTCGAACGGGCAAAAATCGCTCGTATCCGCTCACTTTATCTTTGCACGAAAACTCTTCGAGTTTCCGCACAAAGAGGGGCAGCTGTGAGCACGTGATTTTTGCATTACGAAAAATTGCTCCAAAATAAATCAAAATAAATTTCTTTTACTGTGTAATTTGTGAATTTGCGTGGTGTTAAATATTTGTATTATGTCCGTAAATGTTTATATTTGTCATAATAAAATAAAAATAAAATAAAATACATATTGCATGCATATAGGATTTAATTATGCATTTAAGAGATAATTTAAATAAAATCGCAAAAAATACGCACTGGATCTATTTTAAATGTTTCACTATGTAATTGATGTTTTTGCCTATGTGTTAAATAATTGTTATAGAGCAATTAATATATTTTTTGTGAAGTTAAAATGGTTTTATAATTTTTAAATTAGAAAATGAATTAATTAAAAAATAAAATAAAGAAAACATACTAGTAAAAGATTGGACCTGGATTAAAATCCAGGCCCAAATCAATTAATCCCCTTCACAGCCCAATCCCAACAGCCCCATGTCCGGTCCAATTCAAACAAATCAAAACGACGACGTTTCATCACCCTTCATCAAGGGCCGTCGGATTCAATTCATCCAACGGTTGAGATACACTACCCTTACCCGTAACCCGTAACCCGACCCTTTAACCCGATCCAGCCTGACCCCAACCTTTAACCAAACGACGATGTTTGGTTAAGTGAATTGATCTCAACTGTAAATCTTAATTGATCCAACGGATGAGATCAATCCACCCCACTCGTATATAAATCCAATCCACACCCCAGCCCCCCAGACCAAACACCCCACCCTTCGGCCCTGTTCATCGTCTCCTTCAAGAGACCAAATGAACTTCACCTTCCACCACCGTGCACCGCCTACCGGAAATCGCCTCACGGCGGTTCCGGTAGTCCAAACCACCCCACCTTAACACCCTCGACTCCTCTCAACCTCCCCATTCCAAATCCATAACACATATACCTCGAATCAGGCCCCAATGTCTCGAATCTTCGATCGAAGTTTGGCCTGAAGAACCAACTGTCTCTGATGACTTCCAAAATAACACCAGAGCTTCCCCTGTCCATCCTCATCACGGATCTGTTAGTAGCATGGTTCGAATCTTCATAGAACTGCTCGAATCTTAACTTGAAGATTCGAGTGAAACCTAACCCTACTCAGATTCTTTCCAAATTAACACCAAATGACCCCTAGACCTCGCTCGTGCCTAGAATACCGTTGGTTTGCTTCGAATCTGCCTAGAAGTGTTCGGATTTAAGATCCAAAATCTGGAACCCTAAGAATTTTCCAATCTTGGAATTTTTCCGATTCGAGTGAAGGATTGAGGTCTAAGAGACTTTAATCGAGGTATTCTCAACTGAGAATACTTCGAATAAAGTCTGTTCAACCTCAAAAATGTCCGAATCCAAGTTGAGTCTGTGTCTGAATAAATTTGAAGATTCAGAGGTATTTTCTATTTCTTTTGTGTATTCTACGTGTATTGTTGTCTGTTTTAATAGTTTTTTTTAATTTTTCATATTTGTTTTGATCAATTCTGTCATTTCTGTCTCCTACCCCATCTACTTGATCCGAATGAGAATTGTTTCTATTGGTTGTGATTGTTTACAATGTGTGTAATCGACTCGATTAAGTTCGTCGATTAATTATATTACGAATTCTCATAATACTGATTGAAATTATCTGTTATTATGTACTGTTTGTTGACGAATACTGTAGATAATCATTTTAGCTAATACTCGTTAGTTAAATCATCCTGGTTTATATGAATCTGTCAAAATAAAGGTTGTATATATGTTACTGTCTGAACATTAAAGTTTCAGGACATTGTCAGTATTGACAATGATCCTGTGTGTGTTTGATTCTAGTTCAGTGTTAGGTCCAGTCTGAATTGTGTTGATAATTTTCAGTAATATGTTGTTAGTTCTAAATTCAGTGAAATATTGCTATAATGTCAAGTTTGGATTCTAGTTTACAAAGTTGGTCAGATACAATTGTATTAGGAGGTTAATAGGATTGGTTATAGCTATAAATCAGAAGAATAACTAAGTTTGTACAGATTTTTAGAAACTGTTTTGCTATAGGTTCTGATTTTTCAGTAATAACATCAAGATTTCAGGGGCATTTCTGGGAATGAGCAGTAAAAAACAGGGTGTTAGTACTAGTATATTATAATGTAATGTTAGTTGCTATTAGTTAATAATACTAATGGGGAACAAGGGATAATGGGCTGCTGAAAATCAGGGAAAATGTTTTACATAATGGGATTTTCTGTTTTTAAAAAGAAGAAGGCTGGTCCAAGAAGCACTTAAATTGCCTAGGACCAGCCCTGTATAAATACAGGAGCTGGACAGACAGTTAAGGAGACAGAATTTTTGAGTGAGAAAACAGAATTTTTAAGAGAGAAAAAAGAGAATTTTTGAGTGAGAAAGAGAGAATTTTAAGAGAGAGTTTTGCATGCAGAATTTAGTCAGAAAAACTGGAAGAAAGTTTAAGAGTTCCTTTTGAAGAAATTTTAGGAAAATTGAGAGGGAGTTTCAGATTTTAGGATCAGTTTTCAGAAGAGGAGAGTTTGAGAGATTTTAAAAGAGGAAAAAGAAACAGAAAAGGAACAAAAGAGCATTCACACACACACAGATATACAACAACAGAAAAACAAAAATCAGAAAAAATGGGATTTTGAAACTGAAAAGGAATTGAAATTTGAAATATTGTTTCTTTTGTTGAATTTGTTCAACCTTACTTGGTTCCATTGATTCAATTAATATTTGAAGTGTCCAGCTTTAAAAATAGCTGTACTGTGTATCTGTTTTCTTCGGATCCTCTTATTGCTCAAATTTGAGGGAATACTGGTATTTCGCTGTTTTTGTTACTGCTGCAACTGCTGAAACTTACTTCTTCTACCTTCATTTTCAGGTATATATATCCTTTTAAATTCTATGTTGGAAAGAGATTCAATATGGTGGATAAATGAAGATTGAATTGAAATTCTGTTTTTATCTGTCCAAATTCATCAATTTAAATCTCGTTTTTTTTATTTTATGTTAGTTAATTAGTAGTGAATTCAATTTGATAGCTATGAGCTAATTGTCTTACTTTGAAAGTTCGTATAAAGATTTGTAATAACATTAGCTCATTATCTCATTAGTTTAATCATATTAAATTGTCGAAGTAGGGAATATGGTATGAATGTTGTTCATTATTTAAATTTTGTTGTTGGTTAAGTAAGAAGTGATGTAGAAGGGCCAAGATAACTATAGTAGTGATATTTTTTGTTACATAAGGTTAAGATGATGATGTCGATAAGATAATAGATGTGTGTATAAACTTTGGTGAAAGGTGACATGGTATAGCTTGTTACGATGTTTAAAATATTATGAAGGTTTACAACATATAACTAAGTTGCATATAAGGTAATTTTATTGAATTGGCTTGTATAATAATTCCTTTCTTATAAACTCGAATGCCTATCTACCTTCTTAAAATAAATTAACCAAGTAATTAGGCCTATTATATTAAAAGCAAGCATATGAGAATAAGTTGATTTGTATATACATAAATGGCAACTTCTTAAATCAATGGTAATTAAAAATAGAATTTGCATTAAATAATCATGAAAATTCCCGGAAATATTTCCTTCCTTTATGAATTATTTATTTTCGGTTTCATATGCAATTTATTCTTTGGCATATTTATATATGTCACATTTGTTTTAAAGTTAGTACTAATCATATTTTTATTCTGTCTTTTGAATTTGAATAATTGGAATGAATATGATTTATATTCGGAAATTATAATCAATGGTCGATATTTAATAAATTGTGGATTATTTTCCAAAAATTTAAAGAATATCTTAAAACAAGATTTTTCGTGATATAACAAAAATTTTTTTTCAAAATTTCATAATATCATTACAAATATGTTGCGCAATTAGGGATACGTTCGCGTACCCTGATTATACTTTTTAAAGAAACAAAACTTCGGATTATGCGTACGCGCAATTTCGAGCGAATATTTAATAAAAGGATTTTTCTAAAGGCATTAAATCAATTTCATAAAAAACCCGAGATGTACGGTTCACTATTCAAGAAAAATAAATATTCTTGATTCAAAACAATCTCGGAGAAATGATTGCTTAATATATTATAAAAAATTATTGTGTACACGTACGCGTGACACAATTCCGCATTTTTAATTTATAACACGAATATACGTACGCGTAATTCGATTCAAAGAAGGTTTCAATCGTAATAAGTATAAGCAGTAGTAAAATCAGAAAACATCAATATCTAATAAAATCAAGTTGATTAAGCCAATAATAAAAACAGTTAAGCGACCGTGCTAGAACCACGGAATTCGGAAATGCCTAACACCTTCTTCCGGATTAACAGAATTCCTTACTCAGGATTTCTGGTTCGCGAGAAAAAATAAACAGAGTCATATTCTCCTCGATTCAGGGATTATAATTGGTGACTTGGGACGCCTCAAAATTCTCAGGTGGCGACTCTGAAACAAATAAACAAATCCCGTCTCGACTGTCCTTTAATTGGAGAAAACTCCCCACGCGCCCCGCGGGCGCGGGGAAAAAAAAAAAAGAGGTGCGACACTGTCTTCTTTCTACTTTAGGTAAGCGTTTTCTATTTTAGATTATTTACGCTAACATATCATCTACTTCCTCTGTTCGTTTTTACTTGGCATGTATACTAAAAATAGATTTTTATTTTTACTTGTCACTTTACGCATATCAAAGGAAGATAATTTTTTTTCATTTTCTCAAATCCAATAAAATATGCATCAATTAATATGGGTATCATGGTAAATTAAACACTTCATTTATTATTTTTTAAGGAGCGTAAAAAATCAAAACGTGCCAAGTAAAAGTGAACGGAGAAAGTACAACTATAAGTAATATGCATAACAAGTGGAAGTAGTACCCTGAAAAGATAATGTAAATAAGCTTCTACAGCAGGTTAAATTATATCGGGGACATAGATATTCTTTATCCAACTTACTTTTTACACATTACCCTGATATTTTCTTTCTCTGTTTTACTAGTAACACACGTAAATCGACATTTTAACTTAATGTTATTTAGTCAAATACAACATATAATTGTTCGACTCAAAAAATGTTAAAACCTTTTTGAACAAATCAATCAAAGAAGATGAAGGGGTTAATCCTAGTTAAGGATAATTAACTCTAGATCCGAGATGAATAACACGAATTAAAAACATAGCCGAATATAAATGTTGATGGCGATTATAGCCAGATTTAATAGCATAAATAAAGATGCATTAAGTAACAAAAATGTTAATAAAGGAAAAGATTCATCCGATCTTCAGTGAGAGATCATCTTTCATTTAATAAAGATAAATGATAGGCAAATACAAGAACCTTAGGACCCTTTTGGATCTGATGAAGATATGGGATCACAGATCCTCTCATTTCTTTGGAGAGGTGTGTTTACATATTTTCTAGAAAGAGGGAGAGGGAGAGAGCCCCCCTCCCCCCCCCCCAGCCCTTTTTGGGAAGTCCTCCCCTCCTATTTATAAGGGGGGTATCCATAGAAAATCCCTAAAAAAGGTACAATTTAGAGGGAATATTCGGTAGAATATTCCTTTTGAGTATTCCAAAGCAAACTAGTTGTTTCATGACTGTCCGACCTCAGCTATTGATGAATGTCCGTCCTCGGCCTGTCAGTCCTCGGCCTGTCCGACCACGACCTTATGTCTCCACGTGCCGAATTTCTCTGATCTAATTTTGACCCATACAGTTAGTCCCTTCGCTTATTGAGGTCGTCTCTTGGTTGAGCTCGGTGAGCAAACTTTATCAATCGTAGTTTGAGAAATTCGGATGGGGGGTCGACTAGTGTGGATCGCAGCTGAGGGCGCCGATCTTTAGGTCAAAGTGGTATCCCTATGGGCTGAACTTTAGCAGAGTTCGATCAGGGCTAGTGACTCGAGTAGGCCGAAGGTCGATCCGGACGAGGCCGAAGTTGATTCGGACGAGGCCGAATGTCGATTCGTTCGAGGCCGAAGGTTGATTCGGACGAGGCCGAATGTTGTTTCGGTCGAGGCCGAATTCTTCTTTTTGGCTAGGGGTCGACCTATTCTTTTTTTGTCGACGGCCCTTGGCCGTAAGGGTCGAGCCCCTCTTTTTTGGCGATGGCTCTTGGCCACAAGTCGATTCGGACGAGGCCGAATGTTGTTTCGGACGAGGCAGAATGTTGGTTCGGACGAGGCAGAATGTTGGTTCGGACGAGGCCGAATTCTTCTTTTTGGCGATGGCCCTTGGCCGTAGGGTTCCACTCGGACGAGGCCGAAAGTTGATTCGGACGAGGCCGAATGTTGTTTCGGTCGAGGCCGAATTCTTCTTTTTGGCGATGGCCCTTGGCCGTAGAGGTTGACCTATTCTTTTTTGGCGATGGTCCTTGGCCGTAGGGGTCGACCTATTCTTTTTTTGCGACGGCCCTTGGCCGTAAGGGTCAAGCCCTCTTTTTTGGTGATGTCTCTTGGTCGTAAGGTCAATTCGAACTAGGCCGAATGTTGTTTTGGTCGAGGCCAAATTCTTCTTTTTGCCGATGGCCCTTGGCCGTAGGGGTCGACCTATTCTTTTTTGGTGACGGCCCTTGGCCGTAAGGGTCGAGCCCCTCTTTTTTGGCGATGGCTCTTGGCCGCAAGGTCGATTCGGACGAGGCCGAATGTTGGTTCGGATGAGGCCGAATGTTGTTACGGTCGAGGTCGAATTATTCTTTTTGGCGATGGCCCTTGGCCGTAGGGGTGTTATTTCGATCTTGTCAAAATGTTAACTCATCGTCGTTCGATCAAGGTCGAACTCTTCTTCTTTGGCGAAGGCTCTTGGCCTTAAAGGGTGTTATTTCGAACGTATCAAAATGTTAACCCGTCGTCGTTCGATCAAGGTCGAACTCTTCTTCTTTGGCGAAGGCCTTTGGCCTTAAAGGGTGTTATTTCGAATGTATCGAAATGTTAACCCATCGTCGTTCGATCAAGGTCGAACTCTTCTTCTTTGACGAAGGCCCTTGGCCTTAAAGGGTGTTATTTCGAATGTATCGAATGCTAACCCGTTGTCGTTCGATCAAGGTCGAACTCTTCTTCTTTAGCGAAGGCATTTGGCCTTAAAAGGGTGTTATTTCGAACGTATCAAAATGTTAACCCATCGTCGTTCGATCAAGGTCGAATTCTTCTTCTTTGGCGAAGGCCCTTGTCTTTAAAGGGTGTTATTTTGAACGTATCGAAATGTTAACCCGTCGTCGTTCAATCAAGGTCGAATTCTTCTTCTTTGGCGAAGGCCCTTGGCCTTAAAGGGTGTTATTTCGAACGTATCGAAATGTTAACCCGTCGTCGTTCGATCAAGGTCGAACTCTTCTTCTTTAGCGAAGGCCTTTGGCCTTGAAGGGTGTTATTTCGAACGTATCAAAATGTTAACACGTCGTCATTCGATCAGGGTCGAACTCTTCTTCTTTGGCGAAGGCCCTTAGCCTTAAAGGGTGTTATTTCGAACGTATCGAAATATTAACCCATCGTCGTTTGGTCGATGTCGAACTCTTCTTTTTGGCGAAGGACCTTGGCCTTAAAGGGTGTTATTTCGAACTTATCGAAATGTTAATCCGTCATCGTTTGGTCGATGTCGAACTCTTCTTTGTGGCAAAGGCTCTTGGCCTTAAAGGGTGTTCCCTGAGGGAGTCCCAATTTGCTTAATTTTGCTGGCATTGGAGAATATGACGTATTTCCTGGGGGAGTCCCAGTTTGCTTAATTTTTCTTGCATTGGAGAATATGATGTATTTCCTGGGGGAGTCCCAGTTTGCTTCTCCTTCTATTCCACTTAGAGAAATAGTCAATTAAAACAAAATAAAAGTGTTTGTTACCTCGATTTGATCGGTCGACGAGTGGAGAAGAGTGACCATATTCCTTTCTCCGGTTATGCTTTCAGTGGCTGCTACCAATTTTGGCGTGGCTGTCCGCTTTAGTAAAGTTTTTTTTGTTGTACAGATAGTATATTATGATATTTCAAACATAAAGTTAAGATTGCTCCATCTGCCCTCTTTTTCCACTTCGACGTTCTATGGGCTGTCATTTTCTTGAGTTTGTTTTGTGCAATTGTAGCCCTTCCATCTTTGTAACTTGGACGTTTTTAACTTCTATGTCCAAGCTCTTTTCATTTAAGACAATTGAACTCATAAGTCCTTGAAGTCACTTAGCTGTTTTCTACAGTTGAAATATATAATCAAATTTATCTAATGATAAGAAACGCCTTTGATTTGGCATTTAAAGAACGCGGAAGTTGTACGAATATTCTCTTATACGGATAGTATATTAAAAATTTGAAGCTGCAGAAGCGAAAGAGAGTTTAAGAAAGCTATTTCGTCTTTCCATGTTATGGTAGACAGCCGTACTAGGAAATATCTACCATGAACAGAACAATAACAACAATAACAACAACCCAGTATAATCCCACAAATGGGATTTGGGGGGGTATTATGTACGCAGACCTTACCCCTACCCCGAGGGGCAGAGAGGCTGTTTCCAGGAACTACCATGAATAGAACGTGGAACTGAAATTGAATTCCAGATCTAGAGGAAACTAAAATTTTAACAAGAAAATCCCCACAGACGGCGCCAAATTGTTCGACTCAAAAGATATTAAAATCTTTTTGAACAAATCAATCAAAGAAGATGAAGGGGTTAATCCTAGTTAAGGATAATTAACTCTAGATCCGAGATGAATAATACGAATTAAAATACATAGCCGAATATAAATGTTGATGGCGATTATGGCCAGATTTAATAGCATAAAGAAAGATGCATTAAGTAACAAAAATGTGAATAAAGGAAAAGATTCACCCTATCTTCAGTAAGACGGATCTTCTTTCATTTAATAAAGATGAATGATAAGCAAATACAAGAACTTTAGGACTCTTTTGGATCTGATGAAGATATGAGATCACAGATCTTCTCATTTCTTTGGAGAGGTGTGTTTACATATTTTCTAGAAAGAGATAGAGGGAGAGAACCTCCCAGCCCTTTTTGGGAAGTCCTCCCCTCCTATTTATAGGGGGGGGGGATATCCATAGAAAATTCCTAAAAAAGGTACAATTTAGAGGGAATATTCGGTAGAATATTCCTTTTAATCAGTATTCCAAAGTAAACTAGTTGTTTCATGATTGTCCGACCTTGGCTATTGATGATTGTCTGTCCTCGGCCTGTCCGACCTCGATCTGTTCGACTACGACCTTATGTCTCCACGTGTCGAATTTCTCTGATCTAATTTTGACTCATACAATAATGGAACAGCGAGAATACATAATTGGAATTCCTACACTTTACATAAAATAAAGTTACAATGGAAACTAATTAGAAATATTGACACTGCAAGTTAAACGTGAGCCAATCATACACTTAATCTCATTAGGAATTCCAGTACCTGTCAAATACACCATAAAGTCACCTATTAGTCATTCTTTGACTTATATCTGCTAAGTTTATTTATATAAATGCTAAGATCCATGAGGTTGACCAAGCAACAATACCATCCTTGTGTCATTCTTCTTACTTTGTTTAAATTCATTTCGTTTTATTTTTTGGGTAACAATGGCCATTCATATACATATATTCCATGCATGTAATTGAGAGTAAGAAGAATAGATTAAAAAAAGATCAAGAGAAAAGCCAAGTTATGGAATTAAAAGATGTAGCAGTTGCAAAAACTATCAAAGATGGTGATGAAGAAGAAGTAACTCTTCCAGGATTTCGATTTCATCCTACTGATGAAGAGGTTGTTGGGTTTTATCTAAGGCGCAAAGTTGAAAACAAAAGAATAAACATTGAACTCATCAAACGGATTGACATCTACAAATATGATCCCTGGGATATTCCAAGTAAGTGTATAAGCATTATGTTTATGATCTAAAATAGATGTCCCCAAAGAAACGGAGTGTGTGTGCGCGTGTATATATATATTACATACACACACTACAATCTAACATAATGTAAATTTGGTGAGGGCTAAAATTAAAGGAATGATATTTGGTTTCTTGTGGGGGCATGTTCTTAATTTCTTTGATAATATACTACATCTATCTGCGTAAGAATTTTGAAAGGGATTTAAATGGTCGTGGGCTACTCCACCCATTACCTTAAGATTTTAGGTTGGATGCTCATATTTTCTCACATGATATCAGAGGTAAACTTTGGTGAGCTCATTATTATATCCGCTTAATTTTCCACTTCATGTTTCTGCTCTAGAATTCTCTCTCGAACTCAAGCTATGGAGTCCATCGAGCCACTAGCGCCATGGGTGAAGCTACATGTTATAAAGGGTGGTCAACTGATCACCCTTCGTTGGAAAATTACACTGCGTTTATAGGTAAAATATTAGATTTTAGAGGTATATAAAGATATTGAACACACTTTTTCGGAGAATTTTTTTCACTTCTTTCAGGTTTGAACACCCTTGAGTAAATTCTTGGCTTCGCTACTGACTATCGCCCTACCTCACCCACTAGCATGTTGAGTCTAATTTGTCTCCCTCTACTCTAAACACGCTCATGATATTACGCCTCCTCTCTCACTTATAAATAATATTTACAAAAAAAAAGGGCAAAAACTAAAACCAAGTCCGTATGTAATTAAACCCTAGAACAGATCTAGTTACACATACATGAGGATATTAGAGAATACTACACTTATAACTCATCTGTTTTTATGTTTCTAATGAGGTTTAATTGGTCTTGATCGACTTAAGGTTTTTGGTTGGATACTCAAATTCTTTCGCATTTTTTATTTTTGGACTTGATAGACCAAAAGAAAGGTGGCAACGCTTAATCTTTGATGATTCATTTGGAGTATTTTGATTTTAATGAACTTGTCGATCATGGATGGTGTATGTTTCGAATGAGGTTTAAATAGTCTTTAGCTACATCACCTATCGTCTTAAGGTTTTAAGTCGCGTCCTTTATTTTTTCACATTCTTAATTTGTACACACTGAACGAAAGGCGACAACCTTAGATTCATTTGGTGTTTCTTTATTGGAGTATGGACGAAGTTTCATGTTGAAAGTTAATAAGAAAAAAGAAGCTATAGAGATACTCTTAATATATATGTAGCCTTCTATAGAATACCATGTGTACTTGACCCAAAATGAACGATACCATATAATACTCTTGAGGATTCTTAATTTAACCTTTGCAAAATAAGAACACGAGCAAATCGGAAGAATAAAGTTGCTTTATAAGATTGATTTCATGATCAGTTTCCAAAGAAAAGTTATATATCGATGACCAATATAATAAGTAAAACTTTATGAAAGAACTCGTTCTTGCTGTATGAGTAATACTGGTCTAAGAGGTCAAGGCAGAATCAGCAGTTTGTTACGCATGATTAGTTACTTAATATTATATCTTTTTGTAATTAACACCACCGTTATGCAATTTTCAAATTAACACAAAAGCACCGTCGGCAATATGATTATAACCAAGAATTCGGTAACTCTTCATCTTTAGGATTCATTTGGAGTCCTTGTCACACCCCTTTTTTTTTTACCAAACCTCACCAAGTCCTCTTAAAATTAATAAAAGATTTAATAAAGTTTGAAAAGAATTTTTCAATTAGAACGTGACAAAATTGTATTTAAAAGAAAATAACTCAGGTTACCGTTTTTCTAAAAATAATAATATTCCTTTCAAATCACTTTGAACTCTAAAACCAAGTCTACACCAGAGATTAGGGTAAGGGGGTTCATTTGACTCGGGGAGAAGGTGTTAGGCACTCCCCAAGTCCCGTAACTAGTACGGTTGCGTACTCGATTTAGTTGGCTTTCAAAACATTCAAATTGATGTAAAACACACAGAAATAAAATAAACACACCAAAGGCTCGAGGTCGTCCCCACCTAAATGAAAGAAATAAAAAGGAAAGGAAAAGAAAAATCCTAAGCTAACCTATACTACGACTTCTCCACCATGCTCGCCAAGGCCTAAATATTTACATAGTTCTTCGGGGCATACCCCGGATAATAATATATACACACTTTGCGGGGCATTCCCCGGATAAATTTAACTAAGGAAACGACCTCTCACCTCGAATAAAAACGAATTAAAGAAAACCTAAGATTTGCCTACCCGAGTGTGGTCGGATTAAGCATGCTACTAGCGCATAACAAAACAAAAACTAGCAAAAACGAAATAGAACTATTATCATGTCACATTAATCCAACTCTATTTTTCTTTCAATTTCCAATCCCACACCCCCTTTGATTCAACTTAATTCGTTGGTTCACTCTTTCATTTAATTGAGTCATGAGACAATACAAATCAAATCACGTGAATTATGATAAGTCCCGAATTTTCAACAATGACACATATATGAACTTTATATTTCTTCAAAAACAGAGCATCATCAGAAGCATGTCAACAAAAATCACATAATAAAATTAAGGGATTCAAAGAAAGAGAAAAGGGATTGGACCTTTTTATAGCATTACGTTTTGAAACAATGAACAAGAAACATCCCGCAAAGCTACGGTTGACGACCTCGACACACCGGACCTCGACGAACTCGAACGGTCTTTAGCGAAATTCAAACCTGACTGAGATGCGGCTACTGCTGTTCGTTTTCCGGTGAGTTGGGTGTTCTTTGGTGGAGTTGCGATGGCTACTGGTTTGACGATGGGAGGGGGTCGGTTGTTTGTGAGTTTTCTTTATGTTGTTCCAAGGTATGAAGGTGGAGACGGCTACTGGTTTAGGGTGATGGGGACGGATGAAGGGAGGAGGAGCAGTGGCTGGTTCCGGCGACGGAGCTGGCTGGTTCCGGCCTCGCTGGTTTCGTCAGAGATGAAGGGTCGTCGGTTTTGGATTGAAGAAGGGGTGTCCGGTGGGTTTGAGTTGAAGAAGGAAGGCGGAAACGGCTGTTGGTGTTAGGGTATGTTCAGAGGAAGTTCAGGCGGTCCCGTGGATGACGTTTTCCGGCGAGCTGCTGGGAGCGGAGCGGCGGCGGAACTGGAGTGAGGAGATGATGACTGGAGAGCTGCTGGATGGTGGCTTGGAAGGCAGCGGCGGAAGTGTGTGTCCAACTAGGTTCAACTAGTCTAATTTCCATGAAGAAGAAGGGTTCTCTTTTTGGTTTTTGAAGAAGAAGACTCGATGGGGGGCTGGCCTTTTGTTTTCAGTGGCTGTTTCGGATGGTTGTTCTCTTTTGGAAGATCAAAATTTCAAATGGGTGTTGCGGCTGATGATTAGAGGTGTCTAGGGTTCTTCTAGGGTTTTTTCTCCATTGTTGTCTTGTTGAAGAAGATGAAGTAGCTCCTATGGGGTTTTTCACCCAAACTTTCACTCCATCCTTTTAATATTTCACTTAACCTACAACATCCTTTAAGTTTACCAAAGGTTGACTAAAAACATCCCTCTGTTAAATTTGTTGTTTATATTTGACGGATCTTGTATTCTCACGTGACTTCTCTTTTTCCCATAAGGGAGAGCCTTCATCTTCAGCAACCTCTTCATTCTTAACAAAAGTGTGTTCCATCTTTTTCCGTCTTTGATTTTCCCGATCTCTTTCCGATTACTGATCAATCAAAACTTCTCATTTCTTTTTCCTACATTTGTTTTGCAGAATGTGAATCTTTTGAATTGATTTCAACACCTTTTCCTGTATTTGGGTAGACAATCGCACGCAAAAACTGAAAATATATGCAGATTTTGGTATGCAGAAACTTAATAATGTGCAGTTGTTTTGTGTAGAAACTGAAAAATGAGTCATCATAATTGAGTCATCACATTACAAAATGAACTTGAGTCATTCCAAAATAAATATTGTCATTACAAAATGAACAAAATGAAAAGGATTGTTACATCTATGACAATGACACTCTGCAACTTGGCACATCCGTGCTACTGGCCTCTTCTAACCTGAAAAGGAAATAAAATGACTTTAATGTAGATGAATTGCATTACAGTGAAGTAAGACAAGCATTATTGATATATGCATCTCACCGGAAGTTTTTCACGAAAAGGGGCAGATTCTTGCGTCCAATTTGTTGTGTTCTCAACTATAATAGAATCCAAAAATGAAGTGTAGTTTGTTGGTTCTGGTTCAACAACATTATATAAAGAACATGTTCTTTTATTGTGGCCAGGTCTACCACACTTGCTACAATCAACTGATTTTTGTTTTCTTTTTATCCTAGTCCTCGAGGCTCCAGGTTCATCCACTTCTTTCTTTCTTAATCTCTGTTTCTTTCCTTTCTTCTTTTTCAAATAAGAAGGTGGCAATAGTTTAGGATTAGATGATTTAGGCCATAAACCTTGCCCATTCATAGGGAATGTGGTTGTATATGCTTTCATGTATGTCTCAACCTTGTAGCAGTCATGAACATAGTCTGCAATATCATCCTTTTTTATCCATATGGCACAAATAGCATGTTTGCAAGGTATCCCTGATAATTCCCATTTTCTACAGCTACATATCTTGTTAAACAAGTCCACAGTCCAAGTGTCATTATCAGTAGACCCAAGGATCTCATAATTCCATGAGTCGGCTTTTCGAGGAATATAACCAGAAGCTCCCTTCATGTTTCTATGCAATTTCTTTTTTATAGTTGGACAAATATCACTTGAAGCCCATTTTTCAGCTTTATCCCTGTTGGTTCCAATCCTAGTCATTAGTATGTGTCTTATGGTCTCCAAAAGTTTAATAATGGGTTTATCTCTAGCATCAAGAATCAAACTATTGAAGACCTCACACACATTGTTTAACAACATATCACACTTAGAAAGTGGTGAGAAGTGAGATCTGGACCATTCACTAGGTAACTTAGTAGAAAGCCATTCATGCGCTTCTTTATCCAATTCAAGTATCTTCAACATACATACATTAAACGCTTCAACCGTTGTTGCTCTAGCAGCTTCCCAAAAAGCATCTTTTAACGTATGACCAGAGAACCCAGCCTTTTTGAAATTATTGTGCAAGTGTCGTGCACAAAACCTGTGAGAAAAATTTGGTAACACTTCCTCGAAAGCTTCAAGAAGGCCTTTTTGCTTATCTGACATGAATGTCCAGAGATATTGCTCTTCTATTTCAATATCAATCATCAAATAGTTCAAAAACCATTGCCATGTATCATTGCACTCCTTTTCCACGATGGCATAGGCTATAGGAAAGATATTGTTATTGCCATCCAAACCAACAGCAGCAATCAACTGTGCTCCATACATAGAATCTTTCAACCAACAACCATCAACACCAACAATCTTCCTACAACCTGCCTTAAAGCCCTCTTTACATGCTGCAAAGCAAATGTATAATCTTTGGAATCTAGAAGGATTGTTAGGGGTCTCATTTGGTTTTAACTCCATGTAAATTGATGTTCCTGGATTAGATCGCACGATCTCATTAATATAATTCCACAACATGTTAAACTGGTCATTTAAGTTACCATCAATAAGAGAAATAGCCTTCTTTTTAGCTTTTCTTGCTTGACATAAAGATACATCTACTCTCAGTGCTCTACTGACTTCATCTCTGAATTTTGATGTCTTCCAATCTCTGTTTGATTTGATTTTGTCCATATATTTCTTTGCAATCCAACTGGAAGTAACATTCTTATTCTTGACATTCCAACAAAAACATGTATGCTCGGAGTTGTAAGTTTTTATTTGAAAATTTGTATCTCTGTGCATTTTTGAAGCTAGAATAACCCACTCACAAGAAGGACGATGCTTACATCTTCCCCTTGCTCTTTCTGAATCATCCTTAATCCACTCGACTGTCCTTCCTCTTTTAACCTCATGAGTAGTTACAGCTTCCTTAAACTCTTTTTTGTTTTGAAATACTTGTCCTAATGCTAGCTTAGGATTAGAGCCATCAGTTTTCGGATTATGCTTTGGAAAGTTAAAATCTTCATTAGATGCAACACTATCACTATTCAAGCTTTTTGTGTCACTGGAAACAACACAATCTGAGTCACCATCTTCATTTTGCATATGCTTTTGCAACTCTTGGCTAATAAACTCTCTACTATCATCATTTGTTCTTGTATTTTCATTGGCATTGACAGAAAATGTTTCAACCGACGGATCAATATTTCTATCAAATAAAATGTCATCTTTATAATCTGAATCTTCAAACTCTCTATAATCGGAATCATTATTAGAATCACTATATACTGCTTGACTTTCGAACATTGAATCTGCCAATAAAGTAATTTTTGTTATATAATAATAAAAGAAGCTATTTTTTATGTTAAACATAAGATTCTTTCTTAAAATTGGTCCCTTGCTGTTTTAATGTATATAATTGATGCCTTTACATTTACGTTCATTTGTCCAGAACCTCCCGTACATTAAGGTATTATGCCTTTAACTTTGCATTCATTTTAGAGGAAGACAGAATATAACTAATGTCTATGACTAGAAGAAGAAGAAGTAATGTCTATAACTAAAACAAACCAAGAAAAACTAAAATGAGATACTTACTGTTTGGAACCCAGGTTGGGAGTGTATCACGGTTCAACAATAAGATTGTCAAATTTACACTGAAAGGTAGAAACTTCACCCAAGAAGAAGTTGTTCAACCATTAGAAACCCTATCTCAACTTTCCCCCAAAAGTGGCTTTTGGTTCTGTGAAAAGGAGTAAGAGGGAAAATTTTGTGAGAAAATGGAGGGAAAAAGAGAAGTCACGTGAGAATACAATATCCGTCAAATATAAACGGCAAATTTAACAGAGGGATGTTTTTGGTCAACCTTTGGGAAACTTAAAGGATGTTGTAGGTTAAGTGAAATATTAAAAGGATGAAGTGAAAGTTTGAGTGAAACAAGAGGGATGATTTTGGTCAAATCCTCTCTTTCTAGTGTTCTGTCTAGGTTTGGGCTTTTGGGTTAGTGGGCTAAGGGAAATTTCGAAAATGGACCTAAAATTGGACCTATCAAGACACAAAACTGGCCCAAAATTCATTCTTCTTTTTTGAGGTAAAATAAAAGTATCACAAATAATAAATATAATTAAATTGACTTCAACTGAAATGCAGTTAAAACGAAATTATTTTTATATTTTTAAAGATTATAATAAAAAATAGAATAATTAGATTAAAATTATCGTAAAATTAAAACAATATTACTACCAAAACACTAATATCCTTGAAAACAAAGTTAAACTATTTTTTGTGTTTTTGAATTTTATGAAAGATATATAAACTAAAGTAATTAGATAAAAGAAAATATTTTTGTAATTTTCATTTTTGTTTTAAATTAAAGTAAAATAGTTAAAACTAGTTAAAATAGCGATATTAGACCTAAACTAAATATTTAACACTAAAAATGTGTAAAATCTCGGGGAGGGTCAAAAATTACATGTCTACGGTCCTCATTGAGGATTTTTTTACTTTGATTTCGTGATCATAGAAAACTGTCAAACTTGATGGTACCTTTCTAAATAGTGCTAAAGAAACTTCTCAAAAATCAAAACCAAGGACCTTTTTTTTTTTTTTTTTGGTTTTTCGCTTGGTATCCGGTACCCGCATTGGAGCCCGACTACATTCGGATTTGTTTCTATTGCTGTAAGAGTAATAAGTGTCTATAGCTTAGAGCACTTTTCTGAAAGTAGCTGAAAATATACAAGTTGCAAGTTTTTTGTAAGATCACCAACATGCACATGTTAAATATTTACACAGGTAAATTAAATAATTAAAATCAAGGTAACCACTCCAGCTGATAAGTTTAGTGATCAAGGATCTGTATTTCAACAGAATAAATTAACGATCCGATTTAAGTAAAAAGTTTGGATGACTTCCCTATTCATGCAGATTTAAGTTTGTTGTGATAAATGTGTTAGCAGTGGGACGGTGATCAGTGAAAATTATATAATAAGAAAGGGATACTACTAATTGATAGATTTGGTTTTATTATGTATCTTTTTTGCCTGAATTTGTGGTGCAACTATTTTAGACTGGGCGCTAGGCTCCAAACTTGATATTTAGAATCCATAAAAGAATTAAGTTGTTAAACACGACATACAGCGCAAAGGGATTTAATTCTTATTCTCTTTCTTGACCAAGTCTTCTTTATATCTAGCTGATAGCTAATTTAAACTCTACCACTTATCAGTTAGGATAATTTTCCTTTGGATTGAGTTTACATTATGTGCATTGATAGTGTATGAATTTGCTACATCTGTACACATTAAGTTAACTTATAACAATAAGTAGCCTGTTTTAATGTCTCATATGGTAATATAGAAAATATAGTAATAACCTACTATATTCATTTAAGTTGCAATCAAGATTACAGTATATATATAACTTTAATTTCCTCCGTTTAATGTAAAATGCGAGGATTAATCATCTCTTATTCTTATAATTTAAGATTTGTGGAGTTCTTCATAAGCAACAATTAACGGCGATTTTTTGGGGGTTTTAGGGAGTATTTTGATATGCTTAAATGCTATGGACTATAGTAAAATCTAGCATCACTCTATTGACAAGGTTTATACTTTGAAATATACCTTTATCTTTTTCTTTTTGAAATCAACAAAATTCTTGAATGAAAATAAATTAGATAATATTTATATAATACTTTCACGTATTTTTAACTTAATTCCCTTTTGTTTTGATGATATATTATGAAGGGGCGAGCACAATAGGGGATAAAGAATGGTATTTTTTCTGCATGAGGGGGAGAAAATACAAGAACAGTGTAAGACCAAATAGAGTAACAAGATCTGGATTTTGGAAAGCAACTGGGGTTGACAAGCCTGTTTATTCTACTACCAAATCACAAAATCACGATTGCATCATTGGCCTCAAAAAATGTTTAGTATATTATCGGGGAAGTGTTGGGAAAGGCACAAAAACTGATTGGATGATGCATGAGTTTCGCCTCCCTCCAACTTGGAAGACTACTTCTAACCAGCTCCCCAGTAATCACGAAGCTGTAAGTCTGCTCTTATATATTTTAGCTTGGTGTATTTCATGTTCTAGTTTTTTATTAGGTGAATTTAAACAATATACTCTAATCTTTGGTTGTTGCATTTCATAACTTGAGTGAATCATAGAACATATAAATCACCAACAACACAACAAAACCAGTTTAATCTCACAAGTCAGGTCTGGGAAAGGGGAGTGTGTACGCAGATCTTACCCCTGCCTGGTAAAGATAGAGAGGTTGTTTCCGGTAATCTCTCCGCTTAAGATAATTGGTGAAGAAGAGGAGGAAAAGAGTGGAAGAAAAATAAGAAGAAAAAGAAAAAGGAAAGAAAAAGAAGAATTAGCCTAAACAGTAACAACAAGAAAATAAGATATCTGAAGCGAACGAAACAACATGACGTAAATAATGCTTTAAGAATATGAAAGATTGCTACTAATACTACTGGTAATGGACAGGGAAACTCTCGACTATCTCATAACCGTCTACCCTAATTCTTGACCTCCACACCCTCCTATTAAGGGAGAACACGTAAATATAAGTGTATTTTCTCTAATTGTTAAGCTTTTAAATAAGATGGTAACGTAATTCAACATAGCATCAAAGCAGACAAAACGTTTTAACATTTTAAACTTTTAGATAGAAGGCTGTCACAGTTCAATACATTAAAGAGATACAGGTACTTGTAACTCACGAAATATATGGAGCCATAAGCACATAAAAGTACCAACATTTCTTTTTCATTAACCCTTGCCAATAGTTTCAGAAAATTTGAGATTTAAAGTTTTTATTGTTTTTTTTTAAAAAAAAAACTATTGCAAGTATAGATTTAACTCTTTGCTCTTCTATACATATCAAGTATTTGTGAGCACGTGATTTTTGTTTTACGCGACAATCGCTCCAAAAGAAATAAAAATAATAACAAATGGTCATGCTGTACAATTTTTGGATTTTACATGGCACTTTGTTAATTATTTATAATTTTTACCCATTTTATTTTTATTAAAATAAAATACAAAATGTACGTGTCATGCGTTATTTGAACCGCAATCCGGTTGTTAAATAGAAAATCATAAATATGCGTCTTCGTCCGTGATTTTTGTTTTGTTTGATTTTACCTGTTAAATATTTTAATATGTGTGTGCAAATAATTGTATTAAGTGTTTATTTAATTTTAATTTGATTTACTTAGGTTTTGTTTTTAAAATAAAGAAGAAAATAAAAATAATAATAAAAGAAAAAAAAATTCTTGGACTTGGGCCAGTCCAATTTTAAACGAATTGGCCCAAACAAACTCAGCCCAAAACCCGTGCTTGCCCGGTCCGTGACCAGCCTACTTCAAGAACGTCCAAACGACGCCGTTTTAATCCAGGCTGATCTGAGCCGTTGATCTCTGAAAGATCAACGGCCAAGATCTCTCACCCGAACCCACTAACAGACCCGACCCGTCTCACCCGGACCGACCTCAACCCTTTACCCTTGAAACGACGCCGTTCCCTGTTAGTCGAAGGATCCTGGCCCTTCATCATGTCTCATCCAACGGCCAGGATCCACCTATCCACTAACTATATAAACCTACAACCCTTCACCCCGCGCCCTAATCCAAACCCCCTGCCTTGGGTCGTCTTCACCAGACCCCAGCTCTCCAAACCCTAGCCGCCCCTGTATACCTTCACCATGAAAGCCGGCGGCATGGACGCCGGTGACCCTACCCTTAACACCATAGAACCCCCTTGCCATCCTGAACATGGATCTGTTAACCACTTAGCTCAAATCCCCTCCCACCGTCTCGAATCTTCATTTGAAGATTCGAGTCGGAACCTGACTTACACCAATCGACCTCAACTTCACACCAGACACTCCCCAGACCCCCCTCGTGACCAAACCATGCTTGGTTTGGTCCGAATCTGACCAGGGAAGCATGAATCCCGGATCTAATTTTTGGAACCTTAGGGTTCCTCGTCACTGGTCCGTATCTCGTTTAAACCAAGAGATTAAGGTCTAATGGACCTTAATCGAAGTGTTTCTCATATGAGAAACACTTCGATTAAAGTCCGTTCAGCCTTAAGAAAGGTCTGTTCGAGTCCAAGCTAAGGTTTTTGATTTTTCGGGGTTTAAGGTGAGTTTTGCTTTCTTTTCTTTATTTGTTTTAGTCCATGTGATTGTTTAAAAGGCTGTTCATGTTTTGTGAAATTTGTGTTTCGAATTTTACCAACTGTGTCCTGTCCACCTTACCTGAACCTCTGAGTTTGATTGAGTCCTTCTTCTACTTGTTCTGATAATGCGTATGTATGTATGTGTTGTGCAATTAGCTGATTTTCAAATTTGAACTGACCAACTGATTCCTCGAGTACAACTTTGCTTAGTCGGTACAATTCGAATCATGTGTTCGATACTGTTAAATGTCTGATTTTGGATTCGATTGTATGTGTTATAACTAGTATAGTCGAGTCGACATATGTCGTCAATTAGTTTCAGCTGTCCGAACAATAACAAATCGACTTACTTCTGTTAAGCATTTGCTTGAATCAATTAGGAACTGAGTTTGGTTACTTATAGTTGTTAATTTGAATTAGAAATGTAAAAGGAATGTTTTATTTAGTTACAGTTCTGAATTGGAGGGCATGTGCACTTGTGCACAACATGTGCATTTGTGCACCACAGGTGCATTTGTGCACAGCCTGGTTCCTGCATAAAGGGCTTTTTTGATTTAAAAATAGTTTGACAGCATATGCTGTCAGATATATTCTGCTGCCCATTACCCTGCTTTAGTTTAAGAAGTATAAACCTCGTTTAAAAGAGTAAGTCTGCCAGGGAATGTGATGGGGGGTTAATACTTAAATAGCTAAGTGGAAACTGAAAAGAAGATATCACATGGGAGGGGTGCTCTTTTGGTCTAACAGGCTGTTAAAGGGCTGATGTTAAGGCTTATAAAAGGGAAGGACTTCCATCAGTAAAGGGGGGGAGCAAGAATACACACACACACACAGACATTGATAATAACAGAGTGAATTGAGAGGGAACATTTTTAGGAGGGTTGAGTTCTGGAAAAAACAGTAAAAAACTAGAAAAGGTTTCTTTCTGATAACTCAAGTATAATTTCAAAACTGAAGACTGATATTGGATTTTGAAAAGAAAGGAGATAGGGGGAAGGGATATATAGAAAATCAGCAACTGTTTCTTCCTTGTTTGTGTGATTTCTCAGTTCGTTCAACCTGTTCAATCAACTTTGTTTACTTTCAAGTATCAGCTGAGTTCATTGGTGGATTCACATTGTTTGTTTCTCCTGGATTTGATCTGTCTTGGAGTTTTGTTTCTACTGCATTGTTTCCTGCTGTTTTTCTGCCATTTTTCCATCGGCTATAACTGTACCCTGCACTGGGAGTTATTCTATCTGTTACCTGCTGTTACTGCTGCTGTCTCTGTTTCCATTGTCATTCTACTGACTTCCTTTCTTCTTCGATTATAAGCATTCCCAGGTACACACTCCTGAAACCTTGTTGGTTGAAAGTTTGAAGTTTGAAGCAGAAATAAAGAACTGAACATTTTTTTTACTTTACAATACTTGTCTTCAAAATAGGTCGAATGTTAGTTTGGCATGTACTTGTTTAATTTCAAACTACAAATACTCTGTAAGGGTTAACATACATTCTGATTTGAGACGAACTACTAGATAGCATTTGTTTGTTAGATCGGACGTGTTTTAATGCATACAACCATTAGGTTTTTGTTTTAGTTATGACATTATAACATAGAATCATAGCAAGCATCCGTACGTATTTTTTCTAGATCTCTGAACTATCAAATCTGTTACATTCGGTTCCATTTAATTTCAAGATAAGTGTACCCCAAGCTAATTCTCATGTAGCGTTACAATAACAGGGTGATAATGTATGCCAACCCTTTTTGTTAGATTACTTGTTCCTATATAGGTTCGATATGGGCTTCAATATAGATTCATTGTTTCGAAATAATGCGATGACTTTTGAGGAAAACTAATAGGCATTTTTCGAATCTAATTAATAGTAGTTTTTCTTAATAAATAGCCGATTTCATTTATCAAGCCTAAATAAGTTAATTTTGAAATTCAAACTTAAGGTTTGTTTAATGTTAAATTTAGTATGTGTTATTTGTTTGCATACAATCTCCCTTATCAAATTAACAAAGCTTATTCACTCTTTGAAGACAAGGCATGAAATAATTCTCACCTCATAAGCAACCAATTAGGTAATCAAGCAAAATCTGGACTCGTCCCACATAGTCGAGATTTAGTATGTTAGTCGTTTAAACAAGTATGTTTGGTATCTTTCTCTTTTTATTTTTAGAGACAAATGTAATAGAAATGTAGTCGCTTCAGGATATCCTTTTCTAAAATAATGAGATGAGCCTCGCCAAATAAAAATGCCAATTGCGGGGCCCTCAATAACTAAACATAATAAATATTTAGAATTCGGGACAGGCCGTTTAGTGAATTTCATGGCCTTTCCCAAAGATCATAACGCGTTAGGCCTTTTAGGCGCGGCTTAATTGAATTACATTCTTAAATTCGGGTGCACATTGATGCGACCCAAATCCAAATCTCAACGGAGTCAAAATGTGTTGACGATCACGGGTGCATTGATTGTGACGTGGTTCGAGATGCATTTTCACTACGTTGCAATTCTATAAAAATAAATGATAATAATAAAAGCGGTTTAAACTTAATAAAAGCACGTAAGTCATAACATGTATTTAAATCAGATATTTAGTCATTATAACAATTTAAGTGACCGTGCTAGAACCACGGGATTCGAGGGTGCCTAACACCTTCCCTCGGGTCAACAGAATTCCTTACTTAGAATTTCTAGTTCACAGACTTCATTTGGAAAAGTCGAAAATTTCCTCGATTTGGGATTCAAGATAAACCGGTGACTTGGGACACCAAAAGCCAAACCTTTCCCAAGTGGCGACTCTGAATTAAATAAATAATCCCATTTCGAATATTGTCACTTAAATTGGAAAAACTCCCCTCGCGCATCTTACCCTTCGGGGCGGGCGCGCAAGAAGGAGGAGTGACAGCTCTGGCGACTCCGCTGGGGAATTAACCCAGAACCACTGGTTCAGGGTTCAAGAATTCGAGCTTAGAATAATTGTTATATTTGGCTTTATCATCTGATCTTTATTACATGTTTTTGCATAACGTGCTAAATGTTGTCTTTTACCGCTTTGATATTATCTGAACTGTATATAAACTATGCTGAAACCCTTCTCTTCTTACCTCCAGGGAGAAGCTCGCTGGTCGAGACTCCCTATTCTGTTAGTGTCAATACCTGAAATAAGAAAGAGGTCGGACAAGTTACAAAGCCGGACGATCTCGCGGGTCCCCGGTACGTAGCCCCCTCCTCGACTCGAGTTGTCCGCTCGGGTACACAGTCTAGAACAAATACCCAGGTTACGAACCTAGAATAACTTGACTTCATGCCGGATCCCTAGTAGGAACGCTTATTTGCATCATGTTGCATTTGACTTAGGGGACTCAACACAGGGGTTGGGTCCGTCTAGGACAGGCAACCTAAAATGAAAAGACCATCCTGCTGCATCCTATTTGTTTTGCGCATTTATTTGCTTCAGTTCCGCATGCTGATCGGTTTTTAAAAAAAAGTAAAAGGGAAAAATAGCAGCGTAGGGAGATAATTACTTCTTTTGGAAAAACCAATGTCCAAGTAGTGTCACAACCTCGCCGGAATTTTTCTAAAAAAGAAAAGGAATAAAACCAACAATAAATTCTTGCTTTCTAGGTTTAATTTATTTTTCGCTATCCATGATGTCCCGAACTACGCCGGTTTGATTCTCACCGGATGTGAGATACATAGGCAACCCTCGTCGGGTTCAACCCCATTTTTGCTAAAATAGCCAAAATCAATAAATAAATAAAAAAAAAGAAGAAAAAAAAGGGAAAAAGATGTGTCAAATTTTAAAAGAGTCATAAATAAATCAGGTGATGCTGTTTTGTCATAAATAGCCGAATGTTCCCGAAAAGGGACGCCGGAAGGCTGACTTTGCATAAACAGCCACCTTTGGGTCTTGTTTAGCATTTTTGTCCAGTTGACCCACACAGCCTTAAAATCTTCGTCCCCGAAGTGTTTAGAGGCCGTGTTCAAAACTTGATCCCCTTTGTAAAATATTTTGAGTCAAGTCATTTTTGTTAAAATCACCTTAATGTGCAGGATGAGCACGATGCAAAATGAACATTTTTCAATAATGACCAAAATCCCTGCCAAGTTACGGCTATGGTGGAATGATCTAGGTGTTGAAGGACAAAATGAGGTCAAGAAATATCTGAAAGGTCTCGTGGGTTTGTTGGAAATCCAGCCTCGGGGAGATATCATAAGAGCTTTGGTTTCCTACTGGGACCCGACGCACAATGTTTTCCATTTCTCTGATTTTGAACTCACCCCGACTTTGGAAGAAATGGCCGGGTACATCGGGAATGCTGAACTTCCGTTGAGGCAAAAATACTTGGTCGCCCCAAGAGTTGTCACGGTATATCGGTTCCTAGATTCATTGAAGATACCCAGAACGGTCCACAACCCGGATCTGGCAGCAGGATTTTGTACTCCATGCTTCATATACGATAGGTACGGTCATGAGGGGGGATTCAATAATCCAATCAACAAACTGTGCAACAAAGGTGTTCATCAGAAGTGGGACAAACACAGACGGGTAGCTTTCATGATGATGTTCCTGGGCCTTCTAGTATTTCCAAGGAAAGACGGAAACATTAATTTGAAGATATCCGGGGTCGTCAGCACTTTACTCACACAAAATGACAGTACTCTCGCACCTATGGTGGTATCTGACATCTTTCGAGCTCTTACAGCTTGTAAAGCTGGAGGAAATTTCTTCGAAGGTTGTAACTTGCTCCTACAAATATGGATGACCGAGCACCTATGCCATCATTCCGATATTTTGAGCCATGGTTCCCCGGAAAAGACTTGCATAGAAGAATTTTACACGAGAACCAAAGAGATCAGTTTGCCCAAAGGAGTCCTGGCATGGACCTCGTTCTTTCAAGCTCTTACTGCCAGCCAAATACAATGGACGCTGGGATGGTTGCCTGTTGACGAGGTCATATATATGCCGGTAGCTAAAACCCATTTCTTACTGATGGGGCTTAAGAGCATTCAACCTTACGCACCCTGCCGAGTTTTGAGATAGCTCGGAAGATTCCAGACAGTACCTTATGAGGAAGATCTTAGCACTCAAGCAGTTGAGATAAGTCCTAACGGACAGTTTCCAGAAGCGAAAATTCGCCAAATCTGGAGTGAGTGTCAATATTTGAAATCAGATACTTGCGTGCGGGATCGAGCCAAAGGGGAGACGGCGCCAGGTTACCTGGCATGGTATAGAAGGGAACTTGAGCATGAAAGGCCGGCTAAGAGACCCCACATCCTGAATTTCGCTGAAACATCGCAAAAACAGTGGGATTGGCTAGCAAAAGAAAGAGGCTATTGCGCCGAAATCAGCAGGTTGAAGCGACAAGTGGAAAACCTGAAATATGATCACAACGTACAAGTTGCTACCAATCTGGGAGAACGAAACAGGTTGATTCAGGAAAACGAAATGCTCAAAGCCCAGATCAAACAGACAATGATAGATGCGGATAAGCAGCCAAGGCGTCGAGCAGATGAGCAGTTGATAAAAAGGCTAAAAGGCAAAGTCAGGGAATGGCAAGAGGATTTAGAGAAATCTAAAAACATCATAGCAGAGCTCAGGGCACAATGGGATACAAGAGCAGATAAGCATCGCCGACACTTGAATCAATTGGAAGGCGATCACGAGAAAACTGTTGCTAAAATAAAGAGAGAGATGGCTACACTTGAGATCAAAGCAGCTAATCAGGCCCAGGATTTCCAAATTGAGAGCAGATACTGGTATGATTCGTTGGCCCAGATGAAGTTAGAAGTACGGCAACTAAAACATCAGCATATACAGGATGCTCAGGTGTTCAAGATATGTAGCGATCAGATAAAACGCCTACTCATAGAGAAGAAGCAAACCAGAGATAGGATCAAGGCCATTGCACATGCCATCACCCGACGATGTCTACGATGTGAGAACATGACCAGCGTTACCGTCCTCTCGGCAGTAATGAGCTATGTCAAGCAAACCATGCATGAGCTGGAGCAACTTGAGAGGGATCTCACACCTAGGACCGTGGCAAGGCCGAACGATGCCCCGCGGACACAAACTGTCAAAACCATAATGTACTCATAAGTCGAGTCTGTATCTTAGCATCTGTTGCTTGTTTTTCCCATCAGTCTGTTTAGTCTAGGATAAGTCTAGGTTTATTTTTAAAGTTTGCTCTTTCTTTTGCAAAATGTAGTTTTGTAATAGACTGTTTCGACAATAAGAGGTGTGTTTCTTTCATTTGTGTTTCGAACTACGTAATGATCTGATTCACGTAGGCATCGTGATACGTAGGCAATCCTCATCGGATCCGGTCGCATTTCTTTTACTGCAAAATAATAAAATAATAATAATATAATAAATAAAAAAGAAAAAAGGGGAAAAAACTAATAAGAGGAAAATGCCGGAATGACGCATGCTCTCGTAGCAAACATGTAGTAATCCACTTAACTGTATAGGTGCATCATGCCCAACGTGAGATTGACTATCTGTTATTTGCTGCAAATTAACCGTGCGTTTATCATTGAGCATTCCCAGGGTTTTGAAAAAGACGGTTGGTTTGGTGAAAGTCTGGCCTCGCACTCATACTTCACGAGGTCAAGGAGAAGTGTTCAACTACCTGTTGTTAGGACCAGAAGCAGTACTCACACTTACTTCACCAGATCAAAAGGAAGTGTGGAAATGTCTTCAGAAATTCCATTGCAAACAATCCCTGTTTCCGAGGAGAGCTCAATCTCAGTCGTCCTCACACCTGAATCCGCAACTGCGGAGGAAAATAGAATCCTACGGCTCCGCATGTTGGAAATGCTGGACGACTGGAATAATGGGAAAGAGCCGCCAAGTGTCGTCCCCGGGTTCCCTGAATTATTCTCCAGGTCAAGTGGGACTTCTAATGTCCCCATAAATTATCCTGCTACCCCATTCGGGTACCCAGCCACCTCAGCCTTCTCTGCTGGATCGCCTTCTGAGCCTCATCCCCGAATGTCAACCACCGATGCAAGCATGAACATCTTTACTGCATCACCTTGCCCGATTACGGCACAGCCTGCCACGTACAAACCAAGCTTTGACTCATCCTCTTTTACATTCCAAGCACCATCGTTTTCGATGGAACCAACTAGGTTCGCTACCAGCACTAATCCTCTACCGCCTCAGTGCGAGCTTGCACCCGGGCAGGATCAGAACCCCAGAATTGCAGAACAAAATGAGATTGCCAAGAGAATAAGAAGCCTTGAACAAAGTTTGAAGAATATGCAAGGATTGAGCGGACAGAAGAGCGTCTCTTACGCCGACCTATGCATGTTCCCTCACGTGCACCTGCCAGCGGGTTTCAAGACCCCAAAGTTCGAGAAATACGATGGGCACAGTGACCCCATTGCTCATCTTAAGAAATACTGCAACCAATTGCGGGGAGCCGGCGGAAAAGAAGAACTGCTAATGGCATATTTTGGGGAAAGTCTAGTAGGGATAGCCTCGGAATGGTACATGGACCAGGAAATGTCCCGATGGCATATATGGGATGATCGCGCCAGAGATTTTGTGAAACAATTCCAGTATAACATCGACATTGCGCCAGACCGAAATTCTCTGTCGAATTTGAAGAAGAAACCGTCAGAAAGCTTCAGAGAATATGCTATTAAGTGGCGTGAACAGGCGTCAAGAGTGAAGCCTCCCATGGATGAAGTGGAAATGGTCACTACTTTTCTCCAGGCTCAAGAGTCTGACTATTTCCAAAACATGATGTCAGCCATGGGTAAGCCATTCGCGGAAGCGATCAAGATTGGAGAGATGGTGGAAAATGGTCTGAAAACAGGTAGGATTCTGAGTCAAGCAGCCATAAAGGCAACCTCCCAGGCCGTCCAAAGCGGGTCCGAAGGAATGACAAGAGGGAAGAAGAAAGAAGAAACGACTATGGCAGCCTCGGAAGCAAGGGAGTATCGTCATCCCAGGCCCCATTTCCCGGAAAGAACCCCACAACACTACTACCCCCACTCCAATTTGGCATATGCTCATCAACCTTATATGGTCATGAATGCCCAACCTTATGCCCATCCACCACAACAAGCCAACTGAGGCCCAGCTCCACCTCCCAGAAATCAGCCTCCTTACCGCAACCACTATAACCCACAACCCCCGCAGAATAACTTCCACCCTCAAGAGCCACCCCGAAGGCGGACTTTCACGCCCATCGGTGAACCATACTCAACTTTGTTCCCGAAGCTAGTCCAGTTGGGTTTCTTGCAACCAATCCCTCAAACAAGGCAAAACCCGACGTCACCTTCTTACAAAGCTGGAGTCAGATGCGCCTATCATTCAGGGGTCGAGGGACATGATACAAATGACTGCTGGTCGTTGAAAAGAGTGGTCGAAAATTTGATAGAGCAAGGGAAAATAGTGCTAAGGGACGAGGAGATCCCGAATGTAACTAACAATCCATTACCTGCTCACAATAATGGGCCGCTGATCGGAATGATTTGTGAAGACAAAGAGTTCGACCCTGCTCTAAAGCCATAATTGCCATTGTCGACACGGGGAAGAGGCCCGAAACAGACCAGAAACCAGAAAAGGGGGAGGAGGCCAAGGCTATTAAGAAAGAGCCTGAAAAGAAGGTGGAGAAGAAAGTGGTACCGGAAGAGGATGGAGTTCTTTACATACCACGAGGTCGAGCTGAGAAGACGCAGAACTTCGCAATCAAAAAAACAAAACCTATGTACGTGCCGAAAGGGGCCTATGTGGTCCGGGGAATGATTCAACCACCTCGGCTGAATGAGCCAGTGGTTATCGGACGCGTGCCACAAAAGCCAATGACCAACCCGTCCACGGTGCCGTGGAATTATCAAAAGACTTTGGTAATGTACAAAGGCAAAGAGGTCATGGGAGAACTTCCAGAAAATACTTTCATTGGAAGGTATTCAAATACCCAAGAACTGAACGACGCCACACAAAGGCGCTTCCCGCCAAAGAAGCCCGTAAGTGTTGAAGAAGCGGAAGTGTTCTTCCAACGAATGAAAATGTCGGATTACGAAGTGGTAGATCAACTGCGCAAGTACCCCGAGCAAATGTCCATGCTGTCATTGTTAATGAGGTCGACCAAGCATCAAAAGATCTTACTAAAGACCCTGAATGAAGCACATGTGCCAGTTGAAACATCGGTTGAACAACTAGAGCGGATGACGGAAAGATTCTTCGCTGTCAACCAAATCTCTTTCAGCAAAAACGATTTACCCCCAGAAGGAGCGGCACACAACAAGGCCTTGCATCTAACAGTTAAATGCGAGGACTACTATGTCAAGCGGGTAATGTTGGATGGGGGATCAGGTGTTGACATTTGCCCGCTCTCCACGCTACAAAGAATGGAAATTGGGACCGGAAGAATCCGACCCAACAATGTCTGCGTAAGGGCTTTCGACGGCATCAAGAGAGATACCATGGGGGAAATAGACCTGTTGTTGGTCATAGGACCAGTCGAGTTTGAAGTAACCTTTCAGGTGCTCGACATGGATATATCCTACAATTTCCTCCTCGGCAGACCTTGGATCCATGCGGCAGGAGCTGTGCCTTCCACTCTTCACCAGATGGTGAAGTTTGAGTACGAAGACCGAGAGATCGTGGTCCATGGGGAAGACGAGCATGCTATCTATCGGGACCCATCCATCCCATATCTTGAACCGAGAGAAGGGAGCGAACATACGGTCTATCAAGCTTTCGAGATTGTACTGGCAGAGCAGCACGAAGAGGGAATACCCTGCCCCCAGCCTTTCTTGTCTAACGCCTCGGTTATGGTGGCCAAAGAGATGATCCGGCACGGATTTAGGCCAGGGAAAGGGCTTGGACGAACCCTTCAGGGAATAACAGAACCCATTACCTTGCCAGTCACCAAGAAATCTTTTGGACTAGGCTTCAAACCTACTCCAGCAGACGAAGAGTGGGCAAAGAAAAGGAAAAATGAGGGTTGGAAGTTACCTCGACCATTGCCGGATTTATATGCAACTTTCATCAGGCCAAGGTGCGCTGAAGAAGAAGATGATGAGGTCTTCACAGCTAAGGAAATCGAGGAGATATGTGGGGCGATGAGAGATATGCTCTACGAGGTCCACATGGTTCAACCAGGTGAAGGCACAAGCATTGCTGAGATGATGTACGTGGGGCCGAATGCCAAACTTCAAAACTGGGAGGCCACGCCATTCCTGACTAGACGGAAGTCCGGGTAGACCTGTCCTGCCACCTTTCCTGTATCGCAAGTTATCTCCAGGACATAACTTGAACGTTTTCTTCCTTTCAATTGTTGTTTTAAATTCCTAAGTTGTGAACAGTGTTGTTTTCCAACTTCCCAAAGAAAAATAAAAAAAAATCATCATCGTTGTTTTTCCCATTTTTTCTTTTGTTCTGATTTTTGTTATTTTTCCTTTTATCTTTCCTTTCAGTTATAATAATGCGGCTTTAAATATGACATGCTTGCGGACTTCACGCCCAGATCACAACGAGCTATTTAATTATGAATTAATGAACTCAGAACTAGAATATGACGAAGAAGAGGCTTTTAGGGAAATAAACTGAGAGTTGGAACATTTCGAGAATAAACCTAAGCCAAATCTGAATGACACTGAACCGGTAAATTTAGGAACCCCGGAAGAAATCCGGGAGACAAAGATAAGCATTCACACGGACAAGAAAACGCGAGAGGCGATAATTCAACTTCTTTTTGAATTTAAAGACGTGTTTGCTTGATCGTATGATGACATGCCGGGACTAGGTGTTGATCTAGTGGTTCATAAATTGCCGATTTATCCTGATTGTCCTCCAGTTCAACAAAAGCAACGAAAGTTCAAAACTGAGGTCAGTGACAAGATTAAAGAGGAGATTACCAAACAACTGAAAACGGGAGTGATTCGGGTAATCCAATATACAACATGGTTGGCGAATGTGGTTCCAGTACCAAAAAAGGACGGGAAAACTCGGGTATGTGTAGATTACCGAGATCTGAACAGAGCAAGTCCTAAAGATAATTTCCCGCTGCCCAACATCCACATCCTCGTTGATAATTTTGCCAAACACGAGATACAGTCTTTTGTAGATTGTTACGCTGGGTATCATCAGGTATTGATGGATGAAGAGGACGCCGAGAAAACTGCCTTCACCACGCCTTGGGGCACCTACTGTTATCGGGTCATGCCATTTGGTTTGAAGAATGCTGGGGCTACTTACATGAGGGCCATGACTGCCATTTTTCATGACATGATGCATCAGGAAATAGAGGTGTACGTGGACGACGTGATAGTCAAGTCCAGGACGCAGGATAATCACATCCAAGACTTGAGGAAATTCTTCGAGAGATTAAGGAAGTATGACTTGAAGCTGAACCCGGCCAAATGTGCTTTCGGAGTTCCGTCAGGCAAACTTTTGGGCTTCATTGTAAGCAGGAGAGGTATCAAGCTAGATCCAACTAAGATAAAATCCATCAGAGATCTACCTCCCCCGGGAACAAAGAAAGACGTGATGAGTCTGTTGGGCAGGTTGAACTACATCAGTCGGTTTATTGCCCAGCTGACAAGCACGTGTGAGCCCATATTCAAGCTGTTAAGGAAAGATGCGGCGATTAAATGGACAACTGAGTGTCAAGAAGCCTTTGATAAAGTCAAAGAATACCTTTCGAATCCCCCAGTCTTGGTCCCTCCAGAACCGGGGAGGCCACTTTTCTTGTATCTGACAGTCTTGGAGAACTCTTTCGGTTGCGTCCTCGGGCAACACGACGTAACCGGAAAGAAGGAGCAAGCAATCTACTATTTGAGCAAGAAATTCGCCTGCTACGAGGCCAAATACACTCTGTTGGAAAGGACATGTTGCGCTCTCACATGGGTTGCTCAAAAGCTGAGACATTATCTCCAAGCCCACACTACGTTCCTCATAAGCAGGTTGGATCCTTTGAAGTATATATTTCAGAAACCAATGCCTACTGGGAGACTGGCTAAATGGCAAATCTTGCTTACGGAATTCGACATAGTCTATGTCACTCGCACGGCAATGAAAGCCCAGGCGCTAGCAGATCATTTGGCCGAAAATCCGGTCGATGAGGAATACCAGCCATTGAGTACCTACTTTCCAGATGAAGAAGTAAACGCCGTAGAGGTGGTCTCAGAGGACGCTCATGTTTGGAAGATGTTCTTTGATGGAGCCGTGAATGCCAAAGGTGTAGGAATTGGGGCAATTTTGATCTCGCCTTCCGGTCAGCATTATCCCGCCACAGCTAGACTTTGTTTCTTTTGCACAAATAATACAGCTGAATATGAAGCCTTCATCATGGGCATGCATATGGCAATCGATCAGGATGTCGAAGACTTACTGATTATGGGAGATTCTGACCTGATTATCCGGCAAGCCCAAGGCGAATGGGAAACTCGGGATGCCAAACTTATCCCTTACCGACAGCATGTGGAGGACCTTGGCAAGCGCTTTACATCAATAGAGTTCAGGTATATCCCGAGGTGTCACAATGAACTGGCAGATGCACTTGCTACTCTGGCTTCAATGCTACCCTACCCGGGCAACGCCCACGTCGATCCTTTGGAAATCCAAATCAGGGAAAGACACGGTTACTGCAATGTAATCGAGGCGGGATCAAATACGCAGCCTTGGTACCATGACATCAAGAGGTTCTTGAAAACGCAAGAATACCCCGAGCATGCTACTGGAGATCAAAAGAGGACCATTAGGCGACATGCAAGTGGTTTCTTTCTGAGCGGTGAATTGTTGTATAAAAGTACCCCGGACCTCAATCTTCTAAGATGTGTCGATATCGAGGCTGCAAGAAAGAACATGCACGAAGTACACGCAGGTGTGTGCGGACCTCATATGAACGGGTATGTTTTAGCAAAGAAAATCCTTCAAGCAGGTTATTACTGGATGACCATGGAAAATGATTGCTTTAGCTTCGTTCGGAAGTGTCATCAGTGTCAGGTGCACGGTGATTTGATTCATGCACCTCCCACGGAGCTGCATCCCATGTCTGCACCCTGGCCATTTGTCGCCTGGGGCATGGACGTCATTGGACCAATCGAACCAAAGGCTTCGAATGGACACAGGTTTATACTGGTCGCCATAGACTACTTCACAAAATGGGTAGAGGCTGTCACTCTCAAGTCGGTCACTAAAAAGGTTGTAGTGGATTTTGTACACTCAAATCTTATTTGTCGTTTCGGTATTCCTGCAACTATCATTACAGATAACGCAGCAAACTTGAACAGTCACTTGATGGGAGATGTATGCGAGCAATTCAAAATAATGCATAGGAATTCTACTCCTTATCGGCCAAAAGCCAATGGTGCTGTGGAAGCGGCGAACAAAAACATCAAGAAGATTTTGAGGAAAACGATCCAAAGTTCCCGACAGTGGCATGAGCGGTTACCCTTTGCATTGTTGGGGTATCGCACTACGGTACGCACGTCAGTAGGAGCAACTCCTTATCTTTTGGTTTATGGGACCGAGGCTGTAATACCGGCAGAGGTAGAGATCCCTTCTCTTCGAACCATTGTTGAAGCAGAAATCGAAGACAGCGAATGGGTCAAGACTCGGTTAGAGAAGTTGACTTTGATCGATGAAAAGCGAATGGCTGCGGTTTGTCACGGGCAGTTGTACCAACGAAGGATGGCTCGTGCTTACAACAAGAAAGTCCGACCCAGGAATTTCGAAGTAGGTCAGCTGGTACTGAGGCGTATTCTGCCGCATCATGAGGAAGCCAAAGGGAAGTTTGCTCCAAATTGGAAAGGCCCATACATCGTAAGGAAGATATTGCCAAGAGGAGCGTTGTATTTAGGTGATATCGAGGGAAATGACCCCGAAACAGCAGTAAATGCAGATGCAGTCAAGAGATACTACGTCTAAATTATACTCCGGTGGTCCTAACACGTTTGAAAATGACGAAGGTTTTATTCCCCACTACCCCCAAACACTGCCCAATTCTCTCTACAAACCTTTGAGCCGTTTAAAAAAAACATTGATTGAGGCCTGAACTACGTTTGACTTGATTCCGAAAGGATACGTAGGCAGCCTCTCCCTGAGGTTCAGTCACACCAACAATAAAATCCCATTCACCCTGAAATTGAAACCGGGGCACGTCGAGCAGTTTAGAAGTTAGTATCATCTACCTCTCTTTACCAAGCACAAGCCTTCAGATCAATTACCAAAGATAGTGGGAAACCAATAAGCGTCACAAATGGAGACCGGCACACTCTGAATTGAGAGAGATAAAATGAGAGAGTCTCGTCGGTGAAAACCTTCGGGCACCACGAGGCGACGGGAGTAGAGAAACCAAAATGAGAGAGCTTGTTTAGTAAAAACTCACAAAGAGTGCTATCAAGCGATGACAGGAAGAGAAATGAGAGAGGTCAGCCGGCGAAAACCCGCAAAGGGCGCTGTTGGCCGAAAGAGTGACCCCACCCAAGGAGGTTTCGGCAAAGTTCCACCAGGTTTGGAATCACAGATCCGTTCTGGTTGAGGGAAACGCAAGCTCATGAAAAGTCAGGCGTCCAGTCCAAAGAGCATGTCATGTCATTTAAAGCCAGCATTATCTTCCTCAGATAAGTCTTTCTCGTCCCGAAGGGGGCACTCCTTTTCTGAAATTCTTTTTATCTTTTCTTTGTTTTTCTTCAAATCTCTTTTATGTTTAACCCCAAGTTCAGGATACACCGGAAAGGGCAGGTGGCAGGTTTGTTTTCACGGAATTCCGTTTCATGAAGGAAAACACCCCGTTTCGTGTACGTTTGTCCAAGCCTGATGAATCATGATGTTTGATGGCGTTCAAAGTAAAGAGGAAAAAGAGAAATTTCCCCCAGCAAGTCCGCCTTCGGACGAATCCCCACAGAGTCTCTCTTTGTACAATCCCCCACAAAGTCTCCCCAATATAAAAAAAAATCCCCGTTGGAATTTCCCCAGCACATCCCCAGCGAGTCCCTTTGTAAAAATTCCCCAACAAGCTTACCCCAACCAAGCCTAGAAAGCCCGCTTCGAAACAAATCCCCAGCATGCCACATTGTACAAAAATCCACACAAAGAATCCACTTTGTAAATATTCCCCCATAGGGTTTCCTTTGTACAAATCCCCACAGAATACCTCCAATAAAATCCCCGTTGAGAACCTCCAAGAAAAACGGGACACAAAAAAAAAGAGAAAAGGAAAAAGAGCCTTACGAGGCAAATCATCACAGAATCTGGAAATACAAGCCTGAGCGGTCTAAAGGGTTTCGGCATATGAATCAAATCAATGGCGGGACTTCGCAACAGAAAGGAAGACGCAACAAAGCAATCGGGAACGATCAAGGTCACCAAACCGACCGTCATTTCCGAACTAACAATTGTTCTTTGTCTGAAAAGTTGAAACAGGTGTAATCCAAGACAACCGTGCAAGAAGCAGGTGTCGCCCAAAGAAGAAGGTACATGGGTACAAGAAATATTTTGGTAATAAGGAATTCACTCGAAAGGTAAGTTTCCACGAAACCCCCTTTTATCTTCTACTAAAACAAGAAAATTCAAAAAAAAAAAGAGGTCGCTTAGTATTCTCGAACTTTGTCCCCAGCCAATCAGCATTAGGGTTTTAAACCATAAACTGAATTTTCCTTTTAATCATCATTAGGGTTTTAAATCCTAAACTGAATTTTTCCTTTAGTCAGCATTAGGGTTTTAAACCCTAAACTGAACTTTTTTCCATTCAGCCAGCATTAGGGTTTTAAACCCTAAACTGAGCTTTTCCATGCAATCAGCATTAGGGTTTTAAACCCTAAACTGAATTTTTCCTTTAGTCAGCATTAGGGTTTTAAACCCTAAACTGAACTTTTTTCCTTTCAGCCAGCATTAGGGTTTTAAACCCTAAACTGAGCTTTTCCATGCAGTCAGCATTAGGGTTTTAAACCCTAAACTGACCCTTTTCCTTTAATCAGCATTAGGGTTTTAAACCCTAAACTGAACTTTTTTCCATTCAGCCAGCATTAGGGTTTTAAACCCTAAACTGAGCTTTTCCATGCAGTCAGCATTAGGGTTTTAAACCCTAAACTGGCCTTTTTTCTTTAAACAGCATTAGGGTTTTAAACCCTAAACTGAACTTTTTTCCCTTTCAGCCAGCATTAGGGTTTTAAACCCTAAACTAAGCTTTTCTATGCAATCAGCATTAGGGTTTTAAACCCTAAACTGAATTTGTCCTTTAGTCAGCATTAGGGTTTTAAACCCTAAACTGAACTTTTTTCCATTCAGCCAGCATTAGGGTTTTAAACCCTAAACTGAGCTTTTCCATGCAATCAGCATTAGGGTTTTAAACCCTAAACTGAATTTTTCCTTTAGTCAGCATTAGGGTTTTAAACCCTAAACTGAACTTTTTTCCATTCAGCCAGCATTAGGGTTTTAAACCCTAAACTGAACTTTTTTCCATTCAGCCAGCATTAGGGTTTTAAACCCTAAACTGAGCTTTTCCACGCAGTCAGCATTAGGGTTTTAAACCCTAAACTGAATTTTTCCTTTAGTCAGCATCAGGGTTTTAAACCCTAAACTGAACTTTTCCTCTTAATCAGCATTAGGGTTTTAAACCCTAAACTGAACTTTCCCCCAGTTGGTCAGTATTAGAGTTTCAACTCTAAAACCAAACTTCTCCCCAGCTAGTCGGTATTAGGGCCCCAACCCTGAACTGAGCATGCATATCCTCTTTCATCAATTTTATGAACTTCCTGGCTAATAATTCACGAAATTTTCCTAGTGAAACTGGGGCAGAAAATTTCGTTCGTTTGTTTGTTTTTCTCCCGCAGGTCTAACCTCGAGCCACACGGATCGAAACGACCCACGAAGTGAGTCTCAACTCAGAATCAAAAAAAAAGACAAAAAGAAGATGTCCCGAGATATCGGAGTTAAATGGAATGCGGATCGACTCCAACATTGGATTAAGATTCAAAACTCTGCCAGTCACGCCTCACTCAGCATCCCAGAGAATAATCAAGCACCTACAACTCGCAAGCATCAAGATTCGGATCGAAGTCTCCAAGCAAAATCAGCTAAGACCCATGATCAAGTCGCAAAAGAATCATAGATAGGGATCTTGTAACTAGCAGTTGACATGCATATAAGTATTTAAGTTCAGTTTCAATTTTTCTTTGGTTGTAATAAGGCGGTCAGTAAAGCAGTGGTGACTACAGCAACAGCAGTAACAGCAAGCATTGCAGTCCCATGGTAGTCCCAGCTACCGAAACTTCCCGAACTACATTGACCTGATTCCTGTTTAGCACGGGATATGTAGGAAATCTCTGAAGCAAGATTCGGTCAAAACTTTCAAAACATGCTTCACACGGAGTAGTCCATAGGCAAAAATCGCTTATATCCGCTCACTTTATCTTTGTACGAAAATTCTTCGTGTTTCCGAACAAAGAGGGGCAGCTGTGAGCACGTGATTTTTGTTTTACGCGACAATCGCTCCAAAAGAAATAAAAATAATAACAAATGGTCGTGTTGTACAATTTTTGGATTTTACATGGCACTTTGTTAATTATTTATAATTTTTACCCATTTTATTTTTATTAAAATAAAATACAAAATGTACGTGTCATGCGTAATTTGAACCGCAATCCAGTTGTTAAATAGAAAATCATAAACATGCGTCTTCGTCCGTGATTTTTGTTTTGTTTGATTTTACCTGTTAAATATTTTAATTTGTGTGTGCAAATAATTGTATTAAGTGTTTATTTAATTTTAATTTGATTTACTTAGGATTTGTTTTTAAAATAAAGAAGAAAATAAAAATAATAATAAAAGAAAAAAAAATTCTCGGACTTGGGCCAGTCCAATTTTAAACGAATTGGCCCAAACAAACTCAGCCCAAAACCCGTGCTTGCCCGGTCCGTGACCAGCCTACTTCAAGAACGTCCAAACGACGTCGTTTTAATCCAGGCTGATCTGAGCCGTTGATCTCTGAAAGATCAACGGCCAAGATCTCTCACCCCGAACCCACTAACAGACCCGACCCGTCTCACCCGGACCGACCTCAACCCTTTACCTTTGAAACGACGCCGTTCCCTGTTAGTCGAAGGATCCTGGCCCTTCATCATGTCTCATCCAACGGCCAGGATCCACCTATCCACTAACTATATAAACCTACAACCCTTCACCCCGCCCCCTAATCCAAACCTCCCCTGCCTTGGGTCGTCTTCACCAGACCCCAGCCCTCCAAACCCTAGCCGCCCCTGTATACCTTCACCATGAAAGCCGGCGGCATGGACGCCGGTGACCCTACCCTTAACACCATAGAACCCACTTGCCATCCTGAACATGAATCTGTTAACCACTTAGCTCAAATCCCCTCCCACCGTCTCGAATCTTCATTTGAAGATTCGAGTCGGAACCTGATTTACACCAATCGGCCTCAACTTCACACCAGACACTCCCCAGACCCCCCTCGTGACCAAACCATGCTTGGTTTGGTCCGAATCTGACCAGGGAAGCATGAATCCCGGATCTAATTTTTGGAACCTTAGGGTTCCTCGTCACTGGTCCGTATCTCGTTTAAACCAAGAGATTAAGGTCTAATGGACCTTAATCGAAGTGTTTCTCATATGAGAAACACTTCGATTAAAGTCCGTTCAGCCTTAAGAAAGGTCTGTTCGAGTCCAAGCTAAGGTTTTTGATTTTTCGGGGTTTAAGGTGAGTTTTGCTTTCTTTTCTTTATTTGTTTTAGTCCATGTGATTGTTTAAAAGGTTGTTCATGTTTTGTGAAATTTGTGTTTCGAATTTTACCAACTGTGTCCTGTCCACCTTGCCTGAACCTCTGCGTTTGATTGAGTCCTTCTTCTAGTTGTTCTGATAATGCGTATGTATGTATGTGTTGTGCAATTAGCTGATTTTCAAATTTGAACTGACCAACTGATTCCTCGAGTACAATTTTGCTTAGTCGGTACAATTCGAATCATGTGTTCGATACTGTTAAATGTCTGATTTTGGTTTCGGTTGTATGTGTTATAACTAGTATAGTCGAGTCGACATATGTCGTCAATTAGTTTCAGCTGTCCGAACAATAACAAATCGACTTACTTCTACTAAGCATTTGCTTGAATCAATTAGGAACTGAGTTTGGTTACTTATAGTTGTTAATTTGAATCAGAAATGTAAAAGAAATGTTTTGTTTAGTTACAGTTCTGAATTGGAGGGCATGTGCACTTGTGCACAACATGTGCATTTGGGCACCACAGGTGCATTTGTGCACAGCCTGGTTCCTGCATAAAGGGCTTTTTGATTTAAAAATAGTTTGACAGCATATGCTGTCAGATATATTCTGCTGCCCATTACCCTGCTTTAGTTTAAGAAGTATTAAACCTCGTTTAAAAGAGTAAGTCTGCCAGGGAATGTGATGAGGGGGTTAATACTTAAATAGCTAAGTGGAAACTGAAAAGAAGATAGCACATGGGAGGGGTGTTCTTTTGGTCTAACAGGCTGTTAAAGGGCTGATGTTAAGGCTTATAAAAGGGAAGGACTTCCATCAGTAAAGGGGGGGAGAGCAAGAATACACACACACAGACAGACATTGATAATAACAGAGTGAATTGAGAGGGAACATTTTCAGGAGGGTTGAGTTCTGGAAAAAACAGTAAAAAACTGGAAAAGGTTTCTTTCTGATAACTCAAGTATAATTTCAAAACTGAAGACTGATATTGGATTTTGAAAAGAAAGGAGATAGGGGGAAGGGATATATAGAAAATCAGCAACTGTTTCTTCCTTGTTTGTGTGATTTCTCAGTTCGTTTAACCTGTTCAATCAACTCTGTTTTCTTTCAAGTATCAGCTGAGTTCATTGATGGATTCACATTGTTTGTTTCTCCTGGATTTGATCTGTCTTGGAGTTTTGTTTCTACTGCATTGTTTGCTGCTGTTTTTCTGTCATTTTTCCATCGGCTATAACTGTACCCTGCACTGGGAGTTATTCTATTTGTTACCTGCTGTTACTGTTGCTGTCTCTGTTGCCATTGTCATTCTACTGACTTCCTTTCTTCTTCGATTATAAGCATTCCCAGGTACACACTCCTGAAACCTTGTTGGTTGAAAGTTTGAAGTTTGAAGCAGAAATAAAGAACTGAACATTTTTTTTTACTTTACAATACTTGTCTTCAAAATAGGTCGAATGTTAGTTTGGCATGTACTTGTTTAATTTCAAACTACAAATACTCTGTAAGGGTTAACATACATTCTGATTTGAGACGAACTACTAGATAGCATTTATTTGTTAGATCGGACGTGTTTTAATGCATACAACCATTAGGTTTTTGTTTTAGTTATGACATTATAACATAGAATCATAGCAAGCATCCGTACGTATTTTGTCTAGATCTCTGAACTATCAAATCTGTTACATTCGGTTCCATTTAATTTCAAGATAAGTGTACCCCAAGCTAATTCTCATGTAGCGTTACAATAACAGGGTGATAATGTATGCCAACCCTTTTTGTTAGATTACTTGTTCCTATATAGGTTCGATATGGGCTTCAATATAGATTCATTGTTTCGAAATAATGCGATGACTTTTGAGGAAAACTAATAGGCATTTTTCGAATCTAATTAATAGTAGTTTTTCTTAATAAATAGCCGATTTCATTTATCAATCCTAAATAAGTTAATTTTGAAATTCAAACTTAAGGTTTGTTTAATGTTAAATTTAGTATGTGTTATTTGTTTGCTTACAATCTCCCTTATCAAATTAACAAAGCTTATTCACTCTTTGAAGACAAGGCATGAAATAATTCTCACCTCATAAGCAACCAATTAGGTAATCAAGCAAAATCTGGACTCGTCCCACATAGTCAAGATTTAGTATGTTAGTCGTTTAAACAAGTAAGTTTGGTATCTTTCTCTTTTTATTTTTAGAGACAAATGTAATAGAAATGTAGTCGCTTCAGGATATCCTTTTCTAAAATAATGAGATGAGCCTCGCCAAATAAAAATGCCAATTGCGGGGCCCTCAATAACTAAACATAATAAATATTTAGAATTCGGGACAGGCCGTTTAGTGTATTTCATGGCCTTTCCCAAAGATCATAACGCGTTAGGCCTTTTAGGCGCGGCTTAATTGAATTACATTCTTAAATTCGGGTGCACATTGATGCGACCCAAATCCAAATCTCAACGGAGTCAAAATGTGTTGACGATCACGGGTGCATTGATTGTGACGTGGTTCGAGATGCATTTTCACTACGTTGCAATTCTATAAAAATAAATGATAATAATAAAAGCGGTTTAAACTTAATAAAAGCACGTAAGTCATAACATGTATTTAAATCAGATATTTAGCCATTATAACAATTTAAGTGACCGTGCTAGAATCACGGGATTCGAGGGTGCCTAACACCTTCCCTCGGGTCAACAGAATTCCTTACTTAGAATTTCTGGTTCGCAGACTTCATTTGGAAAAGTCGAAAATTTCCTCGATTTGGGATTCAAGATAAACCGGTGACTTGGGACACCAAAAGTCAAACCTTTCCCAAGTGGCGACTCTGAATTAAATAAATAATCACATTTCGAATATTGTCACTTAAATTGGAAAAACTCCCCTCGCGCATCTTACCCTTCGGGGCGGGCGCGCAAAAAGGAGGTGTGACAGTATTAATAGCTAATAAATCTTAATTGCAGGAAGTTTGGACACTATGTAGAATATTCAAGAGGACCTCCAATTACAGGAGATACACACCAGAAGGGAAATATCCCTTAGTTTCACTAAGCTTTGGGGATGCAAGTCCTAAAGCATGTAGCCTTGAATCTGAAAACAGTGGTGACCACTCCACCAACTTTAAACAAATGTCATTTCAACAAGAAAACAATAATGGTGATGACAATTTAATGGATGAAAGAAACCCTCATTTCTATCAACAACATCCATTCACATCATCCAGCTCAAGCTTTTGGAACACAAGTAATGGTGAGGAGGAGGAGTTGTTTAGTGATGGGAAATGGGATGAGCTTAAATCTATTGTTGACTTAGCAACTGACCCATCAAGTTTATACAGATGTACGTAAATAGGCTAGACAAGATCCGATTAGATCCACCAGTGATGATGAGTTAAGCCAGGGCTAGGAGATTGATAAAAGAATATGACGAACCATTTGTTGCTGGATTGAAGTTTGAGAAGAGTTAAATTTGAGATAATTTTTTCCATGACCATTGAACTTTTGTGTTTGTTACTTAAAAGTCAGGTTTTTTTGTTTTGTTAAGTAAAAATCATTCAATTTTGTGTTCATTACACAAAATTCATTTTTCTTTCTTTTGTTACACAAAAATTATTTTACTTTGCTCTAATTATCACAAAAGTCACATTTTTACTTGAAAAGTCTATTATGCCCTTGATATTTTAAACCTTCATATTTATGTAATACCTTCTATATTATATACTATATAATATATTTTTACCTAGGTATTTGATTTATAAATAAAGTAACTTAATATTATTTTATTTATTATTTTTATAATATATTCGTATATTTAATTTTTTACATAACTATAATTTTCAAGATATATTAGTAGCGTTAAAAAATAACTTTTTTTCAGCAATTCTTTTTTTTTTTAAATTTAAAGGACCGACCAAAGTTAATCGGAAATTACCGACCAACTTTGGTCTGTATGCCCTTCCGACCTTCAAAATGCCGATCACACGTTAATGGTCGCGTTTTGGACAGTTATTGGCCATTACCAACCAACTTTGGTCGATTTGTTTGGACAGTTTTTCCGAATTTCTAGTAGTGTAATTTTCCAAATAACCAATTGCCCAGGTAAATTCCCAAAAAATATCCCCAGCTAAATTTTGCATGTAGTACCTAGGGATTTTCCTTCAGATTAACATATGATTTGTTCCTCATTTTCTTTGTTTGTTTACCTGCGAATTTTCTCACGGAAATGTACTTGGCGATTTATTTCTCTACTAATATATATTAAAGTTACTGACAAATTTAATAATGCTACTAATATATTTTGAAAATTAACGTTAAGAAAAAATTAAATATACGAATATATTATAAAAATAATAAATAAAATAATATTAAGTTATTTTATTTATAAATAAAATACATAGTTAAAAATATATTATATAGTATATAATATAGAAGGTATTACATAAATATGAAGGTTTAAATAATATCAGGGGCATAATAGACTTTTCAAGTAAAAATGTGACTTTTGTGATGATTAGAGCAAAGTAAAATGATTTTTGTGTAACAAAAGAAAGAAAAGTGACTTTTGTGTAATAAACACAAAGTTGAATGACTTTTACGTAACAAAAAAAAAGAAAAATGACTTTTGGGTAACAAACACAAAAGTTCAATGACCGTGGATAAAATTAGCTTGTTAAATTTAGCAAGTCAAGATGTTCAAGCAGAACAAAATGTTTCGAAAATCTGGGGCTAAAACAAAGTAGCATCCTATATAATAATGTCTTAACTCCATTTTAACTTCCATTCTTTCCTTCAAACTGCTTCTGTTTGTTGGTAGTGGAAATAGTTTAATTTGCTTGTTATTGAGGAAATATATATGTTCATTTTTTACACGTTACTCGTTTTTATTTTTTGTTTGTATGTTACGCACTTACGTATTATTGCATGGTTTAGAATAAAATTGTTTTGCAGAAAAAGAAATATGGTTTTAGCTATTCCTTAGGTCGCTATATATTAGAATTGCACGTTGTGAAAGCTGGCTAGTGAATGATATCAACAATATTAGGTCGTGATTAAGTGAAATTACATTAAAAGATACTGAAATTATTGCATCTTTTGAGAGACTTCTTATAATTCTTCCCACTGACCATAATTTATACTTCTAAACTCGTACACATTCCGATTAGTGCATCCTGAGTAGGGTGACAAAATGGTTAAAAGAAAACAGTTAATCATCCATATTATCCACTAAAAAATAGATTAGATAATGAACTTTTTAAAAATGGGTCAAATATGGATAAGAACCATATTATCCATTTAGAAAATGGATAACTAATGGGTAACCAATGAATAACTAATGAGTTTAAATTTTACATTTTGTAAAGCCTCAAATAGGGGTTCCTTAAATTTGGGAAACTAGGAATTCTCCCAAAAGTGTTCATATTCAAGAAGTCATAGATATAACTATATTATCTGTCGGTTAACCCATTTTTTATCCGTATTAGATATGGGTCGGATTGGATAAATTATCCATTTTTTTATTACCCGTTTTCGACCTGAACCATATCCAACCCGACCCGCCCATTGCTCCTCCTAAATTATCTTGAGACAACACATTTCTCAATTAGTACGTAAAATCTTAGAGATACAAATTTCAAAACATTCCTTCAAATCCGTTTTAAAATATTGTTCGTTAAGACAATAACTAAATTAAAGGAGCATCACATAATCTGAAAAGTTCAGGAGTAGGAATTAAGTCACTTTATTGTACAAAACTTTCTTGCTGAACCATTTTAGAAACTTAAAAACTACTCCCTCCATCCAGGGGTGTCAATGGTTCGGTTCGGTCGGCTATTTTATAAAATTTGTACCATACCAATTTTTCGGTTATTCTATTATGTATAACAAAAATTAGACTTTTCGAAACCGTCTCAATCATGTCGGTTTCTCTTCGGTATCGGTAGGGTTCGGTTAATTTTCGGTATTTTTTTAATATCATGTAAAATTCACTAGTAGAAGTAGAATTGCAATAACGTACGTTCTTTTATAGGACTTAGCAAAACTTTCTAGACATTTTTATTGTTTAAAGGGTGATGAATTAAAAAAAAGGAAATATGACTAGAGTATAGATCCATCAACTATTCTACAACAGCGTAAAAGAAATCAAACAAAAGCAAAGAAAATATTAATCACACGAGTTGAAAGATATACCAAGCTGGGACTCAAGAATAAAGTCTATAGAAGATTAAATATTCAAAAAGATAAATCTAAATTATATGAAAGGAAACATATTCAATACATTGTAGTTTGTTACTCCTAATTGCTAGAATACTTGGTGTCTTGCTAATAAAGATATTTGCAATAACTTAGTTTAAGTAGAAGTAGCATAATAAGTTTTAGGAATTAGTATTTTGAGTTTAATTACTTGTTGGCTTGTAATAGTTTTCATAATTCCAAGGCTCAAAGATAATTTAATGCATTATTATTTATAAACTTATTAAATAAATATATTTTCTACATGTAAAATTTATTCGGTACGGTTCGGTTTTTTTTTGGTTTATTTTTATAAAATAAAAAACCTACCCTAATTATCGGTGCAGTTATAGATTTATATAAAAACACTACGGTTTTAAGAAGAGACCTAAAAATCGGTTCAGTGCGGCACGGTTCGGTCGGTTTAGTCGGTTTTCGAATATCCATTGACACCCCTACCTCCATCTAGTTTTACTTGTCCACTATACTAAAACAAATGTCCATTTTTACTTGTTCAATTTGGAAAACCAAAAGATAATATACCATTTTATACCTTTCCCGTATTATTAAGTACTACTATTTAGTTTTTCAATAGTTGATAAAATGCATCCGACAACATCCCTCCATTATCCCAACTAATCTATATATGTATGGATTACTTATGCTTCTTGTTAAACTTATTGAAAATTTAATAAGTGTATTAGGCAATATCCCTCCACACTAGTTTCTTGAGATCCAATACATGTTGTGTAACACAATAATCCATCGGGTTCAGCATGTATATTTAGATCCAGTTAACTTGTTCAATGGAATTTCGTAAAAAAATTTTGTAGCTATACCTTTGCGAAAACTCTCTAAACAGATATAAAACGGTTATTTTGGTGGAAAACTTTTTAAAAAATTGTATAATAAGATGAAGAAAAGGTAAATTTTTGGGCTCCAAACTTATATTTTATGGGGAATAAGTGAAAGTGATAAAATCACTATTCAATTATTTGGTTGAAAACTTGAACTGACTGTTGGTTAGCTGCAACTTTTATGTTTGAATGGTTTAAATTATTTAGATGACTTAGTTATTATAGTTGGGATTGATATAGTAAAAATACCCTTTTATTAATTACTTTTTAAGGGGTGTGTCTAGCTGTCACACCTCCTTTTTGCGCGCCCGGCCCCGAAGGGTTAAATGCACGAGGGAGTTTTTCCAATTTAAGTGACAATATTCGAAATTTTAATTCAGAGTCGCCACTTGGGAAAGGTTTGGTTTTTGGTGTCCCAAGTCACCGGTTTATCTTGAATCCCAAATCGAGGAAATTTTCGACTTTTCCAAATGAAGTCTGCGAACCAGAAATTCTAAGTAAGGAATTCTGTTGACCCGAGGGAAGGTGTTAGGCACCCTCGAATCCCGTGGTTCTAGCACGGTCACTTAAATTGTTATAATGGCTAAATATCTGATTTAAATACATGTTATGACTTACGTGCTTTTATTAAGTTTAAACCGCTTTTATTATTATCATTTATTTTTATAGAATTGCAACGTAGTGAAAATGCATCTCGAACCACGTCACAATCAATGCACCCGTGATCGTCAACACATTTTGACTCCGTTGAGATTTGGATTTGGGTCGCATCAATGTGCACCTGAATTTAAGAATATAATTTACTTAAACCGTGCCCGAAGAGTCTAGCGCGTTATTATTTGGTGGAAGGCTGTGAGATTCACTAAACGGCCTAGCCTGAATTCTAAAACACTCATTATGGTTATTTATTGAGGGCCCCGCAATTTACATTTTTATTTGGCAAGGCTCGTCTCATTATTTTAGAAGGGTATCCTACAGTGACTACATTTCTGTTACGTTTGTCCCTAAAACTAAAAGAAAAGGAACATGCTAATTTAACTATATGCTTTTGCCTAATCCGGATTCTTATCAATTTCTGATTAATTATTTACAAAGTGGAGGGATGGCATAACTTGTGAAACATACTTTAATTGGACAAAGAAATTACATTCGAGATTGACCCAATGTTATACTTGTGTCCAAACGTTTCTTGAATTGAATTTAACTAGACTTATTGGGGCTGAATTAAGGGAATTAACTACTAGGCGTTGTTACTAATGGGATTTGAATATGATCTTATGTACTGCCTAACGAGACCCAGCAAAAAGACTAAAATAAAAAACAAGTCAGCATAGTATAAGTTTGGAGTATCCATACCCCGTATTAACAAATAGCTACAAACTAAAACATGAAGGACTAAGCTCAGATGAGTATTAGTTAACATACACTTTCGTACTATTGAATTGGGAACTAACAACTACACAGGCCCATTAATATACCGTGAATATTACAACAAATAACTTTGAACTTCTTCAACCTTTTTCATTTCATGCTTTCAAACTGTTTCAGTTACATCAATATGGGACTTGAAATGTGTACCTGGAAATACTGAAAATGCAAAGGAGAAGAAGAAGAAGATGTGGAAATCAGCAGCAGCAAGAAACAGGACTAGCAATAGCAGCAGGACAGAATAGCAGCAAACAAAACAACCCAGCAGAACAGGCTCGAGTGCAGGAATGCAACTATAGCCGATAGAAGAAGTAGCCAAATGACAGCAACACACAGTGGAGCAGAATCAGAACTCCAGGCAGACCAAAACCAGTAGTAGACCAATGAAAACACTCGACTAGTAGACACAATTGGAACTTCAAAGAATCAGAATTGATTTGAACAAGTTGAACAAATGAAACCCAAACAACAATAGGAAGAAACAGTTTCTGATTGTTGACTGTATACTTTCTATCTCTTAACCTCTCTCTATCTGTGTTTTCCTAAAATCAGTTCTATCCTTTTTCAATCCTCTCTGTATGTGTATATCTCTGTGCCCTCTTTCCTCTAATCTCTGTCTGTGTATCTCTATCAGCTCTCTCTTTTTCTCTTATATCCTCACAATGTGTATATTTCTCTCCTCTAATCCTTGTCTGTGTTTTTTCTTTTCCTCTTATCTTCCGGATCCTCTCCTTCCCTTTATAAGCCTTAACACTACCCCCTTTTAACAGCCTGTTTAGAATATCCCTTTTAACAGCCTGTTTAGAATATCAACATACCCCTCTCATGTGCCTTTCATTTTCAGTTCCACTTTAGCTAATTAAGTATTAAACCCCATCATTCCCTTGGCAGGCTTAACTTTCCATTTTATTAACTAAAAGCGAGCATGGGCAGCAGGATGTAGTCTGACAGCACATGCTGTCAAACTATTTAATTCAAAAGGGCCTTTATGCTCATGTTGTGCACATGCCCTCCAGTTCAGATTACCATTACAGACTAAACATTAGGTTTCTGAAATCACATTAACAACTATAAGTAAATGAACTTAGTTCTTAATTGATTCAGGCAATGTTCAACAGAAGCAAATCGATTTATTTTGTTCAGACAGTTGAAACTAATTGACGACATATGTCGACTCGACTATATTAGCATTAACACATACAATCGTAGCCAAAATCAGACATTTAACATTATCACATAAGGGGTTCATATTGCAATGTTAACACAGAAGGGCCCTAGGAGCTAAATGAACGAACCAATTCAATATTCAATTGAACATACATTTATACACACGCATCATGAAGAAAGAACTGACTGAATATAGAGGTCCGGCCAAGGTGGACAATAGCAGTTCAAAAACACAAAACAAAAAGTTTGGCCATACGGACAGGCCTTTAAAAACACACAAACATACGAACTGAAATAAAGAAAAGAAAATTAACTCACCTTTAAGCTTTTTTAGGGAACAAATCAGAAAAGTCCACTGGTGTTTGAACTGATCTTCTTTAAGGTTGAATGGACTTTTAAACGAAGTGTTTCTCGGATGAGAAACACCTCGATTAAGGTCCATTAGACCTTAATCTCTTCGGATATGGACCAGTGACGAAGAAACACAAAGTTCCAAAACTCAGATCTGGGATTCATGCTTCCCAGATCAGATTCGGACCAAACCAAGTATGGTTTGGTCACGAGGGGGGGTCTGGGGAGTGTCTAGTGTGAAGCTGGGGTCGGTTGGTGTAAATCGGGTTCCGACTCGAATCTTCAAATGAAGATTCGAGAAGGTGGGATGGGATTCGAGGTGTGTGGTTGGTGGATTTGAGTTCAGGATGGTGAGGAGCATCTATGGTGTTGAGGGTGGGGTCACTGGCGTCCATGCCGCCGGCTTTCATGGTGAAGGATACAGGGGCGGCTAGGGTTTGAAGGGGACGGGTTTGGTGAAGACGAAGGCTGGGGTGTTGGATAGGAGGGCAGGGTATGGTAAAGGGTTTATATAGTTAGTGGGTGGGTTGATCTCAGCCGTCGGATCAACTGAAATCAATGGCTTGGATCTAGAGGCTTAGGGGGAACGGTGTCATTTCAACTGAAGGGGGTTTGGGTTGGTCCGGGTGGAACGGGTCGGGTTTTGTTCGTGGGTATGGGGAATGTGATCTTGGCCGTTGATCAATCTGAGATCAACGGCCCGGATCAAACTGGATTAAAACGGCGTCGTTTGGACACCCTGGGTATCAGGTTGGACTGGACCGGGCAGGCCTGGTTTGGGCATTGTTTGTTTGGGCCAATTTTAATAAATTGGCCCAATCCGGAAGAAGAAGAGAGATTTTTTTTTTTATTTCTTTTTCTTATTTATTCTTAAAAACAAAACTAAGCAAAAAAAAATCAAATTAAAATTAAATACACACTGAATACAATTATTTGCACACACACTAAAATATTTCAAAATAGGTAAAATCAAACAAAATAAAATCACGGACGAAGATGCCTATTTATGATTTTCTATTTAACGACCGGATTACGGTTCGAATTATGCATGACACACACATTTTTTTGTATTTTGTTTTAATAAAGTAAAAATGGGCAAAAATCGTAAATAACCAACAAAGTGCCATGTAAAAATCCAAAATTTGTACAGCAGGGCCAATTATTATTATTTTTTATTTCTTTTGGAGCAATTGTCGTGCGAAACAAAAATCACGTGCTCACAGCTGCCCCTCTTTGTTCGGAAACACGAAGAGTTTTCGTGCAAAGATAAAGTGAGCGTGTATGAGCGATTTTTGCCTATGGACCACTCCGTATGAAGCATGTTTTTGAAAGATCTGACCGAATCTTGCTTCAAAGATTTCCTACATATCCTGGGCTAAACAGGAATCAGGTCAATGTAGTTCGAGAAGTTTTGGTAGCTGGGACTACCATGGGATTGCAATGCTTGCTGCTACTGCTGTTGCTGTTGTCACTGCTGCGTCACTGACCGCCTTATTACAACCAAACGAAAATTGGAAACTGAACTAACTACTTATATGCATGTCAACTGCTAGTTACAAGATTCCTATCTATGATTCTTTTACGACTTGATCTTGGGTCTTAGCTGATTCTACTTGTAGACTCCAACCTGAATCTTGATGCTTGCGAGTTGCGGCGACTTGTTTAACCTCTGAGATACTGAGTGAGACGCGAACGTCAGGGTTCAGGACCTTAATCAAATGTTGGAGTCAATCCGCCTTCCATTTACTCCGATATCTCGGGACATCTTCTCCCTTTTTCTTCTTTTTCTTCGTTGATTCCGAACTGGGACTCATCTCGTGGGTCATTTCGATCCATGTGGCTCGAGGTTAGACCTACGGGAGAAAACAAACGAACGAAATTTTCTGCCCCAGTTTCACTAGGAACGTTTCGTTAATTATTCGCCAGGAAGTTCATAAAATTGATGAAAGAGGATATGCATGCTCAGTTCAGGGTTGGAGCCCTAATACCGACTAGCTGGGGAAAGGTTCAGTTTAGGGTTTAAAACCCTAACGCTGAACAAAGGAAGAATTCAGTTTAGGGTTTAAAACCCTAAGGCTGACTAAAGGAAAAAGTTCAGTTTAGGGTTTAAAACCCTAATGCTGATTTATGGAAAAGCTCAGTTTAGGGTTTAAAACCCTAATGCTGACCAAAAGGAAAATTCAGTTTAGGGTTTAAAACCCTAATGCTGATTACATGGAAAAGCTCAGTTTAGGGTTTAAAACCCTAATGCTAACTAAAAGGAAAATTCAGTTTAGGGTTTAAAACCCTAATGCTGATTGCATGGAAAAGCTCAGTTTAGGGTTTAAAACCCTAATGCTGGCTGAAAGGAAAATTCAGTTTAGGGTTTAAAACCCTAATGCTGATTGCATGGAAAAGCTCAGTTTAGGGTTTAAAACCCTAATGCTGGCTGAAAGGAAAAAGTTCAGTTTAGGGTTTAAAACCCTAATGCTGACTAAAAGGAAAATTCAGTTTAGGGTTTAAAACCCTAATGCTGATTAAAAGGAAAATTCAGTTTAGGGTTTAAAACCCTAATGCTGATTGCATGGAAAAGCTCAGTTTAGGGTTTAAAGCCCTAATGCTGGCTGAAAGGAAAAAGTTCAGTTTAGGGTTTAAAACCCTAATGCTGACTAAAAGGAAAATTCAGTTTAGGGTTTAAAACCCTAATGCTGATTGCATGGAAAAGCTCAGTTTAGGGTTTAAAACCCTAATGCTGGCTGAAAGGAAAAGTTCAGTTTAGGGTTTAAAACCCTAATGCTGATTGCATGGAAAAGCTCAGTTTAGGGTTTAAAACCCTAAGCTGGCTGAAAGGAAAATTCAGTTTAGGGTTTAAAACCCTAATGCTGATTGCATGGAAAAGCTCAGTTTAGGGTTTAAAACCCTAATGCTGGCTGAAAGGAAAAAGTTCAGTTTAGGGTTTAAAACCCTAATGCTGACTAAAAGGAAAATTCAGTTTAGGGTTTAAAACCCTAATGCTGATTAAAAGGAAAATTCAGTTTAGGGTTTAAAACCCTAATGTTGATTGCATGGAAAAGCTCAGTTTAGGGTTTAAAACCCTAATGCTGACTAAAAGGAAAAAGTTCAGTTTAGGGTTTAAAACCCTAATGCTGACTAAAAGGAAAATTCAATTTAGGGTTTAAAACCCTAATGCTGATTGCATGGAAAAGCTCAGTTTAGGGTTTAAAACCCTAATGCTGGCTGAAAGGAAAAGTTCAGTTTAGGGTTTAAAACCCTAATGCTGATTGCATGGAAAAGCTCAGTTTATGGTTTAAAACCCTAATGCTGGCTGAAAGGAAAAAGTTCAGTTTAGGGTTTAAAACCCTAATGCTGACTAAAAGAAAAATTCAGTTTAGGGTTTAAAACCCTAATGCTGATCACATGGGAAAGTTCAGTTTAGGGTTTAAAACCCTAATGCTGGTTGAAAGGAAAAGTTCAGTTTAGGGTTTAAAACCCTAATGCTGATTGCATGGAAAAGCTCAGTTTATGGTTTAAAACCCTAATGCTGGCTGAAAGGAAAAAGTTCAGTTTAGGGTTTAAAACCTTAATGCTGACTAAAAGAAAAATTCAGTTTAGGGTTTAAAACCCTAATGCTGATCACATGGGAAAGCTCAGTTTAGGGTTTAAAACCCTAATGTTGGCTGAATGGAAAAAGTTCAGTTCAGGGTTTAAAACCCTAATGCGGACTAAAAGGAAAATTCAGTTTAGGGTTTAAAACCCTAATGCTGATTACATGGAAAAACTCAGATTAGGGTTTAAAACCCTAATGCTGGCTGAAAGGAAAAAGTTCAGTTTAGGGTTTAAAACCCTAATGTTGACTAAAAGAAAAATTCAGTTTAGGGTTTAAAACCCTAATGCTGATCACATGGGAAAGCTCAGTTTAGGGTTTAAAACCCTAATGCTGGCTGAATGGAAAAATTCAGTTTAGGGTTTAAAACCCTAATGCTGATTGCATGGAAAAGCTCAGTTTAGGGTTTAAAACCCTAATGCTGGCTGAAGGGAAAAAGTTCAGTTTAGGGTTTAAAACCCTAATGCTGACTAAAAGAAAAATTCAGTTTAGGGTTTAAAACTCTAATGCTGATCACATGGGAAAGCTCAGTTTAGGGTTTAAAACCCTAATGCTGGCTGAATGGAAAAAGTTCAGTTTAGGGTGTAAAACCCTAATGCTGACTAAAAGAAAAATTCAGTTTAGGGTTTAAAACCCTAATGCTGATCACATGGGAAAGCTCAGTTTAGGGTTTAAAACCCTAATGCTGGCTGAATGGAAAAATTCAGTTTAGGGTTTAAAACTCTAATGCTGATTGCATGGAAAAGCTCAGCTTAGGGTTTAAAACCCTAATGCTGGCTGAAAGGAAAAAGTTCAGTTTAGGGTTTAAAACCCTAATGCGGACTAAAAGAAAAATTCAGTTTAGGGTTTAAAACCCTAATGCTGATCACATGGGAAAGCTCAGTTTAGGGTTTAAAACCCTAATGCTGGCTGAATGGAAAAATTTCAGTTTAGGGTTTAAAACCCTAATGCTGACTAAAAGAAAAATTCAGTTTGGGGTTTAAAACCCTAATGCTGGCTAAAGGAAAAATCAGTTTAGGGTTTAAAACCCTAATGCTGACTGGCTGGGGACAAAATTCGAGAACAACTACTGACTTCTTTTTTTTTGAATTTTCTTACTTTAGTACAAGAAATAAAAGGGAGTTTCGTGGAAACTTACCTTTCGATTGAATTCCTTATTGCCAAAATGTTTCTTGCACCCATGTACCTTCTTCTTTGGGCGACGCCTGCTTCTTGCACGGTTGTCTCGGATTAAACCTGTTTGAACTTTTCAGACAAAGAACAATTGTTAGTTCGGAAATGACGGTCGGTTTGGTGACCTTGATCGTTCCCAGTTGCTTTCGTGCGTCTTTGTTTCTGTTGTGAAATTCCGCCATTGATTTGATTCGAATGGTGAAACCCTTTAGACTGCTCAGGCTTGTATTTCCAGATTCTGCGATGATTTGCCTCGTAAGGCCTCCTTTTCTTTTCTCTCTTTTTGTCCCGTTTTGATTGAAGGTTCTCAACGGGGATTTTATTGGGGGTATTCTTGTGGGAATTTGTACAAAAGGAAGCTTTGTGGGGGGGGGATATTTACAAAGTGGATTCTTTGTGTGGAGTTTGTACAATGGGGCATGCTGGGTATTTATTTCAAAACGAGTTTCCCAGGGTTTGTTGGGGTAAGTTTGTTGGGGAATATTTACAAAGGGACTTGCTGGGGATGTGCTGAGGAAAATCCAACGGGTTTTTTTTTTTTTATATTGGGGAGACTCTGTGGGAGATTGTACAAAAGGAAAAACTCTGTGGGGATTTGTACAGAGGGAGACTCTGTGGGGATTTGTCCGAAGGCGGACTTTCTGGGGAAGATTTCAAGATTTCTCTCTTTCCTCTTTACTCTAAAACACCATCAAACGTCATGATTCATTAGGCTTGGGCACTCGTACCAACGAGATGAGGCGCTTTCCGTCATGAGACGGGATTCCGTGCGAACAAACCTGCCACCTGCCCTTTCCGGTGTGTCCTGAACTCGGGGTTAAAACACAAAAGGGATTCGAAAGAAACGAAGAAAGGAGAAAACAAATCAGAAAAAGAGTGTCCTTTTCAGGACGAGAAAGACTTATCTGAGGAAGATGACGCTGGCTTTAAACGACATGACATGCTCTTTGGACTGGACGTCTGACCTTCTAAGAACTTGCGTTTTCCTGAACCAGAATGGATCTGTAATTCCAAACCGGTGGCATTTTGCCGAAACCTTCTTGGGGTGGAGTCATTCTTTTTCGGCCAACAGCGCCTTTTGCGGGTTTTCGCTGGCTGACCTCTCTCATTTCTCTTCCTGTCATCGCTTGATAGCACTCTTTGCGAGTTTTTACTAAACAAGCTCTCTCATTTTGGTTTCTCTACTCCCGTCGCCTCGTGGTGCCCGAAGGTTTTCACCGCCGAGACTCTCTCATTTTATCTCTCTCAATTCAGAGTGTGCCGATCTCCATTTGTGATGCTTATTGGTTCCCCACCATATTTGGTAATTGATTTGAAGGCTTGTGCTTGGTAAAGAAAGGTAGATGATACTAACTTCTCAACTGTTCGACGTGCCCCGGTTTTCAATTTCAGGGTGAATGGGATTTTATTGTCGGTGTGACTGAACCTCAGGGAGAGGCTGCCTACGTATCCTTTCGGAATCAAGTCAAACGTAGTTCAGGCCTCAATCAATGTTTTGTTTTGTTTTCTTTTTTTTTTTTGTTTTTTGTTTTGTTTTTTTTTTGTTTTGTAAGCGGCTCAAAAGTTGGTAGAGAGAATTGGGTAGTGTTTGGGGAGTAGTGGGGAACAAAACCTTCGCCATTTTCAAACGTGTCAGGACCACTGGAGTATGATTTAGACGTAGTATCTCTTGACTGCATCTGCATTTACTGCTGTGTCGGGGTCATTTCCTTCGATATCACCTAGATACAATGCTCCTCTTGGTAATATCTTCCTTACGATGTATGGGCCTTTCCAATTCGGAGCAAACTTCCCTTTTGCTTCCTCATGATGCGGCAGAATACGCCTCAGTACCAATTGTCCTACTTCGAAATTCCGGGGTCGGACTTTCTTGTTGTAAGCACGGGCCATCCTTCGTTGGTATAACTGTCCGTGACAAACTGCGGCCATCCGCTTTTCATCAATCAACGTCAATTGCTCTAATCGAGTCTTGACCCACTCGCTGTCCTCGATTTCTGCTTCGACAATGATTCGAAGCGAAGGAATTTCTACCTCTGCCGGTATTACAGCCTCGGTCCCGTAAACCAAAAGATAAGGAGTCGCTCCCACCGATGTGCGTACCGTAGTGCGGTACCCCAATAATGCAAATGGTAACTGCTCATGCCACTGTCGGGAACTTTGGATGGTCTTCCTCAAAATCTTCTTGATGTTTTTGTTTGCCGCTTCCACAGCACCATTGGCCTTTGGCCGATAAGGCGTGGAATTCCTATGCGTTACCTTGAATTGCTCGCATACATCTCCCATCAAGTGACTGTTCAAGTTTGCTGCGTTATCTGTAATGATAGTCGCAGGAATACCGAAACGACAGATAAGATTTGAGTGTACAAAATCCACCACAGCTTTCTTAGTGACCGACTTGAGAGTGACAGCCTCTACCCATTTTGTGAAGTAGTCTATGGCAACCAGTATAAACCTGTGTCCATTCGAGGCCTTTGGTTCAATTGGTCCAATGACGTCCATGCCCCAGGCGACAAATGGCCAAGGTGCGGACATGGGATGCAGTTCCGTGGGAGGTGCATGAATCAAATCACCGTGCACCTGACACTGATGACACTTCCGAACGAAGCTAAAGCAATCCTTTTCCATGGTCATCCAGTAATATCCTGCTCGAAGGATTTTCTTCGCTAAGACATACCCGTTCATGCGAGGTCCGCACACACCTGCGTGTACTTCGTGCATGATCTTTCTCGCTTCCTCGACATCGACACATCTTAGGAGATTGAGGTCCGGGGTCCTCTTATACAACAATTCACCGCTCAAAAAGAAACCACTTGCATGTCGCCTAATGGTCCTCTTTTGATCTCCAGTAGCGTGCTCGGGGTATTCTTGTGTCTTCAGGAATTTCTTGATGTCATGGTACCAAGGCTGCATATTTGATCCCGCCTCGATTACATTGCAGTAACCGTGTCTTTCCTTGACTTGGATTTTCAAAGGATCGACGTGGGCGTTGCCCGGGTAGGGTAGCATCGAAGCCAAAGTGGCAAGTGCATCTGCCAGTTCATTGTGACACCTCGGGATATACCTGAACTCTATTGATGTAAAGCGCTTGCTGAGGTCCTCCACATGTTGTCGGTATGGGATAAGTTTGACATCCCGAGTTTCCCATTCGCCTTGAGCTTGCCGGATAATCAGGTCAGAATCTCCCATAATCAGTAAGTCTTCGACATCCTGATCGATTGCCATATGCATGCCCATGATGTAGGCTTCATACTCAGCTGTATTATTTGTGCAAAAGAAACGAAGTCTAGCTGTGGCGGGATAATGCTGACCAGAAGGCGAGATCAAAATTGCCCCAATCCCTACACCCTTGGCGTTCACGGCTCCGTCGAAGAACATCTTCCAAACATGAGCTTCCTCCGAGATCACTTCTACGGTGTTTACCTCTTCATCTGGAAAGTAGGTATCCAATGGCTGGTATTCCTCATCGACCGGATTTTCGGCCAAATGATCTGCTAATGCCTGGGCTTTCATTGCCGTGCGAGTGACATAAACTATGTCGAATTCCGTAAGCAAGATTTGCCATTTAGCCAGTCTCCCAGTAGGCATTGGTTTCTGAAATATATACTTCAAAGGATCCAACCTGCTTATGAGGAACGTAGTGTGGGTTTGGAGATAATGTCTCAGCTTTTGAGCAACCCATGTGAGAGCGCAGCATGTCCTTTCCAGCAGAGTGTATTTGGCCTCGTAGCCGGTGAATTTCTTGCTCAAGTAGTAAATTTCTTGCTCCTTCTTTCCGGTTACGTCATGTTGCCCGAGGACGCAGCCGAAAGAGTTCTCCAAGACTGTCAGATACAAGAAAAGTGGCCTTCCCGGTTCTGGAGGGACCAAGACCGGGGGATTCGAAAGGTATTCTTTGACTTTATCGAAGGCTTCTTGACACTCAACTGTCCATTTGATCGCTGCGTCTTTCCTTAACAGCTTGAATATGGGCTCGCATATGCTTGTCAGCTGGGCAATGAACCGACTGATGTAATTCAACCTGCCCAACAGACTCATCACGTCTTTCTTTGTTCTTGGGGGAGGTAGATCTCTGATGGATTTTATCTTAGTTGGATCTAGCTCGATTCCTCTCCTGCTTACGATGAAGCCCAAAAGTTTGCCCGACGGAACTCCGAAAGCGCATTTGGCTGGGTTTAGCTTCAAGTCATACTTCCTTAATCTCTCGAAGAATTTCCTCAAGTCTTGGATGTGATTATCCTGCATCCTAGACTTGACTATCACATCGTCCACGTACACCTCTATTTCCTGATGCATCATGTCATGGAAAATGGCAGTCATGGCCCTCATGTAAGTAGCCCCAGCATTCTTCAGACCAAATGGCATGACCCGGTAACAGTAGGTGCCCCCAAGGCGTGGTGAAGGCAGTTTTCTCGGCGTCTTCTTCATCCATCAGTACCTGATGATACCCAGCGTAACAATCTACAAAAGACTGTATCTCGTGTTTGGCACAATTATCAACGAGGATGTGGATGTTGGGCAGCGGGAAATTATCTTTAGGACTTGCTCTGTTCAAATCTCGGTAATCTACACATACTCGAGTTTTCCCGTCCTTTTTTGGTACTGGAACCACATTCGCCAACCATGTTGTATATTGGACTACCCGAATCACTCCCATTTTCAATTGTTTGGTGATATCCTCTTTGATCTTGTCGCTGACCTCAGTTTTGAACTTTCGTTGCTTTTGTTGAACTGGAGGACAATCAGGATGAATCGGCAATTTATGAACCACTAGATCAACACCCAGCCCTGGCATGTCATCATACGACCAAGCAAACACGTCTTTAAATTCAAAAAGCAGTTGAATTATCGCCTCCCGCGTTTCTTTGTCCGTGTGAATGCTTATCTTGGTCTCCCGGATTTCTTCCGGGGTTCCTAAATTTACCGGTTCAGTGTCATTCAGATTTGGCTTAGGTTTATTCTCGAAATATTCCAACTCTCGGTTTATCTCCCTAAAAGCCTCTTCCGCATCATATTCTGGTTCTGGGTTCATTAATTCGCAGTTAAATAACTCATTGTGATCTGGGCGTGAAGTCCGCAAGCATGTCATATTTAAAGCCGCATTATTAGGACTGAAAAGGAAGATAAAAGGAAAAATAATAAAAATCAGAACAAAAGAAAGAAATAGGAAAGCAATGATGATTTTTTTTTTATATTTTCTTTGGAAAGTTGGAAGACAACAATGTTTACAACTAGGAATTCAAAGCAACAATTGAAAAGAAAAAAAACGTTCAAGTTATGTCCTGGAGATAACTTGTGACACAGGAAAGGTGGCAGGACAGGTCTACCCGGACTTCCATCTAGTCGGGAATGGCGTGGCCTCCCAGTTTTGAAGTTGGGCGCTCGGCCCCATGTACAGCATCTCAGCAGTGCTTGTGCCTTCACCTTGTTGAACAATGTGGACCTCGTAGAGTATCTCTCTCATTGCCCCACATATCTCCTCGATTTCCTCAGCTGTGAAGACCTCATCATCTTCTTCTTCGATGTACCTCGGCCTGATGAAAGTTGCGTATAAATCCGGCAGTGGTTGTGGTAACTTCCAACCCTCATTTTTCCTTTTCTTTGCCCATTCTTCGTCTGCTGGAGTAGGTTTGAAGCCTAGTCCAAAAGGTTTCTTGATGACTGGCAAAGTAATGGGTTCTGTTATTCCTTGAAGGGTTCATCCAAGTCCCTTCCCTGGCCTAAATCCGTGCCGGATCATCTCTTTGGCCACCATAACCGAGGCGTTAGACAAGAAAGGCTGGGGGCAGGGTATTCCCTCTTCGTGCTGCTCTGCCAATACAACCTCGAAATCTTGATAGACCGTATGTTCGCTTCCTTCTCTTGGTTCAAGGTACGGGATGGATGGGTCCCGATAAATGGCATGCTCATCTTCCCCATGGACCACGATCTCTCGGTCTTCGTACTCGAACTTCACCATCTGGTGAAGAGTGGAAGGAACGGCTCCTGCCGCATGGATCCAAGGTTTGCCAAGGAGAAAATTGTAGGATGTGTCCATGTCGATTACCTGGAAGGTTACTCGAAATTCAACTGGTCCTATGACCAACAACAGGTCTATTTCTCCCATGGTATCTCTCTTGATGCCGTCGAAAGCTCTTACGCAGACATTGTTGGGTCGGATTCTTCCTGTCCCAATTTCCATTCTTTGTAGCGTGGAGAGCGGGCAAATGTCAACACCTGATCCCCCATCCAACATTACCCGCTTGACATAGTAGTCCTCGCATTTAACTGTTAAATGCAAGGCCTTGTTGTGTGCTGCTCCTTCCGGGGGTAAATCGTTCTTGCTGAAAGAGATTTGGTTGACGGCGAAGAATCTTTCTGTCATCCGCTCTAGTTGTTCCCCCGAGGTTTCAACTGGTACATATGCTTCATTCAGGGTTTTCAATAGGATCTTTTGATGCTCGGTTGATCTCATCAATAATGACAGCATGGATACTTGCTCAGGGTACTTGCGCAGCTGATCTATCACTTCGTAATCCGGCATTTTCATTTATTGGAAGAACACTTCCGCTTCTTCAACACTCACGGGCTTCTTTGGCGGGAAGCGCCTTTGTGTGGCGTTGTTCAATTCTTGGGTATTTGAATACCTTCCAATGAAAGTATTTTCTGGAAGTTCTCCCATGACCTCTTTACCTTTGTACATCACCCAAGTCTTTTGATAATTCCACGGCACTGTGGACGGGTTGGTCATTGGCTTTTGTGGCACGCGTCCGATAACCACTGGCTCATTCAGCCGAGGTGGTTGAATCGTCCCCCGGACCACATAGGCCCTTCTCGGCACGTACATAGGTTTTGTCTTTTTGATCCCGAAGTTTTGCGTCTTCTCAGCTCGACCTCGTGGTATGTAAAGAACTTCATTTTTTACAGGGACCACTTTCTTCTCTATCTTCTTTTCAGGCTTGCTCTTTATAGCCTTGGCCTCCTCCCCCTTTTCTGGTTTCTGGTCTATTTCAGGCCTCTTCCCCGTGTCGACAATGGCAATTATGGCTTTCAGAGCAGGGTCGAACTCTTTGTCTTCACAAATCATTCCGATCAGTGGCCCATTATTGTGAGCGGGCAATGGATTATTAGTCACATTCGGGATCTCTTCGTCCCTTAGCACTATTTTCCCCTGCTCTATCAAATTTTCGACCACTCTTTTCAATGACCAGCAGTCGTTTGTATCATGTCCCTCGGCCCCTGAATGATAGGCGCATCTGACTCCGGCTTTGTAAGAAGGCGATGTTGGGTTTTGCCTCGTTTGGGGGATTGGTTGCAAGAAACCCAACTGGACTAGCTTAGGGAACAAAGTAGAGTATTGTTCACCGATGGGCGTGAAAGTCCGCCGTCGAGGTGGCTCCTGGGGGCGGTAGTTATTCTGCGGGGGTTGTGGGTTATAGTGGTTGCGGTAAGGAGGCTGATTTCTGGGAGGTGGAGCTGGGCCTCGGTTGGCTTGTTGTGGTGGATGGTTATAAGGTTGGGCATTCATGACCATATAAGGTTGATGAGCATATGCCAAATTTGAGTGGGGGTAGTAGTGTTGTGGGGCTCTTTCCGGAAAATGGGGCCTGGGATGACGATACTCCCTTGCTTCAGAGGCTGCCATAGTCGTTTCTTCCTTCTTCTTCCCCCTCGTCGTTCCTCCGGACCCGCTTTGGACGGCCTGGGAAGTTGCCCTTATGGCTGCTTGACTCAGAATCCTACCCGTTTTCAACCCATTTTCCACCATCTCTCCAATCTTGATTGCTTCCGCGAATGGCTTACCCATGGCCGACATCATGTTTTGGAAATAGTCAGACTCTTGAGCCTGGAGAAAAGTAGTGACCATTTCCACTTCATCCATGGGAGGCTTCACTCTCGACGCCTGTTCACGCCACTTAATAGCATACTCTCTAAAGCTTTCCGAAGGTTTCTTCTTCAAATTCGACAGAGAGTTTCGGTCTGGCGCAATGTCGATGTTATACTGGAATTGTTTTACAAAATCTCTGGCGAGATCATCCCATATATGCCATCGGGACATTTCCTGATCCATATACCATTCCGAAGCTATCCCTACTAGACTTTCCCCAAAATATGCCATTAGTAGTTCTTCTTTTCCGCCGGCTCCCCGCAATTGGTTGCAGTATTTCTTAAGATGTGCAATGGGGTCACCGTGCCCATCGTATTTCTCGAACTTTGGGGTCTTGAAACCCGTTGGCAGGTGCACGTGAGGGAACATGCACAGGTCGGCGTAAGAGACGCTCTTTTGTCCGCTCAATCCTGGCATGTTCTTCAAACTTTGTTCAAGGCTTCTCATTCTCTTGGCAATCTCATTTTGTTCTGCAATTCTGGGGTTCTGATCCTGCCCGGGTGCAAGCTCGCACTGAGGCAGTAGAGGATTAGTGTTGGTAGCGAACCTGGTTGGTTCCATTGAGAACGATGGTGCTTGGAATGTAAAAGAGGATGAGTCAAAGCTTGGCTTGTATGTGGTAGGTTGTGCCGTAACCGGGCAAGGCGATGCAGTAAAGATGTTCATGCTTGCATCAGTGGCCGACATTCGGGGATGAGGCTCAGAAGGCGATCCAGCAGAGAAGGCTGAGGTGGCTGGGTACCCGAATGGGGTAGCAGGATAATTTATGGGGACATTAGAAGTCCCACTTGACCTGGAGAATAATTCAGGGAATCCGGGGACGACACTTGGCGGCTCTTTCCCATTATTCCAGTCGTCCAGCATTTCCAACATGCGGAGCCGTAGGATTCTATTTTCCTCCGCAGTTACGGATTCAGGTGTGAGGACGGCTGAGATCGAGCTTTCCTCGGAAACAGGGATTGTTTGCAATGGAATTTCTGAAGACATTTCCACACTTCCTTTTGACCTGGTGAAGTAAGTGTGAGTACTGCTTCTGGCCCTAACAACAGGTAGTTGAACACTTCTCCTTGACCTCGTGAAATATGAGTGCGAGGCCAGACTTTCACCAAACCAACCGTCTTTTCAAAAACCCTGGAATACTCAATGACAAACGCACGGTTAATTTGTAGCAAATAACATATAGTTAATCTCACGTTGGGCATGATGCACCTATACAGTTAAGTGGATTACTATATGTTTGCTACGAGAGCATGCGTCATTCCGGCATTTTATTAGTTTTCTTTTTTCTTTCTTTTCTTTTTCTCTTTTGTTTTTCTTTTATGTTTTTTTTTATTTTGCAGTAAAAGAAATGCGACCGGATCCGATGAGGATTGCCTACGTATCACGATGCCTACGTGAATCAGATCATTACGTAGTTCGAAAAACACAGATGATCGTAAAAGAAACAACCTCTTTATTGTTGAAATGTTCTATTACAAACTACATTTTGCAAAAGAAAAAGCGAACTTTGAAAATAAACCTAGATTCAAAATAGACTAAAAATCACCCTGATGGGAAAAACGAGCAGAAGATGCTAAGATACAGATTTGACCTATGAACGCATTATGGTTTTGAAAATTGGTGTCCGTGGGGCATCGTTCGGCCTCACCGCGGTCCTGGGCGTGAGATCCCTCTCAAGTTGCTCCAGCTCATGCATAGTCTGCTTAACATAACCCATTGCTGCCGAGAGGACGGTAATGCTGGACATGTTCTCACATCGTAGACATCGTCTGGTGATGGCATGGGCAATGGCCTTGATCCTATCTCTGGTTTGCTTCTTCTCTATGAGTAGGCGTTTTATCTGATCGCTGCATATCTTGAAGACTTGAGCATCTTGTACATGCTGATACTTCAGTCGCCGTACTTCCAACTTCATCTGGGCTATTGAGTCGTACCAGTATCCGCTCTCTATTTGGAAATCCTTGGCCTGATTAACTGCTTTGATCTCAAGTGCAGCCATCTATCTCTTTATTTTAGCAACAGTCTTCTCATGGTTGTCTTCCAATTGATTCAGGTATCGGCGATGCTCATCTGCTCTTGCATCCCACTGTGCCCTGAGCTCTGCTATGACGTTTTCAGATTTCTCCAAACCATATTGCCATTCCCTGATTTCACTTTTTAGCCTTTTTATCAGGTGTTCGTCTGATCGACGCCTTGGTTGTTTATCTGCCTCCCACCTTATCTGTTTGATCCGGGCCCTGAGCATTTCGTTCTCCTGAACTAACCCGTTCCGTTCTCCCAAATTGGTAGCAGTTTGCACATTGTGCTCATATTTCAAGCTTTCTACTTGTTGCTTCAACCTGCTGATTTCGGCGCAATAGCCTCTTTCCTTTGCTAACCAATCCCACTGTCTTTGCGATGATTCGGTGAAATTCCGGATGTGGGGTCTCTTAGCCGGCCTTTCATGCTCGAATTCCCTTCTATACCATGCAAGGTAACCTGGCGCCGTTTCTCCTTTGGCTAGATCCCGCACGCAAGTATCTGATTTCAAATATTGACACTCACTCCATATTTGGCGAATCTTTGCTTCTGGGAATTGTCCGTTAGGACTTATCTCAACTGCTTGAGCGCTAAGATCTTCCTCATGAGGTACTGTCTGGCATCTTCCGAACTGTCTCAAAACTCGGCCGGGTGCGTAAGGTTGAATGCTCTTAAGCCCCATCAGCAAGAAATGAGTTTTAGCTGCCGACATATATAAGATCTCATCAACAGGCAACCATCCCAACGTCCATTGTATTTGGCTGGCAGTAAGAGCTTGAAAGAACGAGGTCCATGCCAGGACTCCTTTGGGCAAAATGATCTCTTTGGTTCTCGTGTAAGATTCTTCTATGCGGGTCTTTTCCGGGGAACCATGGCTCAAAATCTCGGAATGATGGCAGAGGTGCTCGGTCATCCATATCTGTAGGAGCAAGTTACAACCTTCGAAGAAATTTCCCCCAGCTTTACAAGCTGTGAGAGCCCGAAAGATGTCAGATACCACCATTGGCGCGAGAGTACTGTCACTTTGCGTGAGTAAAGTGCTGACGACCCCAGATATCTTCAAATCAATGTTTCCATCTTTCCTTGGAAATACCAGAAGACCCAGGAACATTATCATGAACGCTACCCGTCTGTGCTCGTCCCACTTCTGACGAACTCCTTTGCTGCACAGTTTGTTGATTGGATTATTGAATCCCCCTCATGACCGTACCTATCATATATGAAGCATGGAGTACAAAATCCGGCTGCTAGATCCGGGTTGTGGACTGTTCTAGGTATCTTCAATGAATCTAGGAACCGATGTACTGTGACGACTCTTGGGGCAACCAAGTATCTCTGTCTTAACGGAAGTTCAGCATTCCCGATGTACCCAGCCATTTCTTCCAAAGTCGGGGTAAGTTCAAAATCAGAGAAATGGAAAACGTTGTGCGTCGGGTCCCAGTAAGTGACCAAAGCCCTTATGATATCTCCCCGAGGTTGGATTTCCAACAGACCCACAAGACCTTTCAGATATTTCTTAACCTCATTTTGTCCTTCAACACCTAGATCATTCCACCATAGCCGTAACTTGACAGGGATTTTGGTCATTATTGAAAAATGTTCATTTTGCATCGTGCTCATCCTGCACATTTATTAGGGTGATTTTAACAAAAATGACTGACTCAAAAATATTTTTACAGAGGGGATCAAGTTTTGAACACGGCCTTTAAACACTTCGGGGACGAAGATTTTAAGGCTGTGTGGGTCTATTGGATAAAATGCTAAACAAGACCCAAAGGTGGCTGTTTATGCAAAGTCAGCCTTCCGGCGTCCCTTTCGGGAATATTCGGCTATTTATGACAAAACAACGTCGCCTGACTTATTTATGGCTCTTTAAAAATTTGACACATTTTTTTTTTTATTTATTTATTGATTTCTGGCTATTTAGCAAAATGGGGTTGAACCCGACGAGGGTTGCCTACGTATCTCACATCCGGTGAGAATCAAACCGGCGTAGTTCGGGAATATCATGAATAGAGAAAATCAAATAAACCTAGAAATCAAGAATAAGTATTTTTTTTATTATTATTTTTGAAAAAAAAAGATAAAGACTAAAGAAAATATTTTTTTTTAGGCAATATTTTGGATTATTAGTCTGAATTTATAAAAGGGGTACCACAAAAGAAACAACACATTTTTTTTTGAATTATGAATTTTCCATTTTTTTTACTTTTAAATACATACCTTCTTTTTTTTTGATTTTGGACATGAAAGATTTTTTTTTATTATTATTATTTTTTTAATAATTCAAACTAAGAAGACAATTTTTTTTTTATTATTTTTTTTTTAGAAAAATTCCGGCGAGGTTTTGACAATACTTGAACATTGGTTTTATTTTTCCAAAATAAGTAATTATCTCCCTACGCTGCTATTTTCCCCTTTTTAGAAACCGGTCAACATGCGGAACCGAAGCATATAAATGCACAACATAGATAGGAATGCAGCAATGATGGTCTTTTCATTTCAGGTTGTCTGTCCTAGACGGACCCAACCCCTGTGTTGAGTCCCCTAAGTCAAATGCAACATGATGCAAATAAGCGTTCCTACTAGGGATCCGGCATGAAGTCAAGTTATTCTAGGTTCGTAACCTGGGTATTTGTTCTAGACTGTGTACCCGAGCGGACCACTCGAGTCGAGGAGGGGGCTACGTACCGGGGACCCGCGAGATCGTCCGGCTTTGTAACTTGTCCGACCTCTTTCTTATTTCAGGTATTGACACTAACAGAATAGGGAGTCTCGACCAGCGAGCTTCTCCCCGGAGGTAAGAAGAGAAGGGTTTCGGCACAGTTTATATACAGTTCAGATAATATCAAAGCGATAAAAGACAACATTTAGCACGTTATGCAAAAACATGTAATAAAGATCAGATAATAAAGCCAAATATAACAATTATTATAAGCTCGAATTCTTGAACCCTGAACCAGAGATTCTGGGTTCGTTTCCCCAGCAGAGTCGCCAGAGCTGTCACACCTCCTTTTTGCGCGCCCCGCCCCGAAGGGTTAAATGCGCGAGGGAGTTTTTCCAATTTAAGTGACAATATTCGAAATGGGATTATTTATTTAATTCAGAGTCGCCACTTGGGAAAGGTTTGGTTTTTGGTGTCCCAAGTCACCGGTTTATCTTGAATCCCAAATCGAGGAAATTTTCGACTTTTCCAAATGAAGTCTGCGAACCAGAAATTCTAAGTAAGGAATTCTGTTGACCCGAGGGAAGGTGTTAGGCACCCTCGAATCCCGTGGTTCTAGCACGATCGCTTAAATTGTTATAATGGCTAAATATCTGATTTAAATACATGTTGTGACTTATGTGCTTTTATTAAGTTTAAACCGCTTTTATTATTATCATTTATTTTTATAGAATTGCAACGTCGTGAAAATGCATCTCAAACCACGTCACAGTCAATGCACCCGTAGTTGTTAACACATTTTGACTCCGTTGAGATTTGGATTTGGGTCACATCAATGTGCACCCGAATTTAAGAATATAATTTACTTAAACCGTGCCCGAAGAGTCTAGCGCGTTATTATTTGGTGGAAGGCTGTGAGATTCACTAAACGGCCTAGCCTGAATTCTAAAACACTCATTATGGTTATTTATTGAGGGCCCCGCAATTTACATTTTTATTTGGCGAGGCTCGTCTCATTATTTTAGAAGGGTATCCTACAGTGACTACATTTCTGTTACGTTTGTCCCTAAAACTAAAAGAAAAGGAACATGCTAATTTAACTATATGCTTTTGCCTAATCCGGATTCTTATCAATTTCTGATTAATTATTTACAAAGTGGAGGGATGGCATAACTTGTGAAACATACTTTAATTGGACAAAGAAATTACATTCGAGATTGACCCAATGTTATACTTGTGTCCAAACGTTTCTTGAATTGAATTTAACTAGACTTATTGGGGCTGAATTAAGGGAATTAACTACTAGGCGTTGTTACTAATGGGATTTGAATATGATCTTATGTACTGCCTAACGAGACCCAGCAAAAAGACTAAAATAAAAAACAAGTCAGCATAGTATAAGTTTGGAGTATCCATACCCCGTATTAACAAATAGCTACAAACTAAAACATGAAGGACTAAGCTCAGATGAGTATTAGTTAACATACACTTTCGTACTATTGAATTGGGAACTAACAACTACACAGGCCCATTAATATACCGTGAATATTACAACAAATAACTTTGAACTTCTTCAACCTTTTTCATTTCATGCTTTCAAACTGTTTCAGTTACATCAATATGGGACTTGAAATGTGTACCTGGAAATACTGAAAATGCAAAGGAGAAGAAGAAGAAGATGTGGAAATCAGCAGCAGCAAGAAACAGGACTAGCAATAGCAGCAGGACAGAATAGCAGCAAACAAAACAACCCAGCAGAACAGGCTCGAGTGCAGGAATGCAACTATAGCCGATAGAAGAAGTAGCCAAATGACAGCAACACACAGTGGAGCAGAATCAGAACTCCAGGCAGACCAAAACCAGTAGTAGACCAATGAAAACACTCGACTAGTAGACACAATTGGAACTTCAAAGAATCAGAATTGATTTGAACAAGTTGAACAAATGAAACCCAAACAACAATAGGAAGAAACAGTTTCTGATTGTTGACTGTATACTTTCTATCTCTTAACCTCTCTCTATCTGTGTTTTCCTAAAATCAGTTCTATCCTTTTTCAATCCTCTCTGTATGTGTATATCTCTGTGCCCTCTTTCCTCTAATCTCTGTCTGTGTATCTCTATCAGCTCTCTCTTTTTCTCTTATATCCTCACAATGTGTATATTTCTCTCCTCTAATCCTTGTCTGTGTTTTTTTTTTCCTCTTATCTTCCGGATCCTCTCCTTCCCTTTATAAGCCTTAACACTACCCCCTTTTAACAGCCTGTTTAGAATATCCCTTTTAACAGCCTATTTAGAATATCACCATACCCCTCTCATGTGCCTTTCATTTTCAGTTCCACTTTAGCTAATTAAGTATTAAACCCCATCATTCCCTTGGCAGGCTTAACTTTCCATTTTATTAACTAAAAGCGAGCATGGGCAGCAGGATGTAGTCTGACAGCACATGCTGTCAAACTATTTAATTCAAAAGGGCCTTTATGCCCATGTTGTGCACATGCCCTCCAGTTCAGATTACCATTACAGACTAAACATTAGGTTTCTGAAATCACATTAACAACTATAAGTAAATGAACTTAGTTCTTAATTGATTCAGGCAATGTTCGACAGAAGCAAATCGATTTATTTTGTTCAGACAGTTGAAACTAATTGACGACATATGTCGACTCGACTATATTAGCATTAACACATACAATCGTAGCCAAAATCAGACATTTAACATTATCACATAAGGGGTTCATATTGCAATGTTAACACAGAAGGGCCCCAGGAGCTAAATGAACGAACCAATTCAATATTCAATTGAACATACATTTATACACACGCATCATGAAGAAAGAACTTACTGAATATAGAGGTCCGGCCAAGGTGGACAATAGCAGTTCAAAAACACAAAACAAAAAGTTTGGCCATACGGACAGGCCTTTAACAACACACAAACATACGAACTGAAATAAAGAAAAGAAAATTAACTCACCTTTAAGCTTTTTTAGGGAACAAATCAGAAAAGTCCACTGGTGTTTGAACTGATCTTCTTTAAGGTTGAATGGACTTTTAAACGAAGTGTTTCTCGGATGAGAAACACCTCGATTAAGGTCCATTAGACCTTAATCTCTTCGGATATGGACCAGTGACGAAGAAACACAAAGTTCCAAAACTCAGATCTGGGATTCATGCTTCCCAGATCAGATTCGGACCAAACCAAGTATGGTTTGGTCACGATGGGGGGGTCTGGGGAGTGTCTGGTGTGAAGCTGGGGTCGGTTGGTGTAAATCGGGTTCCGACTCGAATCTTCAAATGAAAATTCGAGAAGGTGGGATGGGATTCGAGGTGTGTGGTTGGTGGATTTGAGTTTAGGATGGTGAGGAGCATCTATGGTGTTGAGGGTGGGGTCACCAGCGTCCATGCCGCCGGCTTTCATGGTGAAGGATACAGGGGCGGCTAGGGTTTGAAGGGGACGGGTTTGGTGAAGACGAAGGCTGGGGTGTTGGATAGGGGGGCAGGGTATGGTAAAGGGTTTATATAGTTAATGGGTGGGTTGATCTCAGCCGTCGGATCAACTGAAATCAATGGCTTGGATCTAGAGGCTTAGGGGGAACGGTGTCGTTTCAACTGAAGGGGGTTTGGGTTGGTCCGGGTGGAACGGGTCGGGTTTTGTTCGTGGGTATGGGGAATGTGATCTTGGCCGTTGATCAATCTGAGATCAACGGCCCGGATCAAACTGGATTAAAACGGCGTCGTTTGGACACCCTGGGTATCAGGTTGGACTGGACCGGGCAGGCCTGGTTTGGGCATTGTTTGTTTGGGCCAATTTTAATAAATTGGCCCAATCCGGAAGAAGAAGAGAGATTTTTTTTTTATTTTTTTTATTTCTTTTTCTTATTTATTCTTAAAAACAAAACTAAGCAAAAAAAATCAAATTAAAATTAAATACACACTCAATACAATTATTTGCACACACACTAAAATATTTCAAAATAGGTAAAATCAAACAAAATAAAATCACGGACGAAGATGCCTATTTATGATTTTCTATTTAACGACCGGATTACGGTTCGAATTATGCATGACACACACATTTTTTTGTATTTTGTTTTAATAAAGTAAAAATGAGCAAAAATCGTAAATAACCAACAAAGTGCCATGTAAAAATCCAAAATTTGTACAGCAGGGCCAATTATTATTATTTTTTATTTCTTTTAAAGCAATTGTCGTGCGAAACAAAAATCACGTGCTCACACTAGTCAAATATGATAATTAGCTCAGCTTCGATGTTCTACTAATCAATGATTGTCCTAAGTCATTCATGGATATGCAATTTAGTGTTTTATCAAATAGCATCAACCCATACTTGTAAATTTTCCACATAAGGTCCAATTTTCAGCATTTGCTTATATTAGTTTATCGATAAGTGTGTTACACATGTATGCACTTTTATTATAAAATAAAATTTATAGAGTTAAAACAAACTTTTTAGTAATTAGTAATTATACATGAAAGTTATGAAGCAGAAGTTGCCAGGAATAATCAATATGGACCGCCGTACATACAATGACTTTTTTTCAAGGTCAAGATAATAAGATATTAGTTAAACGTAAAAGATGAACAATCAAAAGTTAATTAGGTACATGAAATTTTATACGCTATTAGAAAGGTAGAGGTAACCAACCTTTTTGAAACCTTTTTGAAAATTTTAATTACAACTTGCTTTTTGACATTTCTTCAGTAAATGCATAAATAATATGTTTAAATTTCAAGATCAATTTTCCTGCATATATAGATTTCTTGATTGGTACACGGCATAAAACAAACTTTATTAAACTATACTACAATAAAAGTAAAGCTTAAACAATTGTAAACTCTCAACATAAATATATATTATGAAAGTTGTTGTTAGTCCTTTTCCCTGTCCAAATTTTGGGAATCTTAGCTAAGAATTAAAATTTCTCCTCCAAGTTCCAATTTGCAGAACCATGCTAAAAATTTATACTGATATTCCTGGTGGGTATGTTAAAGTGAAGCTTAGGATCACCCCAGTTTCGTCATATTTGAGGATAATTGTTCTTAAGGAGGAAATGCTCTCTACAGCACCGCCACTGGCCCCCTCCTCCATTCCCCCAAAACCACCAGATTTAGTACCTCCGACTACTACAGATGAATCTATTCCATTCTCAAGCATCACCCCTAATGATCCAAACCCTTCCTTCAAAAAGATCCTCCTCTCAAACTCCCCTGAGCAACCTATCTCCATCCATATTCCAACAGTCTCCAGTGCAATGGAGATGGAAAATAGCGCTGAAGCCATGGACCAAGACCAACATAATAAGGATGAGAATTTACAAATAAATCTCTCTTCAGATGAATTGCAACGTATCTACCATCCATGGAGGCATTCCCTAAATGTTAAACTACTTGGCAAAAGAGTCCAGCACCTCTATCTTAAAACAAATTACAGGATATGTGGAAATCCACAGAATCTTTTCCTCTAATCGATTTAGGTGAGGACTACTATATAGTCAAATTTAACCTAGAAGCAAATATGTTAAGAGCCCTTCAAGGGGGTCCATGGTTCGTTAATGGCTGTTATTTATCCATATAGAAATGGTCCCCAAATTTTGTTGCCACTGAAGCAAGACCTCATATTACAGCAGTTTGGATCCGCCTTCCTAACTTACCCACAGAATTCTATGATGGGCTCATCCTCCAGAAGATTGACAACAAAATTGGAAAGCTGGTGAAGATCGATGCTTGTACATCTGCGACCATTAGAGGCGGATACGCCAGACTCTACCTGAAAATTCTGATGGATTCCCCAGTTAGGTCTACATTGGTAAGCATAGACAGTTAATACAATATGAAGAGGAACATTTTCTATGTAAGAATTGCGGCAGACTTGGCCATACCAAATCCAATTGTCCATATGCAAAGATCGATACAAAAACCCCGATATCAGTGGAGCACCCAACCATGCAAGCAGACATATCTGCACCACTGACTAACACAATCGAAGAGGAATGGCATACAGTCTCTTTTTCAAGAAGGAAACCTTCATCCCCACGACATCTCGCTCCTCCAGCTCTTGAAGAAAAGGTATTAAAGTTAGAATTTTTGATGCAGTTACAGGTAAGTTTTTAAATACTCAAAATCTTAAATACGTTAATAAAGATATCTCCAGGAAAATTGGCTCCAACAAGAATCGGTTACACTCCTACAAGCCTGACCCAAACCTCAACATCCTTGAAAAAACTAACCAATTCGCAGCCATGCAAATTCAGCCCACTGATAATGCCAAAACCACCTCTAGCACAGCAAGAGACTCCGATGAGGACCAATGCATGGAGTTTGACTTGGAGCCTCTTTCCAATGGTATTTTCCACGTGGCAGATGCCCCTACTCAGTCATTACTTATCACTTTTACTAATAAACCATGCTTAAATCATTCTACCTCTACTATTCCTACTACTAATTCCCCTACTCAGCGGGAAGCTTCTCTTGAAGATATCATCATTAGCCAGCTGCATGCAGTAACAGTGGAAAACCCGACCTCTACCTCTCGTACCTCTCTATATTTGTCAAATACCTCTGCATGTATAAGCCAAGTGTCTACTGAAAATCACCAAAAATCTATTGATATCTCTCCTGAATATTTTGCTAACTCTATCAGGCCTTCTCAAATGATCTGCATGTCCATAGATGCTATAAGTATCCATCTGCCTATGCCTACTACTACTAAATTTCCTTCTCAAAATAAAGCTTCTATAAACCATCCTAATAACCATGCCAAGGATCCCTCTATCTCACAGGAGACGTTTGAGGCTCATCCAAATCCTAAATTACCAGCACCAAACAGTCATGAATAACCTTCCTCTCCCAATACCCAATCCCCCTCATTACTGCACATCTCCACCACCCCCTCAGAACCACCAGCCACTCTTTTGGTTGGATATGGGGCTCATGGTCCATGCGATCTCCTTCAATATGATGATCAATGCCCAAGAGACTGTCCTAGTCATTCAAAACCCTCAGTACTTAGCACAACTGGTATTGGAGGGAATGCACCTAGCGATGAACTATTATGTGAATCAAACTTGACTCAGTCATATTTTACAACCATTAGCTCCAAATCTCAATCCCACTCTAATTCAAGAAATGCAAAACCACTGGAGTCTTCCTCCCCACAATCAACTACCAACAATACCACTTTCACTCCCCAACCTCCCATTCTTTCCACTAGAGGAGCAAACCACACTCAACCCAATATTCATGCCATGGAAATTCAGCCCCACCACAATTAGTCACCACCTCAAGAGGATGACCCAATCCCCATGCAAGAAAATATCCCTCCCAACGACCCCCTCCTAGTGCCAAATCAGGGAGTCGAGGAGGAGGAATTAGACCTCCACCACCACGAGCTAACAATAGAATTTGCAAGTCTAGGAGAAGTAAAAGTGCTACTATTCAGGGAAATGCAGGACAAGAAGTACATCTTCAGTTGTCCAATGGCACTGTACAAGTTCTCCATGGACATACGTCCCCCCAGGACCCCACTGTGGGAAAGCATGCTATAATCCTAGTTCCATGCCTGAGGAGAACCCCACCTCTATCACCGGATGAGGGGAGGAATGTGATTAACCATCCAATGCCACAAATGAATAAACATGCTCGTATTATCCTGTGGAATGTGAGAGGAGCCAACAATAATACCTTTCGTATGCACTTTAGGGATTTAATGGACACCCACAGACCTTGTGTGGTGACCCTGCTAGAAACTAGAATGACCTCGCTTACTCTTCTCCTAAATGATCATGACTTCACCAATATGATCGAAGTTCCTGCGGAGGGGCAAGCAGGAGGAATGGTAATCCTTTGGAATATAAACATTGTCAACGTACATAGCTTCACTAGAAGAGATCAAGCTATCCATGCAATGATTGAGGTAATTACCACTAAAAAAAACTTGGCTCTTTAGCTCTATTTATGCTAGTACTTCTGCTATTAATAGAAATAGTCTATGGAATAACCTTAAAGATATCTCTACTGTTTATAAAGGTCCATGGTTGATTGGTGGAGACTTTAACGGTGTGCTTATGGATAGTGATAAGTTAGGTGGCAGACCAATAAACCCTATAAGATCATCACTACTATGAAAATATATTAGCCATTGCAACTTATAGATCTTGGATACAAGGGTTGCAAGTTCACATGGTTAAATCATAGAAAAAGGTCTAAAGGTTTGATCATGGAACGCCTTGATCGTATTTTTGTTAATGATAATTGGTTAAATTTTTTCCCTACTGCTTTTGTTACCCACCTTCCCAAAACCTATTCGGACCATAATCCCCTTCTCCTTACTCTTTCCAATACAATATAAATATTGGTCCTAGACCATTTCGTCTAGAATCTTTTTGGTGCAATCATCCCGATTTTGTTAATTTTATCAACTCTAGTTGGTCTAATAAGTTAATTACCGCCTCCCGGAATTTTCAAAAAAATATATTAGAATGGAAGAATACTATCTTTGGAGACATTCTCAAAAACAAAAGGACTATCCTAGCTAGACTAAGTGGTATCCAAGTCTCAAGCCATTATCACACTAGTACATTCCTCCAAAAATTAGAAGGAAATCTAAAAAGGACTATAATGGCATTTTAAATATAGAGGAGGATTAATGAAAAATTAGATCCATGATTGCTTGGATAAACGACAATGATGCCAACACTAAATTTTTCCATATAAGTGCCTCTAACGGAAAATAAAATAACCAAACAGTCTTCTTTAAAGATGATCATGGTAATTGTTTTGATAATGAAGAAGCTATCATGAGTCATACTACTAATTTTTTTCAAAATCTGTTCACTACCACTATGAATTCCACAAATTGAAAATTCATTAAGACTAACCCTACGAGTTTCTCCAACCTTAACCTCTCCTCATTAGATAAATCTTTATTAAATACAGAAATCACAAATGCCCTATATTCTTTCAAATATTTCAAAGCCCCTAAACCAGATGATCTACATCCGTTTTTCTTTCAAAAATATTGGCATATTGTTGGACCCTCAGTAATATCTTATTGCAATAAGCTTTTTAAAGATTGCACTATTCCACCCCCCTTAAACAATACTTATATCTGTCTCATTCCAAAATTTTCTAATGCAAATAACCTCAAGAACTTCCAGCCTATAGGACTCTGTAATACCATATACAAAATCATTACTAAAATAATTGTCAATCAAATAAGACCCTTCCTAGCAACTATCATAAGCCCCTACCAAGCAAGCTTTATGAAAAATCGAAGGGCAAGTGATAATGCTACTATTATCCAAGAAGTCATTCACTCTATTAATAAAAAAAGAGTAAGATTGGTAACATGATTATTAAGATTGACCTTGAAAAAGCATTTGACAGAATCAAATGGTCTTTTGTTTATCAAATGCTTCACCACTTTAAATTTCTCCTAATATTACCAAGGTCATTATGTCCTGCATCACCACTAGCCAAATATCTATTCTAGTCAATGGACAAAAAAATAATTATTTTTGCCCCAATAGGAAAATTCGCCAAGGGGATACCATGTCTCCCTATATCTTCATTCTCTACATGAAAATGCTTTCACGATGCATTAACAATCTAGTTGATACCCACCTTTGGGACTCCATTAAAGTAACACCCAAAGGTCCTTCTCTCTCCCGCCACTTTTTTGCCGATGACTTAACCCTAATGGGTAAAGTTACTAGGAGAAATTGTTCCACTATCCTTAGCTGTCTCAACAATTTTTATAATCTTTCAAGGCAAAAAATTAACTACTCAAAATTCAGGGTCTACTTTTCAACCAACTGCTATAAAAATGATATTGTTTTTGTCTCAACTTACCTAGGCATCAAAAGCACTACGACCTTTGAAAAATACTTAGGCTTCCCTATTCACAATCACCATCCTAAAAACAGGGACTTCTATAACATTTTAGATACTTTAAGAACTAAACTAGACAGCTGGAAAACTAATTTCTTAAATATTGACCTTTGCTAAATCTACTCTAGCTAGTGTTCCAAATTACGTCATGCAAATCACTATGTTACAAAGTAAGATTATTGTGCATATTGATAGAATCATTAGGAATTTCATTTGGGGTATGACTGATACTAGGAAAAAGTTACATCTCTTAAATTGGAATATTGTTACTTGTGACAAATCAATAAGGGGGCTAGGTATTAAGAAAGCCCGTGCAAAGAATAAAACACTCCTTACAAGTCTTGCTCGGAGATTTTTAAACTACCCAACACCCCCTTGGGCGAATCTGCTTATTACTAAATACATCAATAACACTCCCAAACATCCTTATTTCATCTGGAAAGGTCTTAAAATAGGATGAAAAATTTGCTCAAAAGGAACAGCCTGGTCAATTGGTCACAACTCCAACATAGACATTTGGAACCTCTCCGTCAAATCCTCATAGGACCTTTGAATAAAAGTGATCTCCTCCCTACTCCAAAAGCTCTCTACCACAATAACTCTTGGGCTCTTGATAAAATTTCCTTTGACATACCCTCCTCAATAGCTAACAAGATTAATTCCATTATAATCCCTCGGAGTAATCTCCATGATAAAATCTATTAGAATAAAACTTCCAATGGAATCTTCTCCACTAAATCTTGTTACAACCTCCTCGATGATTCTTCTAATACCCCAACAGGGAAAATTTTTGACTGGATATGGTCCCTTAACTGTCCTAATAAAATTTAATTTTTCCTATGACTCTGTTACCATGGAAGAATTCCTACTAGGAAATACTTACATTCTATTGGCATAAATATAGACCCAAATTGTACTTGCTATCGTAAAGAAGAAGAGAGCATCGAACATATTTTTCTACACTGTGACACAGCAAAAAACTTTTGGCACTCCCTATTAAAAATCTCTACTCCTATAGTCACCACCCCACCAATGAACACTGGCTTATCACTGTTAAAACTTGGAACCCCCGACCATTAGTTGTTCAAATCCTCTTCCCAGCATCATAAAATAGGAAAATCTTTTTCCCTTCATAATTTGAAACTTATGGCTTACTAGAAATAGTAACAACATTAATAATACAAACATACCCCTCTCACCCTCTTTAATAATGAAATATGCCATAGAATATAGGTTCTATTCTGAAAAAGTAACCAACATTACTAGAACTATTTCTACTAAAATTTCATGGCATGCACCCCCAACAGGTTGGTACAAACTTAATACTGATGGTGTTTTTCATAGTACTACAGAATTCTCAGGTATCGGAGGATTAATCAGGAATGCAAATTCTAAATGGATCCTAGGGTTCATGAAATCAGTCCATGCAGATTCCCCAATACATGCTGAACTCCTAGCCCTACACCAAGGATTGGGCTACGCAGCAACAAATAATCTAACACCAATAGAAGTGGAAACTGATTCCACTGATGTTATACACTATCTTGACAAAGGATACATAACTTACAATAATATTATTTTTTATTGCAGATGGTTAATGAACAAGCTGGGACAAATAATCCTCAGGCATAGTTGTAGAGAAGGCAACACAATGGCTCACATTTTGGCAAAAGAAGGATCAAGGCAGCCTATCATGAATAATCTAGTTTGCTATCATAAACCTCCCATTTTTGTCGAGTCTAGGACGCTGGGGGACAAAAATGGTGATGTAGTAGTTTGTAATATATCTCTTGTCGTTTGTAACAAACTAGTAACCCCAGGTAATATTGATGCTATGATAAGCATCTCTGGAAATGCCACTACAGCTTGTAATGACTTTATCTCTACTTTGTAGTAAATAAATTCTACTGTCTTTCAAAAAAATAAAGAAGCTTAGGATCACCCAAAACAAAAAAGATATTAACTTTTTTCTAAAAGTAGTTTTAAAGAAAGAAAAATAACAATACTATAGGGAAAATACATAATTACCCCTATCCTATATCCAAAATTCCAACTACACACTTTTTCTTCACGGGAATCCTAGTACCTCCCTAAACTATTTTTTACCTTAATATCTTGGACCTTTTGTGCTGTGCTGGACTGGAACGTGAATACACCTTCCTCAAGCGCGTTGTAAATTAAATAAAAAGGCTTTAGCCTATAAGAAATGGACACCTGTCGTTCTCAAAGCTGATTTGGAAGACCCCTTCTTCTAAACATAAAACGTTCTTCTTCCCCATTATACCAGCCATTTTCAAGACCTTTGAAGGTGGGTTTTGACTTCCAATTTTCTTTGGTTTGAAGAGGTAAGTGAATTTTTTATGTAAATTCCTCCGTTTGACTCTTTTTTCTGTTAAGGGTTTTTTAATTTCTTCCCCAATTTCGGTCTGTGAAATCTTAGGGTTAGGAATGACAAATATCTAGTTGAATAAATTGTGCATGTACAAAGATGATCCAATGCTGAATGCCGAAGTGCGATGCAAACATGGTATTTTGCTGCAAATGCAAACTTATTGGTCAGATCGGAATCCCGGAAGATGATTTTGGTCTTGTCCTCACTATGAGGTATGTGTTCATGTTCTAAGCCTATTGATTAACTTGAAAATTATTATTGATTGGGTCGTTATTGAATTCTTTAAATTTCAGGCCACAAATTGCAAGTTTTTCAAATGGAGAGACAATGAAACAGTTGATGAAAGATCAAAGTTTATTCTTCCAATATTGGTAAACAAAATCAAAGAGTTAGAAGAAAATTACGACCGTCTTAAGCTGTATTTGGATGATCTTGAAGATTCAAAACAGAATGTTGATTTAAAAGAGAAGAGTATGAAGGAAAAAAATAGAAGGAACTTGTATAGAAAATTCATTTGGTATATTATGGTTTTTTTAGTTGTTATATTTGTTAGCAGCTTAATCTAAGTTGGCAACTTAAAGAAAAATCAAATGGAGTTGCCATAATAGCTGGTTGTTGTAGTAATATAAGATCATTTGGTTGTTGTCGTAATAGAAGATCATTTTGGTATTGATGTCGGATAGGGTAAGTTTGATGTGGTTTGGTTGTGTACTTTATTTTGGTATTATAATGAAATATAATTTTGGTATTTTGTTAGAATGAAACATCATTTTGGTATCATACTATCAATTTCTATTGACAAATCTATTGTTGTTGCTGTTTAAGCAAATTTTGGGGGGTAAAAATAAGAAGCCTCTTGGCAGCAGCTGGTTAACAACACTAGCTGCTTAGCAGCACTACCCACGACTTCAGAACATCCAAACCAATTGCAAATGAAGAAAACTACTATAATTTCCAACAAATCACTTCAATGGTACATTTTAATACCAATAATCTAATAACAAAACAAACATTTCCAACATAATACTTTGAGTACCATTTCTAGGAGCAAAACATTAGTTTTTAACAAGTATGCCAGGATCCATGCATTAATAACAAAAAAATTCCAGCAGCTTCATAACAAAAAAACACCATATGGTCCTATCAACATATAATTTCCATGGTTCTTGGGGCTGTGAACCAACATTCCTTGATTTGTCTCTAATTTCTTGAAGTCTTCTTGTTGTAATTACTTGTTTTCCTTTCCACTTCAGTCCACTTGTGGATTTGAAACCAATACCACTAGTAACATCAGCTGATCTTGTTATCTTTGTTGATGATCCAGTGGACACTATTCTGCTACTTGGCAGCCCAAGCTATACAAAAGTAGTTTAATTAGTTTAAGGTACATTAAGATAATAACATAATTGATTGCATCTTCACTTACATTAATAGCTGTGAAGCTATTCTCAGCCTAAAACACACCCATTCCTATCAGTCTTGGCCTTTTATATGGTGTTGAGCTTCCAATACCCCTTCCCCTTCCTCTAGTAGCAGTAGATGAACTTGGTGTAGCAAAAGAAATAGGTGCAGCGGATACAGTATCAGTTGCATTTTGAGCTGAACATGAAAACCAACTTTCAAGTGAATGATGTGTTATGGCTTTCCTCCCCTTCCCCTTCCTCTTCCCCTGTCTCTAGCAGTAGCAGAAGTAGTAGATGCTGCATCAGGAGCTATAGAACTAGGAACAGAATAGGTAAACCAACTACCAAGTGAAGAAGTTGATGGAAACTCAGCACCAACAAATGATGTTGGTGCAGTATCAGGTGCATTAGCAGCAGTTGGTGAAGACTCTTATGTTTGGTTGTTCAGTTATTCAAACTTTGAAGACCTTGGACAAGAATTTAAAATTGCACAAATAATTTCTGGAGGCCCTCTCACACTTGTGAACTTGATTGTAAGTCCTTAAAATAAGATTATTACTTACACTATCCATGCTTGCAAATAAAAGCCAATTGCAGTTATCCTTGATGCACCTCACCCTGACTCTAGTTGGCTCATTTACATGCTTTTCAATCAGAACTCTTTTTTGTAGTGCATACCTAGTTACTGCATCTCTAAAGTCATCAACACTCTCAAAGATCATACCCAACTGTCATACAATCTTTTTACATGTTTTATCAAACTTCACACTCTTTGTAGATTTGGATATCCTTTTTGTTAGCTTTACCTTCTTGTCTTCCCCATCTTCATTCCAACATTCATCTTCATCAGTTTCAAAGCTACAAGCATCAGAACTTGAATAATATGGCTCATCACCACCTAGCCTGCCTTCTACATTTTTTTTACCTATTTTAGTCTCATCAAAACCAATATCTGGCCCAGCATCACCACATGGTACATATTTAGTATCAACAACAACTTTCTCCTTTCCTTTTCTCCTTTGAAATGACCTACTTTCCTTCATAATCTCTATGTACTCCTCATGTACATCACTGCCATAATCATCCCCCCCAAAGAAGTCATTTTCATTAGAATCAACACTATCTTCAGTTGATTCATCAGATCCATCTTCACTTGAGTAATCTTCAGTTGGAGAAGATTCTGGATCTGAAAGAGCAGCTGTTGTGTATGCTGGATCAGCAATTGGATCTGCAGGAGCAGCTGTACTTGAAGGAGCAGTGTGTGGAGGAGCAGCAGTGTTTGGAGTAGCAACAACATTGATTAAAGGAGCAACAACAGTGTTTGAAGAAGCAACAGTGTTTGGAGGAGGAGCAGGACCATTAAAAGCAACCTCTTTATTAAAAGCTGAACAAGATTCCTCCTCAAGCATGTGCACATATACTTCCAAAACAGCCCCATATTGTAAAGACTTACCAATTGCTAAAAGAGCCCTGTCATTTTCAATATCTCCTAAAATGCCCTAGTTAGGTGGCCGAATATTAAATTTACAACTTGAGTTGTACCCTAATTCTTTAATATAATCCTTCAACTCAAAATTAATATAATCAACATTCAAATATTCACTCATTACCCCACCAACATATTTTGGTTCCCCATTTCCAAACTCTAAGACCGCACCATGGTATAGTCTTAAAGTGATTAAAGCAAACTCACTCATACCTATATGCAAACAAAGCAACAAAAAAATCGATAAAACAAAATTCAGCAGAATTCGACTAACTATAGATACTAGTATTAGAAAAGAACTTATTTGCTAAAAACTAAAAGTTTTCATTGAATCCATACACAATCAAATCTCTAAGGTTAACAAGCAAACAAGAAACCTCAAATTTAATCAGCCAATCACAAAATCGCAATGGCTAAAAGTATTTAAAAATTCTAAAATAACAAAAAAGTAATTAAGTGCAGTAAAAAACTAACATTTGCTCTTGGATTGTGACGAATAAAAAGCTTAGCGTTCCAATCTGACCTTCAATCGATACACGAAAAACCCTAGAACGTTATTCTTGTTTAACCTTCGAATTTGACCGATCCTTCCTTGAATCGAACCATTAAAATGAGGCTTTATACTTATTTTCGATCTATTAGTATCCAATTGCAAGAGAACAAAGAAATTTTTTTATGTCTTGATGATTTGGTTAAAGGATCGAAGAGTGCAATGAAGAATGGGAGAAAATTTTAGGTCTCAGATAGTCTCTTGTCTTGTGCTATGTTTTAATGAAGAGATAAAAAAAGGGAATGGAATGGGGGGCCATCGGTTTATGATGCGCGTGTCTACAGCGCATGTATTTTAACTGAGTTCCAGTTTAGTTCAGCACAAAAGGTCCAAGATATTAAGGTAAAAAATAGTTTAGGGATACTAGGATTCCCGTGAAAAAAAGTGTGTAGTTGGAACTTTGGGTATAGGATATGAGGGTAATTATGCATTTTCCCCAACACTATACATGCGGGTGTACTTCATGAATTCTCTATTAGACGGATACATTAAGTTAATCTTTAAGAGAAAATTAATGAAGTTAAAGAAATTAATTTACCTCTAGAAAGACTTATGTTTTTGGGTGCAACAACAAATGATAAAGCCTATTATTAAAAATATCATCATGTCAGGACGGATAAATAATACACTGAAACAAGAAGTCAAGCTGACATATTTTATTCCCCATTGAGAGCATTACAACTTACAGTTCCTTCTTTTAAAATTTCCCAAGGAACTCACTTGATGAAATTATAGGAAAAAAATCTTAACCAGATTTAAAACACAAAGTTGCTGAAGTAAATTACTCACTTCGCCAAAGCTTGAATGCTACATCGGCAACTGTGCACTTCGTTCCTTCACGAGTTTGATGCTTCTTTTATATCTAACAAAGGAAATTAATAAATTACCTCTAGAATATTGATATTCCAACACTACTAGAAGTTCGGCAAAAACCAATCAAGAAAAACCGACCAACTTTGGTCGGTCAAAAAACCGGCCAAAAACCGACCAAAGTTGGTCGGTTTTTCAAATTTTTTTAATTTTTTTTTTTTACAAAATCGTCGGTTTTCTTTGGCGCAAAAATGTGGGAAACTATTTTTGAGTCCCGCACAATTTATTTTTCAAGAAACCGACCAACTTTGGTCGGTTTTTGCAATTAAAATAAATAAAAATTAATATTAAAAAAACCGGCCAACTTTGGTCGGTTATTTTCATGCGAAAATACAATTAAAGAGTATAAATAAAAAATAAGACAATCTTAAAACAAAATGCACCAATGGTCTAGTGATAGAATAGTATCCTGTCACAGTACACACCTCGGTTCGATTTCCATATGGTGAATCTTTTAATTACATAATTAAAAAAACCGACCAACTTTGGTCGTTTTTTTTTTTTGCAATTTTTTTTAATTCAATTGACCGACCAACATTGGTCGGTAATTTCCGACCAACTTTGGTCGGTATATTAAAACTACCATCAAAATACCGTCCAAGCGTATTTGGTCGTATTTTGGTCGATAATTGGCCATAACCAACCAAAATTAGTCGAATTTTTTGGTCGGTATTTACCGGATTTCTAATAGTGCAAAACAATAAGTACCATTTAATTTGTTCGAAGTAAAGATGTAGATTGTACAAAGTATCCTTCTCCATGTTCATATGTTTTTCAACAAAGTATCCTTCTCCATGTCATATGTTTTTCAAAGTGCTTGTGTCCATGTCAGATTGGTATGGGACTTCGACAAGCAAGTACAACACAATATGGCAAATAGATGAGAATTTTGTAACTTGACTGTGTTGGGAATAAGCCCCTTACCAAAATAATATTCACGGTAATAAAACGGAATAATAATGTAGCATCGAGATACGGTAATTAACAATAATAAAAGAGTAATAATGACACCAAGATTTTTACGTGGAAAACCCTTCTGAATAAGGAAAAAAACCACGACCCCGAGAGGAGCAACTGATATCACTATAGTAAGGAATTTTACACTTTGTAGGTCGGAGATAAATACTCCAAAGACCACTACAACACTCAAAAGAAATAACCCTCTTTTGATATTCCCACCTCACTACAATATCTCTCACTCTCTATTTTCCTCACAGACTATTTTCTTATACCTTGTCTGTGAAACCTCACTCTTTCTTTCTCTCTTTGTTGGTGTGTAGAAATGAGAGTTGAAACTCTCCTTTTATAGCCAAAGCTTCACTCTCTAAAGTCTACCATATTTGACAATTTACACACACTTTTCACAATTCAACAAAGTTGGCTACCAAACCAAAGAAATTCAACAAAGTTGGCTACCAAACCAAACTAATTCAACAAGGTTGACTACCAACCAAACCAAGTCAACAAGGTTGGCTACCAAACCAAAGAAAACTTTTATTAGGCACATGTCTAATACTTCTTCAATGAGATGGACCTCATCAATCTCCCCCTCCAGTCTCATTCATCTAGAGGAGGTAGCATTGTCTTCTAGTTTGAGTGCATGCCGACAAGTTCTTTGCATAGCTCGAACTTGTTCCTTGGTACCACCTTGGTCAGCATATCTGCGGGATTCTCACTTGTAGAAATCTTCAAGACTTTTAGAGATTCATTATCTACCATTTCTCGAATCCAATGATATCTCACATCAATGTGTTTGGTCCTTGCATGGTACATAGAGTTCTTGCTAAGGTCTATTGCACTTTGACTGTCACAATAGACGACATACTCCTTCTGATGCAATCCAAGCTCTTGAAGGAACCGTTTGAGCCATACCATCTCCTTGCCAGTTTCTGTAGCGGCAATGTACTCTGCTTCAGTTGTTGAAAGTGCAACGCACTTCTGCAACTTAGACTGCCATGATATAGCTCCCCCTGAAAATGTAAACAAATATCCAGTAGTGGATTTTCTGTTGTCAATGTCACCCGCCATATCAGCATCTGTATAGCCCTTCAAGATTGGATTAGATCCTCCAAAGCACAAACAATCTCCCGTGGTACCTCTCAGGTACCTGAGTATCCACTTGACTGCTTCCCAATGTTCCTTTCCAGGATTTTCAAGAAACCTGCTGACAATACCAACTGCGTGAGCAATATCAGGTCTAGTACATACCATTGCATACATCAAGCTTCCGACTGCTGAAGAATAAGGAACTTTAGCCATGTTTCCTTTCTCCTCCACTGTTGTAGGACACATCTTCTTACTCAACTTTAGATGACCAGCAAGAGGTGTGCTGACTGGCTTAGCATTCTTCATGTTGAAGCGTTCTAGTACACGTTCAATGTACTTCTCCTGAGATAGCCACAACTTTCTACTTGTTCTCTCTCGAACTATCTTCATCCCTAGAATTTGTTGTGCTGAGCCCAAGTCCTTCATATCAAATGACTTGGACAGATCTCCTTTCAACTTTGCTATCAACCCCTTGTCTTTTCCTACAATTAACATGTCATCCACATACAACAACAATATAATAAAGTTATTCTCAGAAAATCTTTTGAAGTATACACATGGATCAGAATAGGTCTTTAGGTATGTTTGACTTTTCATGAATGAGTCAAACTTCATGTACCACTGCCTTGGTGCCTGCTTCAATCCATAAAGACTCTTATTCAATTTGCACACCATGTGTTTCTTTCCAGCTACTTCAAATCCTTCTGGCTGCTCCATATAAATCTCCTCTTCCAAATCTCCATGAAGAAATGCAGTTTTCACATCCAACTGCTCCACTTCAAGATCTAGGCTAGCTGCTAAGCTCAAAATTGTTCGAATAGAAGTCATTTTGACAACAGGTGAGAAAATTTCGTCAAAATCAATACCTTTCTTTTGTTCGAAGCCTTTAACCACCAATCGAGCTTTGTATCTGACCAGCTTGCCATTTCCATCTTTCTTGAGTTTAAAGACCCATTTGCATTTGAGTGGTCTTTTACCCTTTGGAAGTTCAACCAGCTTGTATGTGCCATTTTTCTGTAGAGATTCCATCTCTTCTTGCATAGCTTTCATCCACTGGTTCTTTTCTGGATGGGACAGCACCTCCTTAAGACTTTCTGGCTCCCCCTCATCACTGATGAGGACATACTCTGTGGAAGGGTACATGCATGACTCTACCCTTGGCCTCTGTGATCTCCTCAGAGGTTGAGGTTGTTCTTCTCCCTGAGTGGGGTGCTCCACTTCCTCGACACCTTTATCAAGTTGCTCCCCCTGCTCAATAACCTCACCAGGTTGCTCCACCTGCTCGGCAACCTCGTCGGTTGTACTTTCTGCACTTGTGGGATTGTTAGAAGTAGAAGGAATAGTAACAAAGTTAGGAATTATACCATTTTTCGCCTTTTCTAACATATCAGCAGCAGTTCCAACTTCACTTTCTCGGAAGACTACATCTCTGCTTCTGATGACCTTCTTCTTTACAGGATCCCACAGTCTGTACCCGAACTCTTCATCTCCATATCCGATAAATATGCAGGGAACAAATTTATCATCCAGCTTTGTTCTCTGCTCTTTTGGTACATGTGCAAAAGCTCTGCAACCGAACACCTTCAGATGCGAGTAGGACACCTCCTTGTTGGTCCAAACTCTCTCTGGGATTTCAAACGCCAACGGAACTGATGGACTCCTATTGATCAGGTAACATGCTGTCTGAACTGCTTCACCCCAGAATGACTTAGGCAGTTTAGCCATTCTGAGCATGCTTCTCACCTTCTCCACAATGGTGCGGTTCATCCTCTCGGCTACGCCATTGTGCTGTGGGGTTCCAGGAACTGTCTTTTCATGTCTGATCTCATGACTTGAACAATACTCTTCAAATTCCCTTGAAGTGTACTCACCTCCATTGTCACTTCGGAGGCGTTTTAGCTTTCGACCCGTCTCCCTTTCTACTAGAGCATGAAATTTCTGGAAAACATGAAACACCTGATCTTTGGTTTTCAAAATATAAACCCATAATTTTCGTGAAGCATCATCAATAAAAGTAACAAAATATTTGTTACCGCCCATTGATTCAATTTCCATTGGGCCGCAAACATCAGAATATACTAAATCAAGTATATTCAATTTTCTTTCAGACGATGTCTGAAATGAGACTCTATGCTGCTTACCAAATAAACAGTAGTCACAAGGTTTTACAGTTGTACCTTTGGCATAAGAAATGAGTGATTTCTTGGCAAGAATCTGCAATCCCTTCTCGCTCATATGACCCATTCTTTTGTGCCATAAATCTACAGAAATCTCATCTTGTGCCGCGTTCAATTCACCTTGGCATATTTCTGCATTTGTCCTGTACAACGTGCCACGAGCAACTCCCTTTGCAATCACCAATGATCCCTTAGTGAGTCTCCACTTTTGATTTGCAAAATAACTCTCGTATCCATCTCGGTCTAAAGCAATTCCCGAGATCAAGTTCATCCGCAAATCAGGTACATGCCGCACATCCTTTAGAACCAATGTGCATCCGACATTTGTCTTGATACAAATGTCACCAATCCCCGCAATCTTTGAGTAACTTGTGTTACCCATTCTCACTGTGCCGAAATCACCTGCTACATATCTGCAAAAAAGATCTCTTACCGGTGTGGCATGGTGAGATGCCGTTGTGTCAACCACCCATTCCGACTCTGGACCTGACAGGTGCATGCATTCCTCTTCCTCATTTATAAAGAGGACAACATTATCATTATTTTGCACCATGGCGGCTGTGTTGTCGTCATTCTTCTGGCCACTGGTTTCACCTTTGCCCTTCCTTGGATTTGGGCAATCTCTTTTGAAGTGACCTGGTTGATTACAGTTGTAGCAATTTCTGACTCTTGATTTGGATCGGTTCTTTGACTTCCCACGAGCTCCGGATCTACCATAGTTGTTCGAACTCCTTTGATAACTCCTGCCTCTACCTTGTGTGATGAGAGCATGTCCTTGATTTTCAGGCTTCTTTCTCATCTTCTCATTGAGTAGAAGAGCCGATGTGACATCTTTCAACTCAATAGTAGTCTTACCGTGCAGGATTGTTGTTGACAAATTATCGTACGAAGATGGCAACGAGTTCAATAGCAAGATGGCTTTATCTTCTTCCTCGATTTTCACTCCGAGGTTGGCAAGCTGTGTGATTAGTCCGTTAAACACATTTAAATGTGACAAAAATTCGTACCTTCACTCATGTGTAGGGCGTATAACTGCTTCTTCAGGTACAATTTATTTGTCAGCGTTTTGGACATGTATAGGCTTTCCAACCTTGTCCAAATTCCACGTGCAGTGTCTTCATCAATGATGTTATTTACCACATCATCTGATAAGTGCAACCTAATTGCACTAGCAGCTCTTTCATCCAAGTCAGCCCAATCCTCAGCTTTCATGGTATCAGGATTTTTGGAATCAACATCTAGAACCTTGTGTAATCCTTGTTGGATGAGCAGATCTCTCATCCTTCTTTGCCATGTTGAGAAACCGTTATCTCCGTTGAATTTTGCTACCTCGTACTTTACTCCGGATATTTTTATTTTTCACCAAGTATATTACTACCGACAGTGAATAGTATTTCAGTGAACGAGCAGAACCTGTGCTCTGATACCAGTTGTTGGGAATAAACCCCTTACCAAAATAATATTCACGGTAATAAAGCGGAATAATAATGTAGCACCGAGATACGGTAATTAACAATAATAAAAGAGTAATAATGACACCAAGATTTTTACGTGGAAAACCCTTCTGAATAAGGGAAAAAACCACGACCCCGAGAGGAGCAACTGATATCACTATAGTAAGGAATTTTACACTTTGTAGGTCGGAGATAAATACTCCAAAGACCACTACAACACTCAAAAGAAATAACCCTCTTTTGATATTCCCACCTCACTACAATATCGCTCACTCTCTATTTTCCTCACAGACTATTTTCTTATACCTTGTCTGTGAAACCTCACTCTTTCTTTCTCTCTTTGTTGGTGTGTAGAAATGAGAGTTGAAGCTCTCCTTTTATAGCCAAAGCTTCACTCTCTAAAGCCTACCATATTTGACAATTTACACACACTTTTCACAATTAAACAAAGTTGGCTACCAAACCAAAGAAATTCAACAAAGTTGGCTACCAAACCAAACTAATTCAACAAGGTTGGCTACCAACCAAACCAAGTCAACAAGGTTGGCTACCAAACCAAAGAAAACTTTTATTAGGCACATGTCTAATACTTCTTCAATGAGATGGACCTCATCAGACTGGTGTTAGAAGTTTATCCATCTTTACTATCCTATGAACCATGCATATGTATTTGCAGTGAGCAGCAATCCAAAATGAATGTAATATTAAGTCCACAAAGGATTATATCTACATCCTTGTTACGTACAAACTAGGGCTATGTATTACATTTATTGCTTCTGAGGTATTACATTTATTGCATACAGATATATAATCGACTTTACTCACACATTCTTAATGATTGCAGATCCGCGATCCACCAGCTAGGCGATCCTTTAGTTACCCACACCACACATATGGGGAGCAAAATCAGGAGGCAAATGCTTTAGCGAAGCATGGTATTGCAGTAAACTCAGGTGCAACAGTCATAGTTTTTGAATCTTGGATCTTTTGCTTGCTGATAAACAAGGCATCGCTTGTCGATGACTAGTGAAATCTACTACAAACTGGCAATCAAATGCCTCTGACCTCTTTTTTGTTTAGTTCTAATGTACCTGCTACTACATCCAACCCATGTACTACAGTTAGTCTTCTGTCCTTGGATCCACCAAGGGTTGGCAATATAACGCCTTTTTGTATAATGTAGATGACCAGCCAAGATCTTTCTCTTTGAATCATTCCGAAGTAGAAGGGGGTAAGATCCTTGCCGAATCCAAGTTATTCATTTCATTGAATATGGAAAGGTCATGGGGCTAGAGCCCATAGGCACCGGACTGAGGTATGAAATGAAGGGCGGAGGTGTATTGATCAATATAAATCTCGAGCGTGGATGATTGATCACCGCCTCCTTGTCCTGGAGGCTCTCCGGCCGGGGAAAGGCTTGCTATCTAACCTTTTTCCTAAATGCTCCCCTCATGTAACTGTTTTAGTTTATAAAGTTTTATCTTCCACGACCAAAAACAAAAACTAGGCTATTTAGAGTAGTAATTTACGGTTGGCATTTGTGGAGTTCAAATCGAGAAAGAATTCTATCCTTAGGTAATATTCCAAATATTACAATTACATTCACCATAAACTCAAATATCTAAGGGTATAAAAGTCTATGAAAGTTTCAAGGAAATCTTAATGTTCAATATTTAACATAAATTATTCATGTTTTATTAAAATAATAATAAATATAGATAGAGATATAGATAATATAAAGTATAGATATAAATAAAGATGTGAGAAATTAGAACCGACCAAGGACAAAATTATGCAAACAAAGTACACAGGCATAGAGTTTCTTATATGTACTGTTCCATTTTTCACACCAGAAGAATTCAGTTCACCTTCCTTTACATTCACAGCACGTAGATTGCACAAAAAGTATTGAAAATCATAAAAATGAGGGCCCTGAAGCTATCCTCTCTATGCTAATGTTGCATGCTGGTTTCACTTCTTTTTTCCTTTTCCCTTGTGTTTCTTGGACTTCTTCCCTTTCCCTGGCTGCTTCCTTTCAGCAACCTGGTTATTGCTTTCAACATTGGTGGTGGCAGACGGCAACTCAATCTTCTCAACTTCACCGCACACCGTGTTGCCTTTTTCCTCACAATCATTGTTATCCTCGGGTACAATGCACTGACTCAGTAAAGTTTCAAGCTTGGGCTTTCTTGACAGCAAGCTCTTCAGTAGTCGCTCAGCGCTTGCTACTTCTGAATCACTATATAGTAACAAGGCAACAATTTAGCAAGAGTTTCATACAAAAGTTGGACATCTTGCCCCGACACTCTAAAATATGTTTGTGCAAGCATGACAATGAGTAGAAGTTACCAAGACCAAGTTGAAGAATATATACTTTCTGAGTATGTACCATATAGAAGTAGTTAGCATAAATTATTGGCTAACAGAACCTTACATAAGCAAAGGGCTCACAACAGGAATAACTCACTAGCAAAAGGCCACAATGTCAAATTAAAGATAATGTACTAGCATGAAGGAATTGGTCGGAAATGGATTTTACACCCAAGCAATTTCATCTTGACAACCATGATCCTGTCTGCCCCTTGCCATTCAAGTTAAATTTTGGGTGGGGTGGAATTCCATTTTTCTTGATATAACAGCTAGCAGCACCTGCTGCCCGACATTCGGATAAAATGAACTCCTACTTCATAAATACAAGCAGCAGGACATATATATTCCAGAAAACAAAAATTGAAATACACAATCGTAAGAAACCAGCATACCTCGTTTCCAGCAATGAATGGAGCTGTTTCAGCTCCTGAAGCATAAGGTGCAGTTCCTTAATCATGTCTTCACCAGCGTAAAGTTTCTTCCCCGCAGGCAGAGTAATTGCAGCAGTCAAGAAATTTATATGCGTATTTATTTCCTCCTTAATAAATAATAAGTTTAGCAGCTCAATAATAATAATAATAATAATAATAATAATAATAATAATAATAACAACAAAAAAAAATGTTATAGTCACAAGAGAATTAAGATTACCTTCACCTTCTGAACAACAACAGATATATTTGCAAAAGTCCCATCATTTTCACTGCTGCTAATAAGCTTCAAAAAATCAGATATTTCGTGAAATAGGGCCCAATTCATTTGTAGAATCTGCTCAGACAGAGGAGTCACTTCAGAAAGTGGCATTATCAAACTCTTTGGTTGATTACCATAATTCGAGGGAGAAGTAGTGAATTGATTAGTCATGACTTTTGGAACGGTGGTATTAGGAGTTTGCGACCCAATTCTTGCCGGAAACAGGGAGTCAATAATGTCTTCTCTATTGCAGTTTGTTCCCAGCTGCACTGGAATGACATTAGAATACTTCCTGGTATCATTCTCACCCAAGCTGACAAACAAAAGAGGATCACTAGCATTTCGAAAAGCTTCTCCAACTTCACTTGTCTGAAGGTAATTGCGCTTCATTCCTTGTCGAAGAACGCCATAGAAGTACTTCGGAAGCTGGTTCCTAACATCATTGTTACTGAGCACTTGGTAAAGAACATCATAGTACTTACCACAGTTCACACACAATAAGCACAGGATAACAACCAATCTCAAAACAAATAGCTTATAGTATGCATTAACGCTAATCTTCGATCGGGAAATCCATTCAACAGTACCAACTTTATCGAAAATGAATTGTTTCACCATCACAAGAATGGAATAATAAAAATTTTCCAAAGACTGCGTGTTGATTGCAAGCCTGGAAGTGGGTAAGACCTCAGATTGTTCAGAAATAAGCCATTCCACCAATGAAGATCTTGTGGTGAAAAAGGATCCCCGGCGCTGCGACGCCAAGATCAAAAAGCGCTCAACAAGATACAGGAAACAACCCGGGGAAATGTAGTCATTTAGTCTGATCCAATTTGCATTGAAGGTATCTTGTAAAGCTTCACTAAATTTCTGAACAAATACAAGATCCAGAACTTCACTTGGATTATTTAAAGACTTTCGACAACACTCAAGATCACTATTGCTTGACGAAAAAGCTTCATGAGACTCCAAAGTTTTGCCTTCACAAATGGGATTGACAGACACAGATTCTTCCGTGCGTTCTTCTTCCGTGCGTTCTGTTGATTTCTTGGAGCCGAGAATTTCCATGAATGATTTCCATGGTTCTGTTGGAATTTTTCCAACAATTTTCTTGTATAGATCTTCAGAATGTCCTCCAGATGCAAGCAATATCATGACCGTCCTTCCAATTTGTCCATAGCTCAAAAGACCTTTATTGTTAGTATCTTGAAGGACGAATTCTTCGAGCAAGTCACTGGAAAGCTCGGTTCTCCTTAGAGAAATCATATTCTCCACCATTGACTGCCGGGGGTCGAGGGGGAAAACATTATCAAAATATTTGAAGGACTGCATCAAAAAGTTCCGTATTCTCCACTCGAAACTCTTCGAATCAAGGTGTTTGCCCTTGGACTCGTTCAAAAATTTTGCAATCTCATATATATTTAGAAGGCATATGCTTTGCTGGAATAGAGACATTGAAGTCGCAGTCGACTTATAGAGGGATTCCAGAGTTTCCAGAACTTTCAAACCTACAAGGAGCAATTCGGCATGCCAGTGATTTCGAGCGGCATAAATAAAATGCCGAGAATCAATAAATTCCATCTTTTTGCTCCGTCTGATGAAACTTGGGTGAATTTTTTTAACCCACTCGGCTGCTGGATGCAACAGAACATATGTAACATTAAGATCATTCAATTGCTGCCTTGCACCAAAGTAATTTAGGCAGAAATCACAAAAATTCCTATTTTCTCCGAATTCTTCAACATCAAGGACATCAAGAGAATCAAGAAGACCAATGATATTCTTCTTCCACAAATTCCAAAACAGAAGCAGTGTTCTGATACTAACCTGGCTGCATGAAATCAGTTCTTCTGAACTTTGTATATTGACTGATTCCATATCATGCCAATCATACTTTGCTGCATTACTTTCAAAATGAACATCCAAGATTTTTCTACAGCATAACATTTCAGCAATTAGACACTTGCATTTCTGAGACGCAATAAACAGGTGCTTCACGGTAGACCAGTCACTTGACTCATTTGATAAAACTTTAACCACAATGTACATGGCTTCAAAGTTGGAGCCATGCCTCGCAAATGAGATTAACCTTTGCAGAAGTTCCTCCTTTTGTGTGAATGACTTTGGAGGCCAACCTTTACTTCCTGGCACCCATAGGGAGTTAGAGAGAACATATAAAAGGATGAGTGAAGATGCCTTGTCAAAATCCCGTGCCTTCCCAATTAAATCCGCTTCACGAAGAATATTTCCTTCCAGCCATGCAATTTCTGCAGCTTCAGTGAAGTTTCCTAATTCTTCTTCTAACAACAGCAGCTCATCAAGACACTCCCGAGACTTCAAAAATTTGCGTTTCGTATCCATTGAAGGGAATGCTTTAACAAATTTCATCATGGATTCTCTATCGTTGAGCTCACAATAATTAAATGCACAATTCTCCAGGAACTCCATCTCAATTTTGTCAATTTCAGGAGCTTCTTTCCCTGCAGTATTACCCTTGCCAGCATATTGCTTCCAGTACTCAACATATTTCAAACCCAAGTCAAAACATTTTCCTTTCGTGCAAACTAACAAGCACTCAGCGAAATAATTGCCTTTTGCATAAACTCCTGCTGCCTGCTCATAGCATCCAGCCAGTGTAAAACACTCAGCAGCTTTTGCCAGTTCAGGTTTTCCACACTTCTCCAAATAAATTTTACCTGTGGATAAGTTTACAGGTTAAACGGGAGAACACAAAAAAAACAGATACGAAAACATTCTTTAGTCTTGATATAGGCTACCATGATGCAAAGCAAGACTGCAAAAGGAAATCTGTAGTTATTGTTGAAAATGGCAAACTCCCACATCGGTGGGAGACTTAATTTGGGAAGAATTTCTCCCTATAAAAGAAGGCCTAATATTTAGGATTTAAACACACCTCTCATTTGCCTTCTTATCTTCTTAAGGCATTTGTATCTTCTCTCTTTAGTATTATTTTACTTGTATTTTTGGAGTGGAATAAAATATTGGTTGTGTCCGAGGAAGTAGGCAAAATTGGTCGAACCTCGTAAATTTTGGTGTTCCTTTTATTGTTACTTTATTATCTTATTTATTATTTGGTGGCTGTCATAATTTTTGGTATAGTAGTTGTGACTCATTCACACTATATACATTTGGCTTCCGCAACAATTGGTATCAGAGCCAAGGTGTTGTCTAAGTATGCTCTGTGGTTGCAGCATAGTCTGATCTTCCACATCAGAAAAGATTTATCTTGGTAACCGAGTCAAGGTTCTGTCTGAGTATGCTCTGTGGTTGCAGCTTAGTCTGATCTTCCACACCAGAAAGGAAATAATCTTTATTTGTGTCGTCAGTTATTAAATAATATTTGTGTCAAAGATGGGAGACAATAAACAAGAAGAATCTACATCAAGTGTCAACAATACGTCATCATTGACATCTTCGCTTATGACAAGAATTGCGTCAAATGCGAAATTTGCGGTAGGAATTTTTGACGGGTCAGGACATTTTGGGATGTGGCAAGGCGAGGTTCTAAATGTCCTTTTTCAACAAGGGCTAGATCTTGCTATTGAAGAAAAAAGACCAGATGTTATTGGAGAAGAAGATTGGAGAATTATTAATCGTGTTGCTTGCGGTACCATTCGATCCTACCTTGCTAGAGAGCAGAAATATCCATACACGAAGGAAACTTCTGCAAGTAAATTATGGAAAGCACTGGAGGATAAATTTTTGAAGAAAAATAGTCAAAATAAATTGTACATGAAGAAGAGACTGTTTCGCTTCACCTATGTTCCCGGTACTACGATGAATGAACATATCACCAGTTTCAATAAGTTGGTCACAGATTTGCAAAATATGGATGCAACTTTTGATGATGGTGACTTGGCCTTGATATTGTTGGGGTCACTTCCTGATGAGTACGAGCACCTTGAAACTACTCTACTCCATGGAAATGACGAAATTTCTCTCAGAGAAGTTTGTTCGGCTTTGTACAGCTATGAACAAAGAAAGGGAGAAAAACAGAAGGGCGGAGAAGGAGAAACACTAGTTGTGAGGGGTTGTCCTCAAAATCAAACGAGGACAAAGAAAGGAAGATCCAAGTCAAAATCTTGACCCAGCAAAGATGAATGTACCTTTTGTCGAGAAAAGGGGCACTGGAAGAAAGACTGTCCGAAGTTGAAGAATAAGGCCAAACATAACAATGGAAAGGCCATTATGGATTCAAATGTAGCTGATGGTGATGATTCAGACTTCTCATTAGTTACAACAGAGCCATCAACATTATCAGACATATGGTTGATGGACTCGGCTTGTAGCTATCATATGTGTCCCAACAGGGACTGGTTTGTGGATTTTCAAGAAGGAGAATATGGAGTCGTCCTCACAGCGGATAACAGCCCTCTTACCTCATATGACATTGATTCAATACGATTAAGGAACCATAATGGAATGATCTGAACATTAACAGATGTTCAATATGTACCGAGTTTGAAGAAAAATCTCATTTCTGTGGGAGCCCTAGAATCAAAAGGGTTCAAAATTATTGCAGAAAATGGAGTGATGAGAGTATGCTCTGGTGCACTAGTGGTAATGAAGGCCAATCGGAAGAACAGTAACATGTACCGTTATCGCGGTGGTACAGTTATTGGGACATCAACAGTAACATCCAGTAATGAAAAAGAGGCAAAAGCAACCAGGCTGTGGCACATGCGCTTGGGACATGCTGGAGGAAAATCCTTGAAAACTTTATCATATCAAGGATTGTTAAAAGGAGTAAAGGCTTGCAACTTGGAGTTTTGCGAGCATTGTGTCAAAGGGAAACAGACAAGGGTTAAATTTGGTACAGCGATCCATAATACTAAAGGTATTTTGGATTATGTACACTCTGATGTTTGGGGTCCTTCCAAAACACCTTCATTAGGTGGGAAGCACTATTTTGTAACCTTTGTTGATGATTTTTCCCGAAGAGTGTGGGTGTATACAATGAAGAGCAAAGATGAAGTGTTGAGAATTTTTCTCAAATGGAAAATGATGGTGGAGAATCAAACAGGCAGGAGGATCAAGTGCATTCGCACAGACAATGGAGGTGAATACAAAAATGATCATTTTAATAAGGTCTGTGAAAATGATGGCATCATCCGACACTTCACTGTCAGACATACACCACAATAGAATGGAGTGGCAGAACGTATGAACCGGACCTTGCTGGAGAAGGTACGGTGTATGTTGTCCAATACTGGCTTGGGAAAAGAATTTTGGGCTGAGGTAGTTACATATGCATGCCACCTCATTAATCGCTTACCATCTGCTGCTATTGATGGCAAGACACCATTTGAAAAATGGTATGGAAAGCCTGTTGTAGATTATGACTCTTTGCACGTGTTTGGCTCAACTGCATATTATCATGTGACAGAGTCAAAATTGGATCCAAGGGCAAAGAAGGCTATTTTCATGGGTATTACTTCTGGAGTCAAAGGATATCGCTTATGGTGTCCTATGACAAAGAAAGTACTATTGAGCAGGGATGTTACCTTTGATGAATCTGCTATGGTAAATAAGGTAACAGAAGATACCAAACAAAATGAGGGTGCTTCTAGGCAGGTGGAGTTTGAGGGAAAATTTATTTTTCCTACACAAGAAGTAGAGGAGGAAACAAATGAAGATTATCCTCTGGAAAAAGAGCCAGTAGAGAGGGAGATTCCAACTCAGGAACCTCAACAACAACTTGAATCAATTGCAACTAGTAGGCCAAAAAGGACAATAACAAAACTTGTTCGTCTTATAGAGGCGGTTGCTTGTGCCACCTCAATTGTAGCTGATGATGTTCCTACCACTTATAAAGACGCAGTCCAAAGTTCAGAAGAAGATAAGTAGAGGATTGCCATGAATGATGAAATACAATCCCTCCATCAGAATCATACATGGAGATTGGCCAATCTCTCGAAGGGAAAGAAAGCAATTGGATGCAAATGGGTATTTGCAAAGAAAGAAGGATTTCCTAACCAAAAAGATGTTCGCTACAAAGCAAGATTGGTGGCCAAAGGATATGCTCAAAAGGAGGGAATTGATTACAATGAAGTGTTTTCTCCCGTTGTAAAACATTCCTCCATTAGAATTATGTTGGCTTTGGTAGCACAATTGGATTTGGAACTAGTTCAAATGGATGTAAAAACTGCATTTTTACATGGAAACTTGGAGGAGGAAATCTACATGACTCAGCCATAAGGATTCAAAGTTGCTGGAAAAGAAAATATGGTGTGCAAACTTGAAAAATCATTGTACAGATTGAAACAATCTTCTAGACAATGGTACAAGCGATTTGACGAGTTTATGTTGCGGCAAGGGTACAAGAGAAGCAAATAGGATCATTGTGTGTATTTGCGCAAGCTTAAAGATGGTTCCTTTGTATATCTTCTCCTATATGTTGATATGTTGATAGCTTTCGAGAATTCGGAAGAAATTGATAAGTTGAAGATTCAACTGAAGAAGGAGTTCGAGATGAAGGATCTAGGTGAGACAAAGAAAATTCTTGGCATGGAAATAATAAGAGATAGACGTTCAAAGAAACTTGTTTATCTCAGAAAAAATATTTGAAGAGAGTACTGCAGCGTTTTGGCATAGATGAGAAGACTAAGCCGGTTAGTACCTCACTTGCTCCCCATTTTAAGCTAAGTACTACTATGTCGCCAAAAGATGAAGCTGAACACGAGTATATGTCAAGGGTACCATATGCAAATGTAGTTGGTAGCTTGATGTATGCAATAGTCTGTACGAGGCCTGACATTTCACAAGCTGTTGGAGTTATTAGCAGATATATGCATAATCCAGGAAAGGAGCATTGGCAAGATGTGAAGTGGATTCTACGGTATATTCACAATACTGTAGATGTTGGGTTAGTTTTTGAGCAGGAAGGCAATCAGTCTGTAATTGGATATTGTGACTCAGATTTTGTGGGTGATCTGGACAAAAGAAGATCAACTACTGGTTATGTGTTTACTTTTGCAAAGGCACCAGTTAGTTGGAAGTCTACTTTGCAGTCAACAGTTGCTTTGTCTACAACAGAGGTGGAGTACATGGCTATTACAGAGGCTGTGAAAGAGGCAATTTGGCTTCAGGGGTTGCTAAAAGAGCTTGGTGTTGAACAAAAAAGTATCACAATTTTTTGTGATAGTCAAAGTGCTGTTCAATTAGCAAAGAACCAAGTTTATCATGCAAGGACGAAGCACATTGATGTTCGGTATCATTTCGTACGAGAAATCATAGAAGAAGGTGGAGTCACGGTGAAGAAAATTCATACTACAGAGAATCCTGCTGATATGCTGACAAAGTGGCGATTGCGGTCAAGTTTCAACATTGTTTGGATTTGATCAACATTGTTGAACACTGAAGATTGAAGATGAAGACACAACCAAAATTTGTTACAGATGAGAAAATTGAAGATGTGGAATTTTGCCAAGGTGGAGATTTGTTGAAAATGGCAAACTCCCACATCGATGGGAGACTTAATTTGGGAAGAATTTCTCCCTATAAGAGAAGGCCTAATATTTAGGATTTAAACACACCTCTCATTTGCCTTCTTATTTTCTTAAGGCATTCGTTTCTTCTCTCTTTAGTATTATTTCACTTGTATTTTTGGAGTGAAATAAAATATTGGTTGTGTCCGAGAAAGTAGGCAAAATTGGTCGAACCTCGTAAATTCTGGTGTTCCTTTTATTGTTGCTTTATTGTCTTATTTATTATTTGGTGGCTGTCATAATTTTTGGTATAGTAATTGTGACTCATTCACACTATATACATTTGGCTTCCGCAACAGTTATCAACTCAAAAACATAGATAGCTCAAAAAATGCAAGTTGGGGAAAAACTGTATATTTGGCAGTGTTACAATAATCTCTACAGATAACCATGGCAGTGGGACAAAAAACTTGCAACATTTCAACTGATTGTTGTATTGGTACACACTAATATTTTCCATTTAACTAATCAATGAGTTAATTAAGGAAAAAGATGGCATTGTTCATAATTTTTTGTTTTATGGTTTTGGGGGAGGGCAGTAGGGGAGATTTGGGTAAGAAGAATGTAACTTAAGTAATAAGATCCTAGAGGTCTACTTAGCATAGCTCATTGTCCCCCAAGAGTTACATTCAGAGATGTTATTACTAGAGCTGAAAACTGGATGCAAGTCCGTAAGAAATGGAAATGCAGAAAAGTGAAATATTGAGAACACAAGGCATGGATTCGAAGGAAAAAAAAATGCCAGGCATGAAAAGAGCGACACTTGAGAAAGTGAGGCAACTTTTCCGGAGAAAAGAACCATTTGTTACCTGCTCTTTCATACTCCCTCAAGTCATAAAAACATTCAGCTGCAGACTCAAATCTTCCAATAGAATCGAATATTTCAGCAGCCTCACGTAGGTAGGTGAAAGCCTCTTTGGGATTTGAATCACGAATTCGTTCAGCAGCTGCTCTGAATCCAGCCGCCTTTGCCCTTTTCTCCCAATTCTTTTCTCCTGCCTTTTCAAAACACATAATTGCCATCTCATAGTTTTTCTCCCAAAAGAGCTGCATGATAACATCAATGCACTTTATGAGGGTCAAATAATACTGAGAGGTATATATAGCAACACAAGAATGAAATGTGTAACAAATGAATATGGTAATAGCATCAGATCAAGGAAAATCAACTTGACCTTCACTCCCCTTGACTTCCACTCCTCTGGACTGCTGGAACTTTGCATAGCTTGTGCAAGTGAATCATCGATCTCCCTTGTTTCCACTAGACACAACCTTTTCCAATAATCAAACATAGGCTTGGAAAATTCTTCTATATTTTCACAAATCCATAACCTTTGCCTAGTTCGAGTTATAGCTACATAAAGCTGCTTTAATTCAGAGCACAAGACATTATGTCTTGCTTCACAGAAACTTGGGAAGGATAAATCCAGTAAACCTTGTTCTTTCATGAACTCATATACCACTCTCCACTGATTTCTAAGCGGCGATGACCCAAAAAAATTGTAAAGCAGCACGTCCTACAAATATAAAAGAAGGAAATGAGATGCTACAGAAGAATTCAATAGAAAAGAGAATATGGTTTAGCAGAAGATGCAATCTAGGTTTATCAATGTTTGTGTTCTTCAAATGACGCATTTGCAATTTACCGTTGTTCTACCTACTCAAATGGAAACTTGGTTGAAATATTAGTTAGCTTGTCCATGTCTCTATCCAGAAGTGAATTCTTGGACTAACCCCATTCCAACCATACCCAAAAGTGAAAATAGAATCCTAATGAACCAGGAAGCAGGAAGTGTGCCTCAAACCCATCTACACCAAAGATTATGGGAACTCTAAAACTAAAGGCAAATTATGTGTACTCTAAAACAAAATCATAAGTCATTGATTTGGATCCTTCAAAACATCGAAAACTTGTAAGATATTGAAACTACCTTTCTTTTTTAAATTCATGCCTCTATCCATGCAAAAATATGATAAAACAAGAGGATGAAGGGAGGGGATTACTTATTATACAAGCCTTTGAATAGCATGAGTAAGTGGGAGGTAAAGCTTGTTTCATACTTCATGTACATCCAGAAAGAGACTAGATACGTTAAGCAAACAATCATGCGCAGGAAGTAGTTATGATGCTTATTAAATTAGCTAGCCTACAGATAAATAGGTCGATTATCATTACAAACAAAACCAAAAAATAAAAAAGAGAAGTTGATAGACAGTAATAATTGAATTCCCAGGAATAACAAATGAGCAAACTGACTTGCCTGAAACTCCAAGCCTTTGCATTCAACAATGGTCAAAATAAGAGCTTGCCTTCCAATACAACCAGAGATTTCCTTCTTGGCAGATTCATCCCGCACTAGTATGACCTGCTCTGCACCAAAACCTATTACTTTCCCTCCAATACTCCCACTATTCCCAAAAATAGTTAAAATTGCATTTTCATCAGCTCCAGGCTTGAGCAACACGGGAGCCTCACCATATATAAGACTAGTCTCAGGTTTCAAGAAATCAACAGACTGAGGGAAATAATGACAAAGCAGATCAATTACACTCTGTGCTAGCTTGAGCACACCAGCATGTGTCCGGAAGTTCTGAATCAACTGAAAAACACGTGATAGATGTCCTTTACATCTTCTTCCTACAACTTCTTCACCCTTTGACTCCATAACAAAATCACTGTAGAATAGATTCCTAATGTCTTCAAACCTAAAATCTATCCCCCTAGCAATTGTTTGTGCTGTATCACCAGAGAAAACAAAGCCCTCATCAACATTTCTACAAATATATTTGAAAAGAGCTATTTGTCTCATAGTGAGATCTTGAACTTCATCAATATATACAAAATCAATCTTGTCCCCATCTAGATACTGATATTTTAGCCGAAGATGAAGATCATTAACTAAATCAGCTAAATCGTATTCACCACTCTCGATCTTCATTTTTTCATAATCCTGGAAAATACTGTATATTCTCTCTCTCTGTTCTGCACTTACAGTAGATACACGATATTCTGACATTGAAATATAAGCCTCTTTGCTGAGTTTCCCGTCAGGAAAGTCCCCTGCTTTCAGCCCCCCTTTTATATAAGAAAGTATTTCAGTAAACACCCTTGAAGAATCAAGATTCTTGGTCAAATGAGTACTGAAGTGAGGCCAATACAAACTACAAAAGCGATCATAATTGACCTCCTTCTCTCTTATGAAAGTTTGCAAAGTGATTGACCTCAAACTTTTGTCTTCGGAAAGCTCCCACTTCAAATGGAACCTATCAAAATAGGAATGACCTATAGTTCCATCAAGCATCATTAGGAACTTACGGAAAGTGATCACAAGAGGGTACTTCATGTACGGGATGTCAATAAAAGAGTCTGGTATATCTCTAAAATGTGTCGTTCCATCCAAATCATCAGTTTCAAGCAAGCTGCTTTCAGCTGAGAAACTTTCGCCACAAATGAAGCTGCAAATTTAAGAAAGTTAGCATCAAAGGAGCAGGTTGTACACCTCTTAATTGGATAAAAATAGAAACCCCGTTCAAGCTTATATAACACAACATTAATTCAGTATGAATTACAGGTCAGAACCAGTAAAACATAAACATAGCATAAAGGAAATGCAATTAGACGTGTGAAAATCCACGACTACCCATCTCCAATTTAAATATGCACTCTCCAAATCATCAAGGTTATAGGAAGAGTTATTATCATGTAAGAACCTTAACTATCATCATTCTTACATTACTGTATCAACAATTTTCAGTTTGGTCATAGAGCTTTATGAAATTCTGAACAAAGAAGAGCATACTATGCATTACTAATGGTTAAGACCGCCAACTTCGTTATGTTCCAAATATCTTTTTGGACAAAGGTCTAGGAAGTTCATGGAGAAGATGGTGTTCAAACAATAATAGGTAACCTTTTGCTGAGTTCAGATATGGTTAATAAATTCATTTGGGTGAGAATTTGCTAGATCATTCAAACATAATTCCAAACATCAATAACCATAGCAACTAGCTCTCAATTTAGATGTACGTTAACAACCACAGAATACGAAAGCATATAAGTAATTATTACATCCATGCTGTAAATCTGAATATGTTTGCTCTTTTTTAAGCCTAGTTTTGAAATGAAGCCTTCAACCACTCATTTCTCGTTTTGAGAATATTTTATGGGGTATTCCTTCTCCACTTTTCTCCTAGCTGGCTCAATGAGTTTTAGCTTTCCTTATAAGTATTCGAGCAACTATACCTGCACCCTCTACCAATACACGTACCAGGAAACTCTACTTTCACCAATGCTTAGACACATAAAAGAGATAACTTCGGTTTTTTGCCTAATGACGGAATTACTCAGGTCTCACATGGTTTTTCTAGCTTCATTAACCACTAAGTTACAGCACAGAAACTAATTCATATCGTTCTTTCTTCATGCATTATAAATCTTAGACTTGCACTGTAAACTCAGAAGAAAACCAAATAAAACGAAAGAGAATACTGAACCACATTACTTCAAGGATCGTTGCTCAACAAGGATGCAGCTTATTAAGGCAAGCACAGTCCCATCAGGCAACTCTCTGACAGCATACTAGAACTCACCTTTTCAGCTGAGAGATTTGTTGTTTGACAGCGTAACAAAGTTTAGGACTAACTGTTACGAAAAGCTGGCGCAAGGTAGCCCTGTTAGCTTCTCTTACACACTGGTTCTCCTCATTTTCCTCATGTCGTCTAAATCCTATATCCTCTGCACGCTGACTGACATCTTTTTCCCCAGCTACATTTAATCTTTCGACAGCATTGTGGTGGAGTTGTTCCTTTTGCAATAACTTCATGGTCAAAACTGTTGTTTTTCCTGTGCCTGAGCGACCAAGGATGAAACTGCTTCTACTAAATTGGATTATCTCCCTCTCTTCATTAGTAACTTCAAAAGGGAGATCTAATTCTTCACCATGGTGATTAGAGAGAAAATGGTTGACAACACCAGATGATAAAGAGTAAAATTTCATTAGCAATAAGCTTTCACTGACTCTTGAATTTTCAACATAACTTCTACCATCTACTGCACCAGTTGTTTCATTGTTTAATTCGCTCGCAGTAACACTCTTGTACTGAATGATATCACGACAGAGCTTCCAACTCTTTGGAACTTCCAAGTCCCTGAACAAAAGTGAAAATAATAAAGTAAAATTTACAAGAAGCAATTGCAGCTCATTATAATATTGGAAATAATAGAGCACAAAAGATTCAGTTTACCCCTCAAGACACTTTTCCTTGCAGAGACTAATGAATTCATCAGTGTACATTGAAGATATGCTATCAAGGCGCCTTAACAATTTTGTGACCTCCTCTAAGGGCAAAATATCCCAAACCTTCAGCACTTGAGTATAGGTGGACTCTTTCTGAATATCAACCGTGCAAACGACATACCGCCCTTCAACCTTAAATTGTTTTACAATTTGAGATGAACTCTCGGAAATTGAGTCCGCATTCCTTTTCTTGGGACGCCATCCACTAGCCAGCTTAACCAGAAGATTTATCACAGACATCCTCAGGCGGGAGGATGCCAGCTTCACAAAAGATTTTCTAAAATTGTCGCTGAAGAGTACCTGGCAACCATATAGAAGAAAATACAACAACGGCCAAGTAAACTCATTAATACAGGAACCATTACCGCGTACTTATGCGTGACAAATGATACTGACCAAAGTTTTGCACCTTCAATGAGTGAAGCACAAACTTAAAAAGAATAAACATATAACATGGATCAAGACAGATGTTTCAATTGACTATAACTCATGGGAGGTAGAACAATTAAACAGAGAACAATATGTGCTCAGGGAGGAAGAGTCCCGGTAATGAATGCTAATGCAAGGTGTTAGTTTAGAACTGAAAAAGCAAACCATAAGAAAGATAGCATATACATAACCCATTATGTATCAAGAGATCATACGTTAACTGGTCAAAAAACTGAAATACTACATCAACAAGCAATCTGGAGCGAAAAAACACTGGATCCACCCATGATAATACGAGTAGGTATAACAATCCAAACATGAAATATTGGATCCTTGGTTAAATGCTTCTGAGGATGAGAATGTGAATCAAGATCAACTACTAATTCTCTGCACACTTGACTCATTGCAATAAACCACTGTGAGCATGTAACACTGAAGAAGTATATATTCTTTTCACAGGAAAAGCCCCTAGAAAATAACGTTTTGAATTCAATAAATAATAAAATAACAAGATAACGTTTTGAATGTTCATGGTGCCATAACTTCATTATAACATAATCCTTTTTATAACTCGCTCCATTAGACATTAACTGACCTCAAGTCATAGTCAATTAAAAAGCTGTACTTAAGAAGAAAAAAATCTATGTGAAAGAGCCAAAAGCACAAGACATACCTTCCATCTTTGACATTTGAACAGAATACTCTCTGGATTAAGTAAATCGTCCAGCTGATCATATTCTTTCTTAACATTTAAAATTGTTGTCCTCATGTCATTGTCTTCTGCAGCATGAAAGAAGCACAGACGACTCTTGGCGTCAAGAATTAATGCTTGCCAAACAGAGTTTCTCTCAAGTAACGTTTGTTCATTGCCAAGAATCCAAAGACAGTGCCTATAAGAATAAAACCCTGCAAAATCATCTTAGAAGAAAAAAAGAAGATCCAAATGCTACGTAACAGCGAAAAAATCCAATCCATACCGAGCCCTGGTCAAAGCAACATTAGTCCTTTGAAAGCTAGACAAGAAACCAATCGATCCACCACGATTAGATCTCACAGTAGATAATATTACTATATCTTCCTCCCCTCCCTGGAATCCATCTATTGACTTCACCTTAACTTCAAAACCCTCCAGGTTATCATACTTCTGCCCAAGTTTACCTTGTATGGCCAAAATTTGTGCATAATAAGGTGATATAACACCAATGCTGAGTTTCTTCCTGGAGCTACTCCAAGCTGCAAATAAGGAATAGAAGATAACAACAACAACAACAAAGAAAATAGAAATACGTGGAAGCTACAGAGAACCACCCACCCATTCAAACCCAATTAAACATGAATTAAGAGAGGGCCAACCTAATATTTGACAGAGTACACTCGTTACAAGGAAGGAAACAGTAAAGCAACTTGTGTATGCCACTCAAACCAAGTTTTCTAGTGGAGATCTCGCTATTCAAAGATTAAACGACACAAGCCCAAGTACAAAATCTGGGTTATTAGGTGTTCTGCATTAAAGACTCTTGGACAATCACAGCCTCATTTCCAGATCCTAGTACCTATAAAAAAGACAAGAAAAAGAATTCAAGAAACCCAGCTTTTGTTGTTTTGTCTTTAGAAGGCTTTTTCTTAATTCTACAATTTTCATAGTTATAACAAAGTACGATTGGCTATTAGCCTCAAATTAGGCATTCCCATTTTAGCTCCCAACTGCTGTACATGAACCATATATATTCACTCAGTCTATGTTTCTTTTTGGTGGTGACGAAATATAGTTTAAGGATACCTCATGCACAAAACACCTGTTTACTTTTGCTACTTTTGAAACTAGAACCTTCAATACCTTGATACACATATCGGTATCATTGCACATCACACCTTAAACAGAAACAAAAATTAAAGTTGAGTTTGACAAAGGTACAAATAGTTACAGGCAAAAAGACAAAAGAGCATTTCAGGAAAATTCTAACCACAAAATGGCAGGTTTCATTAATATGAGTATACCTTTGAATAAGTTATGCACAATCTTCATCACTAAAGCCACTTCAACCATATTTCTTCGACTATGTCCAACATCATCCAGTTCTTCTTTAGCCAATGGAACATTTATAAAGGAATATGGGCCAAAACACCTTCCTGGAAGGTATCTTTTCTCGTACGTTTTATACTTTACATCAGGGGCATCATGAATTTGATTATGATAGAAATTTGAATTTGGGAATTGGCTAATTGATGGATGCATCCGGTACTGTATGTTAAGCAGGTGTTTAAAATGTCCCAGTGAACTGAGTCTTTCAAAAAGGCTCCTTCCAAAGCCAGCTTCTTCAGAAACCTATTTCAGAGTAACAGAATTATGTAAAACGATATAGTGAAAAGACATCAGTTGCAATCAGTTGAAATTGCACGTAGAAAAAAGAAGGCAAACTTACTCGACTCTTAACTGTTGCTGGCAGTTGACACTCATCGCCCACCAAAACAGTATGCGTCAGACCTTGAAGTTGGAATGGTTATGACAGATTCACACTCCTTCAATTGGGCAGCTTCATCAACGACTAATAAGTCAAATGGCTCGATATCCAGTGAATGAAGCTTATATGAACTAGAAGCAGTGCAGAATACCAAGGACGCCATTTGGAAACAGAACTCCTTAATCGACTCCTTACTCATAGCACCAGGAAGACTCAGTTTTCCAAGAGATTGGCGAACATCTTTTAGAAGTCCAAGGCACTGGCTTCTTAAAGAACGTAAAGAAAGCTCATCCAAAACGGCCTCAGAAGAGACTTTAATTGTTTGCTTACATGAAAATAGCTCCTCCAGTTCTTTAGAACCAACATTCTCTTGAAATAACATTCCCTCCAAACAATCAAGTAGGGAGATAAGGCGCACCATTCTTTCAAAGTTCTCCTCTTGAATAAAACATACTGATAGATGGGTACAGAATACTAACATGCATCTTCTCAAGGAGGATGCTGTAGAATTAAACCAAGATCTAGCAAAATCAATCAATGAGCTGATTTTTGCTTTTTCTTTTTGTGCTTCCTCTTGGTCAGCAAGTTCCTTCAGTTTGATCGACTCATTCTCCACGTAGATGTGGTACTGAGAAACACAATCTTCTAGAAATCCGCTCATGGAACTTATACAGTGTTTCCATCCAGTCAGTGGTCCCAGGCATTCCACCAGCCTATCAACACGATAATCAAGGTAAATCTCCTCAATATCGTGACCAACTTTTAGCCGGTCCTTATTCCCAACCAAGAGAATATCACCCAAAGGACAAACGATATCCATTTCTGCAGAATGATTTTTTAATGACTCTCTGACCAGTTTAACCAACCGAGAAGCTACTTGTGTTATTGCTACATTTGTTGGGGCACAAGTAAGAGTTCTATACTTCATTCTCAACAGTATGAAGAGCATGACACTTGTAGTCTTAGTCTTTCCTGTACCAGGTGGACCCCATATGAGTTCAATGGAAGGCTTGTGGCGACATTTCAATGTATCAAGAGAGGTCAAGATTGCATTAGCCTGAGAATCATTCAGCTTAGTCAACAGACTGTTACCAACTTCTCCAGCTGGTCCATCATTAATGGATGTAGAACAAACATCACATTTATTCCCGCACTGTTTCTGCACAAAAACAATGCTTTTTCATTCTGAAATCCACTAAACGAAACAGATACTGAAAATAGGAAAACACAAGCATATAGTCCAAATCCATAGGAACACTCTTAAGGGAAGAAAACAACAGTTGAGGCTGCATCTGGCAAAAAGAGTATGTTTCAGCTTTTTTTCCCAAGAATGACAACGAACACATTGTTTTTAATTGCCAAAGAGTACATATTTTCTAAAATAAAGAGTAAAGTTCTGGAAACAGAAGAAATGCAAGAACGAATGGCTATTCGCGACCCAAGAGACCATTGAATCAACATTACAAAGGTTTTGGTAAAGGAACATTTCTGAGACAACACAAATTTGAAAATTAACCATCAATAAAAGATTAGAAAACTAGACGACATCATCCAGCTGCTGTAAATGGAAAAAAGAGATCATCACGAGCAACAGATAACTTTTGTCAAACTTTCATACGCTGCCATTCTTCTTTTTTCAATTGTGAAAAAATGCTGATGTCATCCTTGTTATGTATTTTCCAGTCACACTTACAAAGAGGCATCTAATGGATGATGCTTCTGAGAGGATGAAAAAAAAGGTAAATCAGCAAGATTACTTACCTCATGCCCACTGCACAGAACTTTCTCAATAATGTCTAAATTCTTTCTCATTCCCAGCGCATTCCATACTCTCTTATTTGGTATCGAATTTATCAAAAACACTATATAAAATGATTTTTGCACTCCCTTAGAAATTCCAATATCTCTAGCAACTTTGACTTTAAAATTAGTGGATGCATTTAAATCATTGTTCTCATTGTCACTGATATTAGTTACAGATGCAAAGCTCCAATTCCATCCGAGTCGCTGCAGGTCAGAAGCAGTTTCAGGTTTAGCATCTGAGATAATAACAATATCTCCAGGCAATGTTCGGTAAGGCTCTTTCCCATCACTGAATATATACCTCCAGTAATCAACCTTAACATCAAAAAGTAATGCTCCATGTGGTTTTAGTTCATCAAAGGAGATCAATTCGGCGAAAGGTGCTTGGTCTATGACTTCCAAGGAAGCAGCAATATCCGCTCGGGTTTCTTCCAGTAAAGGGAAGTAAAATGAACCCAAGTAATGATCCACTGATTCAAATGATTCTGGAATCTTCTCCACCTACACAGCAAATAATTAATTAAGAAAGAAGCAACTTATTTTGTCTCTATAGGAAGCCATGCATCCCATTTACAAATTGGCAACAATAATATCTTCTTTATTAAGGTGCTATGGCAAAGATAACATTTAAGGAGTCCACTTACAACAATTCAAGATTTTCTCTTTAAAGTTCCAAAACAAATTAATCTTTCAAAGAGGAAAAAGAACCGTTAAAAGTTAAAAACATTTAAAGAAAAATATTCAACGAAAGTGGAAAGAAAAAAGGGGGAAAATATTTTGTTCTTAGACATCTTAAATCTTATTTCTCTCTATGCTTACACAACAACAACAACACACCCAGTAAAATCCCACTAATGCGGTCTGGGGAGGGTAGAGTGTAGGCAGACGTTACCCTTCCCCGAAAGGGTAGATAGGCTTATTTCTCTTTATGCTTCTTTTTATCATTTCAAATTGAATTCACCTGTAGTCCCCTTTAGATTACTGCTTATAAAAAGAAAATAAGAAATGCATACGAAATTTCCTACGGTCCTTAACCCATTGAATAAACATGCCCCGAAATGGAAGCAAATATAGCTTAAATATTGAATCCATAGTTGAATAGCAAAGTTCAGTTTCAAGGCTAGACGCATTCAATAAACCAGTCGATGCGAAAAATCTATTCAAAGATCAAGAAAAATAGAGGTATAAATTAGAGACTCATGCAACTTCCTGAGGCTAACAGATGATATTTAAAGGAAAAAATCCTTCTATTCAAATTCCAAACAAAAATATTTTGTAAAATGTTAGTCATGCAGCATTTTTATTTTGACAAACTTAAGTTCCCCATCACTGAGATACTAAAACAAAAAAGAAGAAAAAGAGAGAGTATTAGAAGCATTTTAGAGAAATAAACTCTACCAAGAGCAATCTAAAGAAGCATGGAAAAGAAAAAGTGTACCTGATTTTCATACAGAGTCTCATCAAAAATATTTTCGATAGACCACGAGAAGACCAAATCAATAAAGTCATCTTTAGGCCATGCTCTCTTCTTCATACTAGTAGAAGAAGAAACCCCCTCCATCCCTAGCTCTTAACTCAGATTATCCTGCTTTACACCTGAAACACACATATTAAAAAAACAAAAAACCTCATATGAATAATGTCACTGTCGAAACTATTGCATGCGGCAGTATGAAATTTTTTCTTACACACTGTGCCCAAAAATAAAGGAAATGCAAAAGATAGATTTCTTTGTGACGAAGGAAAAACCAAAAGATAATCAACCTCAAGAATATGTACCAGTACAAAAGCGCTACCAAAGAAAAGATAATAAAAGGAACGATCAAAACTCTCTCTTTTTCAAGTTAACAGTACTCTTGCTTTCTTTACAACAAATGAGAAGCGACCTAAAGCAAAACAGGACTTTTGTACGGGAAAAAAAAAGAAGAAGAGGAAAAGTGGGAGATATAGGAAATGAATAGGACGTAGTTCGTGGGAAACCAAAGGGCGGTCTTTTCATTTTCCTGAAGGTTTACCCCTTTTTCCAATTTCTCTTTTAAATTATTTTTAGTTGCTTCCGCTGTCTTTGAGCAAGTCTACAATTATGACCAACCCAAGTATTCTACTACTAATGAAAATGAAAATATACACAAATCGGTACTATGACCCATGAATTTTACTGTGTTTTGGCCTAGTGCGACCAATTATGCTGGTTCACTAATTATTTCTTACTGCTGAAGTAATGCTCCTGCTTAGCTTCTTCTACTTGGAACGGACAGCGTTAAAATTTCATATGTTATGTCGTACTTATTTTACGGAGTCCAGAACCTAAATAACAACTATTTTGATTCAAGAGACCAAAATTAGTGGAAAAAAAACTGAGTACTATTTTATATATAGTGTATATTTTACATGTGTTATACCAGCTTGTTTGGATGGTTGTTCCCGTTATATCATATTGTATTATCATCCTAAAACAATGTTTGTTTTGATTGTTTCATTAAAATTGGTTGTATTGTATTGTTAATTTCATTGTTCCGGAACAATGAAAAGTCCCTTTTTTTTTAAACAACCGATTTGGTGTGGCGGGATTGTTTCCTATTTTTTCTTTCCAATTATGCCCTAACTTATTACTCCACAATATATTTTACCATTTGCCTTTTTTTTCTATTTTAACTCCAAATCTCCAACATATAACCTACTTTGTGTTTTTCCAGAACTTCTATCGTCAACGTTAAAGGTGTTTTGCCGCCTTCTGTTTTATTTTTTCTCGTATTTTGCTTTTAACTCAATTCTAATTAGTTGTGCTCCTTTGTTTGGTCTTCTTCTGTCTCGCTCCTTTGTTCTGCTTTCTTAAGGTGTTTTGCCTTCTTCTATTTTATTTTTTAAAATTATTTTTCTGCATAATTTTTGATAAATTTAATATTTAAACAATTGAGGGTATTTTAGTAAACTTATTAGTTACAGTATAGTACGATACAATCAAACCAAACAACAAAATATTATTTAACAATAACAAACAATACAATCTATCCAAAAATTGTATTCATAAAACCATACGATACAATATGATACAATACATTATAAAACGATGGGGGACAATGATCCAAACAGAGTACTAACGATCACTTACCTCGTTAACGTATGCTTATTATGATTGCCATGATGATTAACAGTATAGCATACCTGTACATAGCATATATTACATGCGCTATATGGACATTTCACGTGCCTAAGGAATTTATTGTTGCTTATTTAAAGTCGAATGTACATTCATAAAAAAAATTGAGTAAATTTGAACCAATTTGCCTTTGTTCTTCAGCATCCTTTTATACTTCTTTTCATTTTCATCAATATATACAATTTCTCTTTAAATTTTTCTACGGTCATTGATGAGCAAAAAATTAGGGTTGAATTATATTGGGGCAATGAGGTTGTGTTTGGGAATAACTCGGTACAATATAGTTGTTCTCCACTGTGTATTATTAAGGTGACACTCACATTGAAGTACCACAAATTAGTACCTCTAATTTATAAAAAAATGAGTGTGAGTAAACATTCAGTTAATCTTAAGGTAGCCGGAAGATATTTATATTCGCTTACTCCATAAGGTGTGGCTTGTTATGCTGAGTTTAATATCGATGGCGATGAAACTCTACAAGATTATTTGAGGACTCTGGATGAACACAGGGATGTTCTTGTGTTAAGCATGATGGAAATGTATGTAAAGTCCGAAGACGTCAACAGTACTGATGTTCCGCAAACTATGACTAACACTCAACCATGTGTGAGTGTTTTCAGAGCTTTTTTATCTGAACAAGTTCCATATGGAAGATTTTGGCCAGATCTAAACTTATTTCCAAGGGTTAATGAGGAGCGATAACATAATTTCTCGTCAATGCAGCAGCATGGAGGGTCACCTAGTTTACAAAATTCACAGGTCGAATGTTACATTACACAATTTACCTTGTTGTAGTATAACTACTTGTTTTATGTATAATAGTACTAACTCTTATATCTTTCATAGGGTTACGACCAGATATGAATTTTACAAGTTATGAACCAACCAACAGCTGGAATTTACATACTTTTGGAGTGATGGATCATGCTGGTCCATCCTCGGATCATCAGTAATTTGACGATGTGCATCATAGGATATCTGCAAATTATGAATGGAACGTTTAAGTATTAAAGTTAATATATTATGTTGAGATGTACAAAATATTAATTATTTTATTGGTTGTGCAGTAATGAGCAACATGATGGTCTTGCCCTAACACCGTTTGGTGATGACGATATTTTGAATCAGGATATGGTAGATGCATAGAGCAAGGAAGATGACAGTAATTATGACAACAACACTGAGGAGTCGGGCGATAAACACCCTTCCCTAATGAGAGTGACGATGAGGAACCACACTTTACAAATGAGAGTGACAATGAGCAACCAGATTTGACGATGGATCATAATGTCACCACTCAACATATTCCGTATATGCAGACTTCACCTACTATTAGACCAACAGTGTACGAGTCGTGTGTGCTCTTTCATCCAAGGGAGATTCCCTATCTTGATCACTTGCCAAGTATGTCAGATGTAAATGCCCTCAAAAGGGATCTTGATGAAGTTCTTACAACAATATGGGATGAAAGTAGAGCAATGGAGCTCTGTAAAAATACGCTTTTCAATGACAAGGCTGGCCTCAGTAAGGGAACACGAATTTATAGCACAAAAAATGGCCGCGAGATTGAGGTTGTTGAGCCATCTAAAAAAATATATAAGGTGGTTTGTCATAGATGGGACCAAGGTTGTAAGTGGATTCTAAGTGGGAGAAAGTTGAAAACTAATATGTGGATGGTGGGAAAATACATTGGCAAGCATACTTGTAATATGGACACATTTAATGAGAATCATTTTAACTTGAATGTTGATTTGATTTCCCTTGTCTTAATTCCACACATTGAATCATCCCTGAGATATAAGGTGAAGGAGTGCATAACATCAGTTTCATAGGTTTATGTGTGTACCATTATCCAAAAAAGGCATTACTCGGGTGTAAACGTATGTTTGAGATTGTTTTTGACAATAGGGATAACTCATTTGCGGCTCTGCCGAGGTACATGACTGCTTTGCAATACTTTAATTCCGGGAGAGTTGTTGAATGGAAGTACGAACGGCATCCTGACATTCCATAAAACATATTTAGATATGTGTTCTGGGGATTTAAACCATACATTGGTGGTTTTGTTCATTGTCGGTCGTTAATCTCCATATACGGCACAAATGTGTATGGAAAGTATGATACAAATATGTTGATTGCCGTTGGATCAGATGCTAATGGCTAAATTTTCCTCTCGCCTTTGCTCTTTGTGTCGATGAAAGTCAAAAGACTTGGACATGGTTTTAAAATCACTTGAAGGAGTATGTTATGAGACAATGTTCATGTATTTGTCTAATTGTAGAACCCCGAATATTTTTTTAAATGTTTAAGTGTCACGACCCAAAATCTAGCCAATCGTGATGGCACCTAACCCAACCCGCCATCTAAGCCAATTAATAGACAACACAATTCAAATAGGATAACATGAATCAATAAATAAACTAACTGAGCTTTCAACATAAAATATCAAGGATTAGTAGTACAAGTCATGAGCTTCTAAGACTTAAAATTTACAAAGCTACGAAAGAAATACATCATATGATCAAAATATACATAAATAGATTTATAAATCTAAAGCTACCAAGAACAAGAGGCAGTTATAACCGGAATGCAGGTGCATTTTCAATGGCAACTCCCGCCATACACAGCAACATCAGCTCCAAAATTTTCTCACAAGGTGCAGAAGTGTAGTATGAGTAAACTTGACCCGATGTATTCAACAAGTAACAAACATAACCTTATGTTGAAAGCAGTGACGAGCTCAGAAAACAGTCAGAGTAAATAACTGTAATAGTATAGTGAAGGCAGTACAAATAATAACTCAAAAGATATTATGCTCAGCTCGTTTACAGTTATGAAAAAGTAGGCATGATTTTCAGGTATAAAGTAAAGCCCAAAGCTTTCACAGGAATCTCCAAAATATGAGTATATCAGAAAAATTGTGATATTTCCCAAACTTTCAGAAACATAGAAGATATTTCATTATCAAATAGTATGAGGAAAGTACATCTCTATGCCTACATCTCGATATGCATGTCAAGTTATCAATTATCATATACCATCTAGCATGAGAAATATACATCTCAATGCCTACATGTTAAATGTACATGTCAAATTATGAATGTCACAATACTGTGCGAGTGTGAATGATATTGTTATTGTGTTAGGGCATGAAGAGATAAGGGTGGATATTATTATTATGTTAGGGCACAAAGCAATAAAGGAGAATATTATTATTGTGTCAGGGCACGATGCAATAGGGTGGATATTATTATTGCAGAGCGATAAAGGTAAATATTATTGTTACAGATCAATGAGAGTGGATATTATTTTTACGGAGTGATGATGGTGGATATTATTGTTACAGAGAGATAATGGTGAATATTGTTATTGTATTGTACATGGAGTGATAAGGATGAATATTATTATTGTGTCAGGATACATATCAATAAGGGTGGTTATTATTATTATGATGAAATTTAGAGTAAGAGGGTGATATTTTTGAATGTGCAAGTGAATTCCTTATGTTTTGTCATGCATCTTACATGCTTTCCTTTGTTTCTACTAACATGCTATCATATGCCCCTATTGTATTTGACGATGTGGTTGTCAAGATGGATTTTTTCTATGTTGGGTTGTTATTTCATGTTTGTGGAGTTGTCGTTAGCATATCATATTGATGTGATAATAATGTTATCATCATGCATTGATATATTGGATTCTTGTAACGTTCTCATGAGCACATTGTTTGGCTATTAATATAGAATTGGCCCATTGTTATGCACCGACACCCCATGGTTATGTTTTAGAGTTTGAGTACATCCTATTTGGTGTAAGTCTCATATTGTGTGGGGTTGATAGAAGTTGTAATTTCAGGATCTATGAAATTAGTAAAATTGTTTTATTATCTTTATCTCAGTTGTGCACTCTTAATATTTGATATCTATTATTTTGTGACTACTTCTTGGATTCTTCTTTGTTTTATATCATTGAGCTATATAGGTTATGTGAGTATCTTTTGGACTTTAAGACCTTGCCACAACTTCTCTGAGGTTAGTCAAGATACTTATTGAGTATATGAAATTGGTTATAATTATACTATACTTCTGCACCTTGCGTGCACATCTTGGCGTTGAGTAGCAGTGGAAGACGAAGCCTTGCATTGAACACGTACCAGTGTTCCTGATCCAAGCTACCTCTTGTTCATGATGGTTTATGACTTCATTTCTATTTACCTAAACTTCAAACATATATTGTATTTATAATCCGTATCAGTTTTGTAAATCCAAATCATAATGGCTCAAAACTTGTACTACCAATCCTTAGGATAAATGTATTGAATTCTTTACGGTCTTTATTAGTAATATTGATGATTTATAATTATAGTAGTGACTTATACTATTTGATTTATCTAGCGGGTTGGGTTAGGTGTCATTATGACTTGGTGAGATTTTTGGTCATCACAATGGACTCGGGAGGGTTTAATTAATTACATAGCGGTTGTTCCCATAGTGGGTTATAGAAAGATGTCGATATGGGGCTACACAGGTGCACTATCTCCTGTGAGAGGTTGGAGGTTGCATGAATTCTTATGAGGTTCCCATGAAGAGTTTAATCTTCTACCTCGTAGGATGTATGTGCTATAATATGGGTCTGGATCGCTTGAGGAAGATGACACGACTGTCACAAGGTTGAGCATGTATTGGGTTGATAATTTGGGATACGTTATGGTTGGTGCAACATAAACTTATGAGAAATTCAACTAAGTAACAATATAGGATCATGGCTGATAACGAGGAGCAGTCATTATTGCTTCTTGGGTTATGTGATTGTGGATTAAGGCCAATAGGGGAGTCTACCATTGACGATTAGGTCACTTAGTCATGTGTTGTTATAGATTGTAGACTAAGGGACGCTTATGGATTAGATATGACTTAAAGATGATGACTTCGAGGAGATTCGGGCAAAAAATTTGTTGGATGTGTGTTATACTTCACCTTAGTGATATATGAAGGTCGTGGAAGGACTCGGGTTCGATATTCTCCTATGGAGGTAATGTGCAAGAGAAAGGATTCACTCAATTATTTACTTTTGGAGTATTCATTTATTAATGTGGCACTAATCTTTCGGCATGATTGGCTATGTATTCAGGACTACGACTGAGTGGATGACTCTCGAGAAGGTTCTAGTGGGTTCAAGGTTTAATATGTGGTATCTAAGTGTTACACTCCATATTTTCGTACGTAAGAGTACGTCTTAAGTCAATTGATGTAAGCTCAAAAATGAGATCACCTTTGAAAGTACATAAAGTAAGTTAATCATGTTAACGTGGAATTTACAAATATTTATGATCATGAACACCATGTACCAAGAGGGTTTGAAGGCTTAGAAGCCAAATGAATTGAAGAAAATAAGTTTCATCGAAAGTCGACAAGTTGGGAATGTTATAACATGTACTTTTGGGGTAATACTAGGGTGCTTAATATTATAAGGAAATTATTCTATGAGTTATTTTAGTCGTATGATAATCGTGTGTTATGTTCTGAAGCCAAGCGAGTTGTGGAACAAAAGTTGGCAAAGATCATCACAAGTTACATTCATAAATGTGTTGAAACTTAGGTCAAATGTAGCTGAGCTTTTATCTCAATATACATGGAATTAGGGGATGATCTACCTACCAAATTGAATATCTACAAGTCTAGTTTCTAACACATTAAACTGTTCATCAATACAACATAGGAGTCGAGAGATATTTGCAGTTTTACGAGACTGCGCAGATTGCATAGGTATGTCACTAAAGCTTTTTGAGCAATACATTTCATGTGTTATATGAGGTCTTTTTGGGAAATATTATATACCAAATTGAAGGTCTTGGAATTTAGTTTCTAATGCTCTTAACTATTCATTCATACAACATCCGAATAAAAAAATATAAGCATCGAAAGAAGGGCCAATGCTAGGATGCCAAGCTAGCACCTCTTTGACTTTTCAAAAGTTGATATATATAGGGTTATAAATCGTCTTTCTCCTCATTTTTCATAGAACGCGACCAGAGAACCCCCCAAAAACTTACCCTTAAGCTCTCTACAAGGTTTCCAAGGAAGATTAACATCCCGGATATGAAATCAAGAAGCAATAATATTAGAACGATCCCTACGACGTAAGTATCGCTATATCGCCTCTCTTTTTCTTTGTAGTTTGAGTTTTGGAAGGTACTTCATAGTTACGAAAATGCCTAATTTATGTATTTAAGCTTTAAATGTCAAGGAAGGTTGATTAATTCATTTCCTAATAGTTAGAACTCACAGGATAGTGATCATAAGCCGTGAGTTCAATTTATTTCACTTTTAGTGGACTGTTTTGTAGTCCACTCGTGTTGGCCTCTTGTACTGATTTTTTATGGATTTTTGGAGGAGAAAAGGTATGGAGAAACACCACATAATGACGGAATGGTGGGCCGGTTGTTTGTTGTTACATTTTTTAGGTTGTTTGGCACTACTTTGGTTGTCGTTTTATATATGAAGTGATTAGGGTATATGGGCTGTTTAGTGGTATATTGTGATGGAGATAAGGTTGGAAAAGGATGAATACATGTTGTTATTGTTGTGTTCTTGACGTTGTTGGTATATTATATTGGATGAGGGCCTTGTTACTAGGGAAATGCTGCCCAAATTTACGTAACCAAGCTACTAGTTTAAGTTGTGGACTTAACCTTTACTCATCACCGATATTGAATCTCCTTATGATATGGTAGATTGAGTTGAGTTGTTTGAATAATTGCTTGGAAGGTATTAAGGACTCAACAGAGTTAAAGTATGTTAAGGCTAGACATTTCCTTCATTTTGGCATGATCCCATAAATACATACGTTCGATAACGAGGCATAAAGAGAAGTTCTTATTCCTGAATTTATGTACATTATCCTAGTCTCATAAGCTACAACATTCTCTCTTATGGAGACTTCATATTTAGTTTAGTTTGTCTTATTCATCCAAGAGAGCAGCGAGTATATATATATAGTATTACAGTATTTTCACCACCGTTGAGCTATAATCGATGGCAGGCCCCTATTGGGCAACATCTGATGAGATGGTAAGTTATATACCGAGCCTACTGTGGCCGAGCGCCTGTGAGCGAGCCCAGAATGGCCGAGATACGAAGCATAGTATGGCCGAGCTCCTATGAGAGAGCCTACTATGGTTGAGCAGTTATACATATCGAGCCTTATAGGGTTGGGCATCTATTTTACTTACTATATTAAGAGAGATGAGTCGGTATCAGCATGTAAGCATATCTTCAAATTATATTTGACTTCCAGGTACTTTCAGTTATTATATTATCAGTTCAGTTTCAGCTTTCAATTATTCTGTTGCCTTATGTACTCGGTACATTATTTCATACTGACGTTCCTTTTGCTAGGGACGCTGCATTTCATGCCTGCAGGTCCTGATAGACCTTTCTAGTAGACAAAGTCAAACATCAGCTTGGTTGGTAAGCTCCACTTTCTCGGAGTTACCAGGTCTATACCTTGGAGTCCATTTTATATATACAGGTTTTATGGGTAGGTCGAGGCCCTGTCCCAACCATGATACAGTTCAGTTATCCTTAGAGAGCCTTGTAGATTTTTTTAAATCAGTATTGTGGCTTTATCATCCCTATGTAGATGTTTAGTTTGGTATTAGTGGTTGTAGATGTTATTATCAGATGATTTAGAATATGACCTCATCGGCCTAAGTTGAGGGTTACCTCTTCAGAGTTCACAGTTATAGAGTGGTACTGTCATGACCCAAAAATTCGCTAGTCGTAATGGCACATAACCCAACCCGCTAGGTAAGCCAACTAATAACTGTCCAATTTCAATAATAGTGACAAGACAATCAAATAAAGGAATTATCTGAATCTTAATCCATTCCCAAGGACTGTTAGTACATATCATGAGCTTCTAAGAATAGAATTTACAAAGCTGATATGAAGTAAATACATCTTTTGTTTGAAAAGTACATAAATAGAGTTTTTATAAATCTAAGGTTACCATGAATAAGAGGCAGCTACAACAGAAATGCAGGTACATCTTCAAATCCTGCAACTATCTATCATAGCAACAACAACAACTAACATTTGCACGCAATGTGTAGAAATATAGTATCAGTACAACCGACCCCATGTACTGAGTAAGTTACAAACCTAACCTTAGGTTGAAAGTAGTGATGAGCTGGAACATAGGTCGGGTCCAACACCAATAACCAATAACAGTTCATATCAACGTAGAGCATATAAATAAGAAAGTAACTCAGAGATAAAAATGCTCAGCCTTTTTTACAGTTTTTCGAAAATAGTTTCCCTTTTCAAGAATATCAGTGAAACTCAAATCCTTTACCGAAATTGTCATAAAATATGAGATAGTTTGAAAACTATAAATTTTTACAAAAATCCTTTCCCAAATAAATTAGATGTTTATTTTTTTTCCAGATAGCAAGTGTGAAATACCTCTCTATGCCCAAATATCAACATGTGTAAAAAGTCATGAATGACGTGATACCGTACAGTATGAGGAAAAATGCATCTCTATGCCTGTATGTCATGTGTGCATGCATGCCAATGCCATGTATCTCAGAGATTAATCATGTACTCACACTCTCAGAGTACTCAATCTCACTGTCTCACACTTTTCACTCATCATGCTCAACCACTCGGTGCTGTATATGGACCATACGGCCTAGGAAAATCCATCCCAGAATATATACAACACTGACTATAAGTTACCTTGTACCGAGGAGAAAGGGCAATCCAAACCTGTGAAGAAATTCATCTCCAGGTATCAAGTACTTCGGACAAATCCATGTCTAGGGAAATCCATCCCTCAATAATATCATCCACGCTCACTAGGGGTGTGTTACAGACTCCAGAGGGGCTCCTACAGCCCACGAACTATCATAAACATCAATATAACCGTTGTGATGTGCAGCCCGATCCCATAACTGTCACTCATAATCAGGCTCTCGGCCTCACTCGGTCATTACTCTCTCCAGGTCTCACCCACTCGTTCACAATGTCATGAAAACAAACCCCGAACAATGATATGATGAATCAATAAATAACGGAGACTGAGATATGCTATAAAAACACATGAACATGACTGAGTACGAAATATTAATGAAATAGTGAGATGACAGCAAGAAACAACCACTATGGGTCCTAAAAATATCAGCATAAATCCTAAACATGATATCTAGCAAAATCAGCTCAGTTACTTTATCACATGATGAAAACATAAATATCAACAAAATAGGGCCACTATACAGTGCCGTGGAAATAATGGAGTCACAATTCACAGGTGCACGCCCGCACGCTCATCACCTAACATGTGTGTCACCTCAACATCAATCATATAGCATGTAATTCAGGGTTTCATACCCTCATCACTAAGTTTACAAGAGTTACTTACCTCGAACAAGACAAATTCCAATACCGAGCAAGCCAAGCGATGCTCCAAGAATGACATCACGCGCGTAGAGACCTTCGAACGACTCAAAACTAGCCAAAATAAACTCAAATACATCAAATAAAGCCCAATGAAACAATTCAAATGATAAAGATCGAATCCTAACTCAAATCCCAAATCCGGCCAAAAATCACACTCGGTTCCACACCTCGGAAGCCGACAAAACTCCCAAAAGCCGACAACCCATTCAATTACGAGTCCAACTATACCAGTTTCACTCAATTCCGACTCCAACTCGATGTTCAAAACTCAAAAATTCATATTATGAAATTTTAGGTCAAAACCCCCAATTTTCTCTTTTAAATTCATTAACCAATTGCCAAAAATGAAGATAGATTCATGAAATATAATCACAACCGAGCAGAGAACACTTACCCCAATACTTGTGATGAAATTTGCTCCAAAAAGTGCCTCAATCTGAGTCCCACATTTCAAAATATGAAGAAATAACCAAAAACCTCAATTTTTATAACTTTGCCCAACTGTTCTGCATTTGCGGTTAAAATGTCGCATTTGCGACCTTCGCTTCTACAGATGATGGGCTCGCATTTGCCAGAGAGCCGCTTCTATGATGGCCCTGACCGCATCTGCGATCGTGCTTCTGCGCAATTATCTCCGCATCTTCGAACCTCCACCCCTCAGTGAAATCTCGCATTTGTGACGCTTGGATCGCATCTGCGGCCATCGCACTTGCGCAATATCAGTCGCAGGTGCGGAAAACGAGAACCAACACCTCATCAGTAATGCAAACATGAGACGAAATGATCCGAAAACAATTCGAAACACGCCTGAGCCCCTCAAGACCACGTTCAAACATACCAACAAGTCCCATAACACAACAAGGACCTACTCGAGGCCTCAAAACACACATAACAATATCGAAATGACGAATCACACCTCAATTCAAAATCAATATACTTGAAACTTCAATCTTTCACAATCGATGTCGAAGCCTATCAAATCACGGCCGATTGACCTCAAATTTTGCACACAAGTCACATTTGACATTACAGACCTGCTCCAACTTCCGAAATTGAAATCTGACCCCGATATCAAAAGTTTCACTTCTGGTCAAACTTTCCAAAATTCCAACTTTCGTCATTTCAAGCCAAACTTTACTACGGACGTCCAAATCACAATCCAGACGCGCTCCTAAGGAGCTTACATAACCATCAGAAATCCAATCCGAGATCAAATACTAAAAAGTCAAACTTGATCAAACCTTCAAATTTAAAGCTCCTAGCTAAGAATCATTCTTCCAAATCAATTCCGAATAACCTGAAAACCAAAACCGACGATTCAGATAAGTCATAATATATCATATGGAGCTACTCATGCCTGAAAACTACCGAGCAAAGTGAAATTGCTCAGAACGACCAGCCGGGTTGTTACATCCTTCTCCAATTAAACATATGTTCTTCCTTGAATGTGCCCAGAATTGTTCTCAAAGCCATCAAGCCGCATTGTTACCTTACCATGCACATACTCGGGGGTGATCCCAAGTCACCCTATCCTATATAGGTCTGATAACACAACATAACTGAAATTTCATAATTCAACCTAGCCCATAAGCCTTAGAACCAAATTTTTTTCCACATCCGAAATTTTCCATAAAATCAGTATCTCGCATATACATACTATATAAGTCTGAATAAGATGTATCAAGTCTTCACCATGACCCAAGATTTAATCACATGATATACCGAATAACTCAAATACTCATAGCGATATCTCCTAATCACAGTAGCTGCTCCAAACAATCCAATGCCTGTGACAAACCTCTTATCAAACAAAGCCTCATTATAATACCTTCATACACTGCCAATGATGAAAGAATCATGGAGCAACTCATAACCATTCACTAGATCACCAGGTCGTGGAGCTCCCTCTCCTCCAACAACAACTATAGCAGATTTCCAAGCTGATTTTCGACATTATCCTTCCGAATATACCACAATCAAATTCGATAGTATCCATCCTAGGTTCAATGACCTCATCTCATCCAACCCATCCACTCCAGTGGCATGACACATCAATACAATCTAAAATCACAACTCGTGCAGCCCGTGAACCCATTGGCAACATTCCAAATGTACTCAATCATGAAAATGACTCAAACGAGAGAATTGTCCTGCCAGCTTAACAAGTACCATCACAACGCCATGCTAAGAGCCTAGAACACATCGTAGAACTAAAAAACACGAATCTAACACAAAGGATCGTATTCAACATAACTCTACCGCAGTGTGTCCTGACGCTGGTCCATATTACATACCTCGAGCCACCTTGCTCAAAACCAATAACCACGCGAGATTCAACATCCAATACCCAAAGTGCATTACCATAACCACGAAGAGCAAATAACACAATACCACAATCTGGAAAGAACATAGCCAACGCGCAATCAATCATGCAGTCAAATGCTCATCTCGCTCAAATTCCGCTATAAAGCCCAAATAGAACCGTACCATATGTGCACATAACCAACGAATCACAACTCCTCGTAGCATAGAAGAGTAACTCATAGATCACCTCGAAACACGATAAGCTCGGCAAATTTCGAATAGCACATCCCTCAACAATAACAGTATGGAGCCAACCAATCCGGCTTGGTGCAGAATGTATATCCAAATTAGGCCTACTAATGGACCCTAAATCCGCTCTAGTTACCCATATATAGATAAATAACCCTCCGAAAATCCACAATGACTGAAACATAACACATACTACCCTCTGACTAACCTTGGCTACATTTTCACAGTCCACAACCACGTAACCAACCACTCATGAGAACTCCCAATCTCCAAATCTATAGAACCCACGGATCACTATATCCGATCTCAACTTCACCACCTGAATGTCTAACACTTCTCCAATACACGATCATCCCGCGAGGAATACTTCTATAATTCTTCCGTGCCTCATGGCAAAATTGAATATCAACAGTCGATCAACCAGGAGAGTGCCGCAGTACCAATGGAGTATCCATAAATCAAAACACATTACCCACCACCCTTAAATATCCACTATCAACAAACCATACCAAATAGTAATATCATCTACCTAGTCATCTGAAACCCTATATGTTGCCTAAGAATACATTGTAACCTTGCTCATACAAATCTCAATCACATACAATACACCGCATATACCATGCTATCGTATGAAAAGTACGAAAACCTCATAATCCACTCCGAGTCACAACAACTTACATACTCAACTAGTTAGAAACCTTCCATTTATTCCCATCCAGGAGAAAATCCCTATTCACAACATATTCCACACACCGGTAGGAAATATATACCTCGAACTATGGTAATAACCATTGAAAACTCTTCGATACCCATTTGCACATAATCAAGCCATCAGAACTAAATCTCTCTATCTAAACCAAGCCACGCAGGCTGCCAAAACCCAAGAGCATTGCCACGAAGCACCTGTAGAAACCCACCACATCATAAGCACCCAAAGAACCGATTATATCCATTACCATGCCAATCTAACCTACTACCAAGGTGTCCTATTTCTCCGAGTTCCTTCTGAATTACCTTCAAATTGATACTTCTCCTCGCCATAATACCACAATCCTCAACTAAAACTCACCACACGAGACCCTAGCATAAAACCACATCGCCCTAAGGCTCATAAGCCGCTAAATGCTCTCTTAAGCACTCCAAAAGTACCATAACTGAGACACCCACATTGAAGAGACCTTCTGTGAATTTAAAGTTGTTCCTTTTACCTTCCTGATATTGAATGTAGAATCCATAATGATATAGAAATATTGCGAGCTTTGACACCATCCAATGTAACTCTCAGCTTCTAGCCATATACAAATCCGCAAAATTCTCAATTGCCACATATAAATCTTGAATCCATTAGAACCATTCTCGAGAGTCATCCACTCTGCTCAAATCTCAATTAAACCGATCAAACGGCGAACGACTTGTGCCCCATTTTCACACCAACACCCTAAGAAGAAATCTATAATTCTAAGTAACCGAGCGAATCCCTACTCCGTGCATACTACATCCTTTACGAATAACAACTTAATAATCCCATGATTCACATATACCCTTAAAGTGTAACATAACATGTATCCAGAAGTTCCTTTCTTAATTCATCATCAAAATCGACATCGGCAAGCCCTAACTGCTTCACAAGTATACCTCAACCGAAACTAATTCAACACATAACCGTGCAATCAACTTATCAATATCATACTACCCCACTTGGCTCAAAGCCAAGGAATTAAAGCATTTGATAACTTATAATACACATACTCTGTTGCTGCCCAAAATCCCGTGCTGAAATTCAACTAAATCATTCATACGCTCATGTAACACAAACCATCTAATAGCTCAAATCATCTGCAAATCTCGCATTCACCCTTGCAACCGTCAAGAAAACTCTCATAAACGATCCAAACTCAAATTCCAGTACATATAATTCACTGGTAAAAGGGAACTCGCTACAGAACAACATAGGGATCACACAAACCTCAAGACACCACTTAGGAGATAACCTACCTGCTTTGCCTCAACTTGACATCGCTCTATTCCCTTCCACGGTCATAACTATTACACAATCACTTAATATTCCTAAGTGAACCCATATCACAATGTGAAAATCTACTTCACTCCACAACTAAACAACATGAAAGATCCTCCAACACACCCATAACTTGAGACTCTACGTCAAATCAATATGGAAATCAAGCACCCAATAGTTATTTCTATACCTCAAGCAAACCATTCTCATCACATTCAAACCATATGAACACATCTCGCAGTCACATCATACTCATCACGTAGCCATCCAACCACAAATTCCACTAATAAGGACACTACCAGACATATAAATCCAAGTGCACGTGCTCACACAATCAACATCTTTATGCTCAAGCTATAGTCACAACCCGGTCTCAAGTCCTCCAGACTGGCCCATTATCAGCACACTGGAATCACATCTCGCACCTTATCCATGGAATCACAAGCTGTCAATGTATAGCTGATACTGAGCGCTTATGTGCACATACTAATGCATGGAGGAAAATCAAAGACTTACACTTCAAGCTGAATCAATACCACACGATAAGGAGAGAAAGATGGGAAATATATCCTAAATGTCCTGTAGCCTCTTGAAGATAGGTATGGACGTCATCATACCTATCCGCAAAACTCTAGTAGACACTTGCTCATGACATGCAAAACCTATGAACCTAGAGCTCTAATACCAATCTGTCACGAACCAAAAATCCGCTAGTTGTGATGACACCTAACCTAACAACAACAACAACAACAGCTAACATCTGCACGTAATGTGCATAAGTGTAGTATTAGTACAACCAACACCATGTACTGAGTAAGTAACAAACCTAACCTTAGATTGAAAGAAGTGACGATCTGGGAAGGTCGAGTCCAACACCAATAACCAATAGCAGTTCATAACAACGTAGAACATATAAATAAGAAAGTAACTCAGAGATAAAAATGCTTAGCTTTTTCACAGGTTTCCGAAAATAGTTCCCATTTTCAAGAATATCAGTAAAAACTCAAATCCTTTACCGAAATTGTCGTAAAATATGAGATAGTTTGAAAACTATAAATTTTTCCAAAAATCCTTTCCACAATAAAATTAGATATTTCATTTTCTTTCCAGATAGCAAGTGTGAAATACCTCTCTATGCCCACATATCAATGTGTGTGAAAAACAAAGTCATGAATGACGTGATACCGTACAACATGAGGAAAAATGCATCTCTATGCCGTTATGTCATGTGTGCATGCCAATGCCATGTATCTCAGAGATGAATCATGTAGTCACACTCTCAGAGTACTTAATCTCACTGTCTTACACTTTCCACTCATCATGCTCAACCACTCGGTACTGTATATGGCCCATACGGCCCAGGGAAGATCCATCCCGGAATATATACATCACTGACCATCAGTCACTCAGTACCGAGGAAGGCCAATCCGGCCCCATGGAGAAGATTCATCTCCAGGTATATAAATGCTTCGGATAAGATCCATGTCCAGGGAAGATCCATCCCTAAATATAATCCGCGCTCACTGGGGTGTGTTACAGACTCCGGAGGGGATCCTACATCCCAAGCGCTATCATAATCATCAATATAACTACTACGGCGTGCAACCCGATCCCATAACTATCACTCATAATCAGGCTCTCGACCTCACTCTATCATCGCTCTCTTCAGTCTCACCCACGGGCTCACAATGTCATGAAAACAATCCCGAAACAATGATATGATGTATCAATAAATAACAGCTGAGACTGAGATATGATATGAATGCATGAATATGACTGAGTACGAAATATCAATGAAATCAGTGAGATGACAGCAAGCAACGACCACTATGGATCCTAGAAATATAAGCATAAAGCCTAAACATGATATCTAGCAAAATGGATAGCTCATTTACTTTATCATTTGGTGAAAATACAAATATCAACAAAATGGGGCCACTATACAGTGCCATGGAAACAATAGAGTCACAATTCACAGGTGCACGCCCCCACGCCCGTCACCTAGCATGTGCGTCACCTCAACATTAATCACATAGCACGTAATTTGGGGTTTCATACCCTCAACACTAAGTTAGAAGAGTTACTTACCTCGAACAAGCTAAATTCCAATACCGAGCAAGCCAAGTGATGCTCCAAGAATGCCATCACGCGCGTAGCGACCTTGGAACGTCTCAAAACTAGCCAAAAGTAACTCAAATACATCAAATAAAGCCCAAGGAAACAATTACAAATGATAAAGATCAAATCCTAACTCAAATCTCAAATACGGCCAAAAATCACACCCCGGCCCGCACCTCGGAACCCAACAAAACTCCCAAAATCCGATAACCCATTCAATTGTGAGTCCAACCATATTAGTTTCACTCAATTTGGACTCCAGTTCGATGTTCAAAACTCAAAAATTTATATTATAAAACTTTAGGCCAAAACCCCCAATTTTCTCTTTTAAATTCATCAACCAATTGCCAAAAATGAAGATAGATTCATGAAATATAATCACAACTGAGTAGAAAACACTTACCCCAATCCTTGTGATGAAATTTGCTCAAAATCGCCTCAATCCGAGTAACACATCTCAAAATATGAAAAAAGAACAAAACCCCTCAATTTTTATAACTCTGCCCAGCTGTTCCGCATTTGCGAGTTAAAATGTCGCATCTACGACCTTTGTTCTGCAGATGATGGACTCGCATTTGCGAGAGAGCCGCTTCTGCGATGGCCCTGACCACATCTGCGGCTGCGCTTCTGCGCAATTACCTCTGCATCTGTGGACCTCCACCCCTCAGTGAAATCTCACATCTGCAACGCTTGGATCGCATCTGCGGCCATTGCACCTACGCAATATCAGTTGCAGGTGCGGAACACCAGAACCAGCAGCTCCTCAGCAATGAAAACATGAAGTAAAATGATCCAAATACAATCTGAAACATGCACGAGCCTCTTGGGACCATGTCCAAACATACCAACAAGTTCCATAACACAACACGGACCTATTCGAGGCCTCAAAACTCATATAACAATGTCGAAACGATGAATTACATCTCAATTCGAACTCAATGAACTTGAAACTTCAAACTTCCACAACCGATGCCGAAACCTATCAAATCACGCTCGATTGACCTCAAATTACGCACAAGTCACATTTGACATTACAGAGCTGCTCTAACTTCCGAAAGCAAAATCCGAACCCAATATCAAAATTTTCACTTCCAGTCAAACTTTTCGAAATTCCAACTTTCTTCATTTCAAGCCAAACTTTACTACGGACCTCCAAATCACAATCCGGACGCACTCCTAAGTCTAAAATCACCTAATGGAGCTAATGGAACCATCAGAAATCCAATCCGAGATCAATTACTAAAAAGTTAAACTTGGTCAAACCTTTCAAATTTAAAGCTCTTAGCTATTACTGTCCAACAGGATGGGATGGGAGAATTAACGCGACGGGACAGGACGACATTTAAGCAGGACAAGATGAAACGGGATGGGACAAATGGAATGAAATGGTCAGCCCATCCCATCCCGCTAACAAACAGGATACGACGGGATTGGACGGGACATGTTTGCGGGCCTTAAGTGCAATTTTTTTTAAAAATGTATAGTTTTATGACAATCACTAAGTTTTTAAAGTTTGCAACGACTAGTTTTGACTTATTTAGTAAACTTAAATGTTAAAACAGAAATTAGAAAACTAAGTAAAAAGTTATAAAATATTAAAATAAAAGACTTGTAATGAAATATTCTAGTAATTATAATAGAGTTATAACTTATTTAATATAATTTCAAAGTATTAAGTAAGTAAGACAATTCATAAAAAAAAATCAACGCTTAGAGACTTTTATTTTATTAATAGAACTTTCAAATCTCACATACAAATAGAATTCTTTTGAAGAGCACCTAATCTACGCAACCACCTTCTAGGAAGGGTTCTGTTTGAACTAGGACTCTTAGTAGCCAATTATAAATTATCATACTAATATTTGTAAGCTCCTATATAGCTTCTTTGTAACTTATCAATAATATCTCTCGGACATTGTTGTTGAATTGGCAATGTTGATTGATGTTCCATGAGCTCCATGCCGTCATCGCTCCCAGTGCTAAGTATCTCATTGTATTCTTCTTCTTATCTAGTGGTTAATTTTTCAAAACCAAGATTTCTTCTTTCTGAATTAATCCAATCTCTGAATAATACGGAAATCTTTAGACTGTCCTCCGCTAATGCATGTCTATAATCTCCAATTTGAAACTTGCCGCGCTAAAAGCACTCTCTGATGCTATTGATGATGCTTGAATAGCCAGGATATCTCGGGCCATTATTGAAAGTATTGAAAAAGCCTTGCCACGCTCCCTTCACCATGCTAAAAGTTGTTCGTTGTCTTCTTCGTCTTTAATACTTTCCAATCCTTGATTAAGATAAGAATCAAGTTCATCATCAATAGAGGAATCAAAACCTGTTATATCATCCATATCTTCCCATAAACTTCTACTCTAGACTTAGAAGTAGAAGGAGCAGTTTCACAACCTATTATTTCCATAGATTTATATTTATCAAATATTGATCTAGCATAAGAATATATGCTAGCTTGGCATTCTTCGAGAGATGGTTGTTCATTTTCTTGAATTGCTAAATTCCCATAAATTTTACGAACAAGTCCCTTTGCACCTCTTAGTTTTAAAGATGGGTTAAGTAGAGTAGAAATTAAATAAACTTGGGGAATAATGGCCGGTGCATAAGTTGGATTTATTTTATACTTACCAAATACAATAGAAATTCCACAAAATATACCATAATATTTATGTAACAGTAGGATAATATATACCAGAAAATTGTTTTGTAGCATAATAAAAGTTTTCTAAAAATTTAGTAAGCTCTTTGACCTCATCCCAATTAGAATCAACAATTTGATCAGCGGTGATACCATTATGCATATTAAATACCTTTTGGATAGGCACCCTATAATTATAAGTAACTTTAAGCATTTCATAAGTAGAATTTCACCTAGTACAAACATCTTTTGGAACTTTTCTAAATGGAAGGTTAGCACTAGCACATTGTTGAGCAAATTCACGAATTCTACTCGCTTTATTAGCACGAAAAATATAGGCGCAAACATGTTGTATTTTACTACAAGCATCAGAAAATAAATTAAGAGCATCTTTTACAATCAAATTAAAAATATGGAATGCACATCTAACATGAAAAATTGTTGGATTAATTGGACAAAGTCTAGTTTTTAAGCTATTTGTTGTGGTTGTGTTAGCAGAAGCATTATCTAAGGTGATAGTTAAAACTTTATCAACGAGTCCATAAAAATCAAGTATTTGTAGAACAGTAGTTGCAATATATGCTCCTGTATGTTTTGAATTAATAAATTTATAACCAATAATACGTTTTTGCATGTCTAGTGATGATCAACTCAATGATATGTAACAGTTAAATAATCACAACCATTAGGACTACGACCTATATCGGATGTGATAGACACTTTACAATCTAAGTGAAAAAATACACAACGAATATACTGAAGATATTCGATTTGAAATTTAAAAATATTATTTCTAACCGTGATCTTAGAAAAACCTTGAAAAGCAGGGTTATAAGTTTTTTTGTATATAATTCATAAAAGCAGGGTGACAAGGACAAGTAAAAAGTAAGCCACAGACAACCACCATTTTTGCTAAATTCTCACGATCTCTATCTTTGTTATAAGGGCGTAAAACATTACCAGAAGCAGGGTCAAGCTGTTGTTGTACAAAATTAGAACCCCCGCCAGATCCACTAGGATTGCTAGTATCGGTGCTAGGATCCATAATTTTTCCGGCTTCTATGTTAGCTTGTATCCATAAAGATTTGTGATCTTTACGTAAGTGTTTGGTTAAATCCCATGTCCCACCATTTTTTGTGTGTGCAAATTGTTCCTTACATTTTTCACATATAACACGATTATTGACTTTATCATGTTTAAAAAATTTCCATACAAGTGATGTCTTGGGACGTTCAGCCTTAGGCTTACCCCTTACAGGGGTACATGGGGTAAAACTCTAGACCGAGATTGATTATGAGTTAGAGCTTGTGTTGCGGGACTAGTGGGTGTTTCATCTAATTCTTCTTCCTCATTTTCTTCATCCTCAATTTCTTCGTCATAAAAAAAAATCATTGCCAAATTGTCTTTGTAAAGTTTCATGATCTAGTTGTTCTCCGAAATTAATATTATAACATGCAGGGGGTTGGAAAAATGACGTTTCATCAACATGAGTCATTTATCTATATGTTTTCTAATTCTAGGAGAAGGGCTAGGATTAGGATTACTACTACTTTCACCTTTACTATTTTTTTTACTACTTTTTTTAAACATGCCAAATACATTTTTAGGTGCCATAATTTAAATACGAAATTAAATTTAAAAAGTTAACACAAAAATTAAACACACAAATAAAAAACAAAAATAGAACACATAAAGTAAACACAAAAATTAAGCACTAAAATGATACACAAAAATTATATATTAAAATTAGGAGATGGAACGAGTGCACTGTGATTAAATACTGAAACTTGAAGAAACTACCCAAAATATTGCTCCAAATACTTGACAAATTAATTTGAAGCTTGAAAGTTGCTCCAAAAATTTGCCCAAATACTTGAAAGTTATCACTTGATAGTTGATAGTAAGAAAATTGAGAGAATAATATAGATAGAATGTAAGATATTTGAGAGAGGATGATTGATTTTTTGTGGGAAAAAATGAAGAAGGATAGGGGTATTTATAGTAAAAAATAGGGCCAAAGTGTAATTTAATAAACTTAGGGGTTATATTAAAAGTTTGGGGGCGGGGGAGGGGGTGGAGGCCATTTTAGACTGTTTTTGGCCGTGGGAGCTAATAGATATTGCGAGACGGGACGGGACGAAACAGAACGGGACAAATGGGACGAAATGGTTGTCCCGTCCCATCTCGTGTCCCGTTTAACATTGGCCTATCCCATTTAACATGAAGTGGGCTGGGATGGGACGGGATGCAAGACGAGACCGGGATGACCTGTACCGTTGGACAGTCATGCTCCTAGCTAAGAATCATTCCTCCAAATCAATTCTGAATAACCTGAAAACCAAAACCGACGATTCACATAAGTCATAATACATCATACAGAGCTACTCATGCTTGAAAACTATCGAGTGAAGTGCAATTGCTTAGAATGACCGATCGGGTTGTTATAGGTATGCCCGGGCCGAGTATGGCACTGGGTGTCGGCCACGCTTCTTCAGGTTTGGGGCGTGACAAACTTGGTATCAGAGCAGTTCTATCCTAGAGAGTCTGCAAGTTGTGTCTAGTAGAGTCTTGTTTATGGATGTGTTGTGAACCACACTTATAAGTAGGAGGCTACAAGGCATTTAGGACTGTCACTCTTTCTTCTTACTCTAGATCATGTGGTAGAGCTCATTTGTAAGATTCAAACTCCTAACTTTTATTTTATTCGTAATACAACGACACCTACATCCAGAAAGATAGTTGGTAAGAGATTAAATGTGGCTGTAGAAGAGCTGGGTCAGAAGACTCGATTTTGCATCATGTTTATGATGAGTAAATGTGAGGTCTTCAGTAGATCATGGGTGTACTAAGATGTGTAAGCTTCTTGGTAAGGATCCCTATGGCATGAATATTTATCCACCCATATGGAAAAAGAAACGAGACAATCAGAAGGTAGATAAAAGTTTCAATAAGTAAAAGAAGCAAGGTGGAGAAGGGTACGAGGTACCTAGTTAGTGAATATTATCAGTATTTAAAATTCAGGCAGAGAAATATAAGTATTTGAGTTACCGTCAACAAAAACAGAAGTATGTACAATAGGCCATACCCATCTTAGTTATGCCCTGTGGGAGCTAACATATATTGTTTAAGAGAAGGATGAGATATAATGATCCAGCTGTGTTTAGAGTAACCTAAAATGGTAGATGAATTGTTAGCATTAGTTGACATTTCCGGAAGAATATTGCAAACATGGTAATAGTTCTCCGTGTGAGACACCCCGATGGTGCACTCTAGAATAATACATTTAGATATGAATAGTAGAATGTCTAGAAAATTTTCAAAAGACAGGTAGTGGAATCCTAGAAGGGATAAATATTTACCTTTGTATGGGTCCCATCCCTAGTAAAGAGAGAATGCTAGGCGACCCGAAGAGCCAGTGGATAGAGAAACGGGAGCTAAAAGCGAAAGAATATTTTGTTGAAATTTTTAGAATAAGGTAATGGTCGAAAATATTAGCAGGAGAATAAGACGAGAGTAAATAAAGTATTACGAGCAAGATGTGATAAATGGGTGATAGTGATAAATCAAAATACGGTATGATGACAGAGGCTATAGTCAAGTAAAGGAAAAGACAAAAGCTGACAGGCCTTGAGACAATAAAAAAAGTATAGGCTAAAAGTCATATTCTCATTTCAAGAAATGAGTTAGTGAGTCCAACGTGATGACCAGAACAAAAATTTAGACTCCCAGAATAAGAGAAATCAACATGGGCTAGTGAACAAGATAAACTAAACAACAATTAAGGGTCGAATGATGTGATAATAGTCGACATCAAGAGAATTTCAAAGATCGCATTCCAGCAATAATAAAATGTACAACAGAAGAATAACCTTGAAAGGTCATTCAGGAAACACTCCGCCAAAGCAAAAAACTTTGAGCAAAGTTATGCTTAAGGGATTAAGTGTGCCAGTTACACTGGGGGTCACCCTCGTGCGTAAGGAATTCAGTTATCCTTGGTAAAGAAGGGTTGCCGCAGGGCGAGTAAGAATCAGTAAAGACGTGAAAAGACGCCAAAGATGAAGAGGTAAACCATATAAAGGTAGCATTAAATGCTAGTACTCCCCTAAAGGGGGGAAGACGGTCTGATATGGTAGTAAGTAAGAGTTATGTAGTTCAAGTAACTATGGAATAGTAAAGAAAAAATGTGGTAAAAAGGAGAAAGGAATGAGATTGCATTTATTTAGATCCTACAAATATGTTATGACCCCAAGAGAATATACAAGCGTGACGCTAGGGAGACGCAGTAAGGGTTCCCACCCAGGATGTTATTAATAAATAGTGTGAATGAGCACTTGATGCATAAGGAGCCAGTGTGAGAGATAAGTTAAGACAATGGGAATAACACAAGAGAGATCATAATAAATATAGATATGAGCATGGACTGACGAGTAGTTTGTAGTCGATTCATGAAGAGCCTAGTTATGGTTAGACAAGAGGTCTTAGATAAATTAGTAGATCATGCAAGATAAACATAGTGAAACCAGCATAGGAAATTTAGTCTCGCAGATACGACATCGTAATCCTTGAGAAATATTCAGATAAGAGTTGGGGTAGTAGAAGGTACAGTATAATTGTTACGGAAATAAAAGAGAGTGCCACTAGGGAGACAATCGAATTTCAATTCAGAAGAAACCCTACGAGCGCAAGGGCGTGAAGGTAAGTAACTAAAGATAATGATAGGCGAGTAAGAACATCAGAAATTTCGTGGGGTATACAATGAAATAAGCTCGCTGATTTACAAGAGTCATAGGGTCTTCCCTAAGCATTGCAAATAAAAACTAGCTGAGAAAATAAGGAAGAAGGCTTCAAGCTAAGCATAGTGACCTAAAGAGGAAATGATCTTATAACAACATTCTCACTACAACATTGTATACACTCCATAAGAAGTGGCACCTATCTAGCTAATGAACGGGAAAAAAAAGTAATATTCGAGATCATATGAGCTGCATGAAATTCCAATAGGTGTAGGCCCTAAGGTAAGCCACGTATTCATGAAACAAGTGGTAGAATGACTAGGAAAAGTAATTGCTTACTTTTAAAGAAAACTGAGAAGGTACGAAAAGAATTATTCGATCAATGACCTAGAGTTAGTTATGTTATGATCACACTTAAGATTTTGGAGTGTTATCCATGCAGCATATATATTGACATTCCTATAGCTATAAGGGGACTCCAATATAAGTTTAATTGAGCCCACCTCATAGACAAACGCTTCAATTGTTAGAAGATTATATTATGGATGTTCCATAGCGTACATGAAATGCGAAAGTAATAACTAATACCCTGAGCCATAGATCGAAAGATAGCTTAAGCCTATTTAAAGGCTGAGAGAGAAGAGGAAACTAAAGAGTAACATCAGCTAAGTGAATCAGGGGTCTTATTATTAGACCCAGATAATTAAATAAATCATGAATCAAAACACTGAAGAATCACTCTTAATTTTAAAGGTACAAGAGAGATAGTACAATAGCAATATTCTATAACGGCTCTACGATAAAGCTAGTTGGAAAAGTACCAGCCTCATAAGGAGTAAGTATAAAACTCCCACTGGATTATGTATACACTATAGGTGCAAGTATTATTGTACAACTTCAAGTTGTAGATGTGAATTCGACTAATGTGGAAGGGTGTTTATGAAAAAGACAGAAGAAACGATGCGAGATTTAAAGGTAAGAAAGGTAAAGGTAAAGGAGGTACGAGATAGCCAAGTGCAGAAGGTTGTGAAAAGTCAAGAATTCAGATAGAGCGCTAGAAGCACCATGATTCAGTATCCAGAAATAATAGTGGTGTCATCAATAGCATATCTTCCACCCAATGGTTTCCAGGTACCGAGAGGTCTAGTTAAGAGAGTGAAGAAGAGTTAGAGACAACGTGATGTCTCGTTTGAGGTTCTAGAATAACATAAGGAAATCTATGGTGCTATCAAGTTAAAGGAATGTCGCAAGTAGTATAAATAGATATGTGTAGGTCGTAAGCTAAAGTATGGTAGGGTGACAAGGTTTTAGGTAGACGGGAGTAAGGATAAGAAAAGGTAAGTCAGAAGGTGATGAGAATAGGTAAGCCCTCGGGATTAAACACATCAACACAACAGAGTTGATGGCTTCCGTAAGTTATAAAAAAACTCAGTACACCTTGAATAAACTCAGATGAGTTTAAGACTATGAGCATTTAAAAAGAGGGAATGTTGCCCTAGTAGTAAAATAAGGGTGTAATTGTGATAAATGTTAAGAGGATGACATTTAGGCTTTCGATTGAGTAATTATTCAAATAGAAGGGTTTCATGAACTGCATGAGATTAGAGTACCCCCCCCCCCCCCGATGAATCAATTTGGGATGCGATGAAATATGATTACTGAAGTATAGTATCGTCCCTAGGTGGATCAGACAATTAACTTCAGATGTTCCCCTATGAGGTGTGAGCCCTAGTGACAATGTATTACGTAAGAGGTTTCAAGTTATAAGTGGTAGATTATAGATCAACATTAAGGTGAATCAATAATAGGCATAAAAAAAAGTTCCAAAGTATGAGATGATATTAGGCCGTCATTCTTAAGATGAACAGTAATGAGGAAGAATTAAAGGACTTAGATTTATACATATAGAATAAGCAGCATGAGAGCAACCTGGATTTGTGTAGCAAACCGAAGTAATAATAAACCGAAGTAAGTGTTATGGTATAGTATAACCTACCTAGATGTAGTAAAGCCGTAAGGATAGATATACAAGGCTACAAAACAAGATATAGCAACAGTCGTAAGTACAACAAAGTACCGAGCAAAGAACTTCAGTACACCTATATATATTGGGAGGAACAACTTGCCATAGTTTTGTATATATTCCCAAAGTGAAGCCTGAAGGTGGCTAAAAGCTGGAGGAAAAAGGACAGAAGAGTTGCATTGGCGAACATACAAGGACAAAGTCGTAGAGGCTGCATGACAGAAGGTCGTAACAGTTACGAGATTGGAAGAATTCCGACAACAAGTTGCGGTGTGAGAAAGAGGCATAAAGGGGGGAATGCCCTGGCCTTCGGATTTATACACAGTATAGTTGCCTAGATGGCAAGGACAGTATTAAAATATTCGTAATAGCTTTAGGTTATGAGAATGATAAGTGCATCAACCAACATATTTGAGGATGAATGTTCCAAAGAGGGGGGGGGTGATGTTACATCTCATATTTTCGTATGTAAGAGTACGTCTTAAGTCAATTGATGTAAGCTCAGATATGAAATCATCTTTTAAAGTACATAAAGTAAGTTAATCATGTTAACGTGGAGGTTAAAAATATTTATGAACATGTGACAACCTGGCCGGTCGTCTTAAGAATTTATGCCCTGATTCCCTATTAACTGCTTCCCCAAGTTTATTTCTGCTATTTTTATTTGCCGGGATGTTCGATTTTGAGTTTCAGAGAGTTTTGGGACACTTAGTCCCTAAATGAGAGCTTAAGTGTTGGAAAGTTGACCGTAGTCGAAACAGTGTGAAGACGACCTCAGAATGGAAATGTGATTGTTCCGTTAGCTCTGTTGGGTGATTACGGGCTTAGGGGCATGTTCAGATTGTGTTTTGGAGGTCCGTAGCTAATTTAGGCTTGAAATGCCGAAAGTTGAATTTTTGAAGTTTCCAGTTTGATAGTGAGATTTTGATCCGAGGGTCAGAATGGAATTCCGGAAGTTGGAGTAGCTCTGTAGTGTTTAATGTGACGTGTGTCCAAAGTTTCAGTTCATTCAGACGAGGTTTGATAGACTTTTTGATCGAAAGCGTATTATTAGAGTTTTTGGAATTCTTAGGCTTGAATCCGATGAAAAATAGGTGTTTTGATGTTGTTTTGAGCGTTCCGAAGGTTGTAACAGTTTGAAGAATTTATGATGTAAATGTTTGAAGTTGTAGAAAACTATTGTGTGTGTTTCAGACCAGTTGTTCTTCGCGTTTGCGAGTGGACCCTCGCGTTCGCGAAGGTTTAGGATGTGGATCTGAAGGTTTGGCCTTCGCGTTCGCGAAGGGCTGGGGTCTTTGAACTACGCGTTCGCGAGAAGGGAGTCGCATTCACGATGGGTTGGAAAGCTGAGCCTTCGCATTCGCAAATAAGGGGACGTGTTCGCGAAGAAGGAAAAGTGTTCAATGTCAATATTTGCTCGCGAAGAAGGGTTTAAATGCCTGGGCAGAATGATTTAAAAGGCCTATTCCACGATTTTAAGCCTAAGTTCCTCCATTTTTGGGCGATTTTGAAGTTTTTGAAGGGGAAAGAGGGATTCAAGGGGAATCACTTGGAGGTAATATTTTTGACTTCATAGCTCGTTTATATATGATTAAAGACCTAATTGGTGGTGAGAAATTTGGGAAAAATGGGTAATTAGGGTTTGAGATTAAGAGCCATTAACATGGGTATTTAAGGGGTCAATTAAATTCCGATTTTAGTGTTCTTGTTATGTATAGACTCGTGAGGGTACGAGGTTTTTGAAAATGTAAATTTTACCCGATTCTAAGACGTGGGCCCAAGGGGTGTTTTGGTCATTTTTCCTAATTTCGCATATTAGCTTAGAATTTAATTGTAGACTCAGTTACTTAAAGCGTTATTTACATTATGCAATTGAATTGAATAGATTTGGACCATTTGGAGTCGAGTACTCGTGGCAAGAACGTGGTCTCAGGTTGGTTTTGAGTCGGTTCGAGGTAAGTGGCTTGTCTAACCTTGTGTGGGGGACCTTCCCTTAGGATTGGTATATTTGGTAATTGAAATGCCTTGTACGTGAGGTGACGAGTGCATACTTGTGCTAATTGTTGGAAACCCGATTTTCTTTAAGTAATCACTAGTATGTTTCCCTTCCTGTTTTTATTACTTATACTATTAAGCCTGTTGTTAGCTTAGGAAAGCATGTTTAATTGACTTAATTGCTTTATTTGCTCAACCTGCCTTACCTGAATTCTGTGCAGCATGCTAGGCTATAATCACTTGTTGCCTTAATAAGAAATTTTGCCATTTCTGTATATTTTTCTATTGCTACTTAGTATTTATTTTGGGACTACGGATGTGGGATTCCGGTAGCTCCCCCTTGTCTATTTATTTTGGGACTACGGATGTGGGATTCCGTTAGATCCCCCTGCACAGTTATATGGAACTATGGGAATGCACCCGGTAGATTTCCCCAATATTGGCTATTTACATTTGAGACTATGGAACGAGATTTTGGTAGATCCCCGCGCACTATGAGTTGGACTACCGGACGGGATCCTGAGAGATCCATTGGATATGTACATATGCGACTACAGGACGGTATCCTGGGAGATCCCCGGTTGTTATTTTGGTTCTAAGTCGCATTTTTTTCCGTATTTTGCCTTGTCTTTGTAATAGTTGTTGTTGCCCTTTTTATATCCTGTGTTACTTTTACCGCTATATTTATTTATATTGTTCTGTTCTACACTGTCAAACTTTATATTTTATTTAACCTCAGTAGGGCCCTGACCTTCCTTGTCACTACCCGACCGGGGTTAGGCTTGACACTTACTGAGTACCGCTATGGTTTACTCATGCCCCTTATGCGCATGTTTTTCATGTGCAGATCCAGGTATTGTGACTCAGTCCTATCACCCTTAAGGCGAGACAACTGCTCCAGCGACTTCGAGATATATCTGTCGCGTCCGTAGACCGAAGAGTCCCTTTCTATTCTAGCTTTTAAACATTTGCCCTTCTGTATTTCTTTCCCTTGTTAGATATTCTGGAGTTAGACATTGTAGATATTCAAAGACTCTTAGTTTTGTGAGTTTTCGGGTTTTGGGATAATGTACTTGATTTTGAGAATGTTGTGTTATATATACCGAGCGGCATTTTAACTATTGTTTTCATCCGGTTATTTTGGCTTTTGATTATTTCTTCCGCAAGTTTCGTTTATGTTCCGCATTTGTTAGGCTTACCTAGTTGTAGAGACTAGGTGACATCATGACAATTCACGGAGGGCTAACTGAGGTCGTGACAAGTTGGTATCAGAGCTCTAGGTTCATAGGAGTCATAGATCACAAGCCAGTTTATTAGAGTCTTGCTGATCAGTACGGAGACGTCTGTACTTATCTACGAGAGGCTATGTAACTGTTAGGAAAATTCCACTACATTTGATTTCCTTGTCGTGCAATATTTTGACATCAAAATTCTAAACTTCTGTCTTCTATTCTCTCACAGATGGTGAGGACACATGCTACCCGAGATGATCAGGCACCCGCGCCTCCTACTGCAGCCGTCAGAGGTCAGGGCCGGGGTAGAGGCCGAGGACGCGGACATGGTGGAGCCAGAGCACCTGTGCGATCTGCCGCCGAGGTACCACTAGCAGTTCTAGCTGGGGTCCAAGCACCTAATACGCCTACTGCTACTACTACTCCAACTCTTCAGGAGACTCTAGCACAGTTCATGAGCATGTACACCACTTTGGCTCAGGTAGGGTTGCTTCCCCTTGCTGTAGCTACATCTCAGGCTGGGGGAGGAGCACAGACTCCCGCCACCCGCACTCCTGAGCAGCGAGTGCATGTTGAGTAAGTCCCTGAGAATATTCCTGTACCGCCTGCAGTGCCAGTTCGTCCCGAGGGTAGGGCAGCAGCTTCCGAGGAGGAGCAACTGAGGCTTGAAAGGTTCAAGAACAAGCCTCCTGTATTCATTGGTCTAGCATCAGAGGATGCTCTGGGATTTCTAGATGAGAGTTACCGCATCCTCCATACCATGGGTATATCAGGATCGAGCGGAATTTCCTTCACTACCTTCCAGCTTCGAGGAGCCGCCTATGAGTGGTGGCGCACCTATGAGTTGGACAGTCCAGATGAGGCTGCTTCACTGACTTGGACTCAGTTTTCAGATCTGTTTTGAGAGAGTATATTCCTTAAAGCCTTAGAGACGCATGGTGCGCAGAGTTTAAGCATTTGCACCAGGGTGCTATGACTATCTCAGAGTATGCTGTCTGTTATACTGGTTTGGCTAGGCATGCACCAGCCTTGGTTTCTACCGTTCGCGAGAGGGTTCATCGGTTTATTGAGGGTCTTATTCCCAGCATCAGGTCTAGCATGGCTCGTGAGTTGGAGATGGATATTTCTTATCAGTAAGCGGTGAGCATTACTAGGAGGATTGAGGGTATGCATGCTAGGGAGAGAGAGGAGAGGGAGGCCAAGAGATCTTAAGAGTCGGGCCATTTCTCTAGTACCCGTGCCCTAGCATCCGGTCGTCATGGTAGGGGTTATATGAGTCGCCCCATTCATTCAGCTATTCCAGCAGCCAGTGGTGTTTCAGCTCCTCCTAGGCCCTAGGAGCCTTATTATACACCTCCAGTATCTAGTGCGCCACTTGCGCGGGGTGCTTTCAGTGGTAAGTCCAACAGACCTGGCACGAGCCAGTCATAGCTACCACATCCTCCCAGAGCTTGTTTTGAGTGTGGTGACACACGCCATGTGGTGAGGGATTGCCCTAGACTTGGGAGGAGTGTGCCTCCACAGACTTCTCTGCCACAGCGCGCCCCTCAGAGTTCTCAGGTTATTATTACAACTCTAGTTGCTACCCCTACCTGCTCAGCCAGCTAGAGGTGGAGGTCGGGGAGGTAGAGGTCGCCCTAGAGGGGGAGGCCAGGCCAGATACTATGCCCTTCCTGCCCGTACCGAGGCTATTGTCTTCGATTTTGTCATCATATGTATTATACTGATTTGTCACAGAGATGCGTCGGTTCTATTCGATCCAGGCTCCACTTACTCTTATCTGTCTTCTTATTTTGCTCTGCATTTGGGCGTATCTCGGGATTCTTTGAGTTCCCCTATTTATGTTTCTACTCTTGTAGGAGATTCTCTTGTTGTGGACCGCATTTATCGGTCGTGTTTAGTTGCTCTTAGTGGTTTTGAGACCAGAGCCGATTTATTATTACTCAACATGGTTGACTTTGATATTATCTTGGGCATGGACTGGTTGTTTCCCCATTATGCTATTCTTGATTGTCAAGCCAAAACCATGACGCTGGCTATGCCAGGTGTATCACGTGTTGAGTGGAGGGGTACTTTAGATCACACTCCCAGTAGAGTTATTTCTTTTCTTAGAGCTCAGCGTATGGTTGATAAGGGGTGTGACGTGTATTTAACTTATGTGAGAGCTGTCAGTATTAATACCCCCTTAGTTGATTCAGTTCCAGCAGTACGGGATTTTTCCGATGTGTTTCCAACTGACCTTCCGGGCATGCCTCCTGATAGAGATATTGATTTTGGCATTGATCTGTTGTCGAGAACTCATCCCATTTCTATTCCTCTATATCGTATGGATCCTCCTAAGTTGAAGGAGTTGAAGGATCAGTTACAGGAATTACTTGACAAAGGGTTTTATTCGACCCGGTATATCACCTCGGGCTGCTCCTGTCTTGTTTGTAAAGAAAAAGGATGGTTCTATGCGTATGTGTATTGATTATTTCTAGTTGAACAAGGTCACAGTGAAGAACCATTATCCTTTGCCTCGTATTGATGATCTATTTGACCAACTTCAGGGCACATGGGTGTTTTCTAAGATTGATTTGCGCTCAGGTTACCATCAGTTGAAGATTCGGGAGCCAAATATCCCGAAGACTACTTTCAGGACTCGGTATGGTCATTACGAGTTCCTTGTTATGTCATTTGGTCTAGCCAATACCCCAGCAACCTTTATGCATTTGATGCACAGTGTGTTCCGGCTGTATCTTGACTCGTTCGTCATTGTCTTTATTAATGATATTCTGTCGTATTCCCAGAGTCGGGAAGATCATGAGCAACACCTGAGGATTGTGCTTCAGACTCTAAGAAAGAAGAAGTTATATGCTAAGTTCTCGAAATGTGAGTTTTGGTTGGATTCAGTGGCATTCTTAGGCCATGTGGTATCGAGTGAGGGTATTCAGGTGGATCCGAAGAAGATAGAGGTCGTGCAGAGTTGGCCTAGACCATCTTCAGCTATGGAGATCCACAGTTTCCTTGGCTTGGCGGGTTACTACCGCCGATTTGTGGAGGGGTTTTCATCGATTGCAGCCCCCATGACCCGGGTTACCCAGAAGGGTTCTCCGTTCCAGTGGATGAAGTAGTATGAGGTGAGCTTTCAGAAGCTCAAGACAGCTTTGACCACAACCCTAATTTTGATACTGCCTACAAGTTCGGGGTCTTATACGTTCTATTGTGATGCCTCGAGGATTGGCCTCGGAGCAGTGTTGATGCGGGATAGTAGGGTGATTGCCTACGTGTCCAGACAATTGAAGATACATAAGAAGAATTACCCTGTCCACGACCTTGAGTTAACTGCCATTGTTCACGCCCTGAAGATTTGGCGCCATTATTTATACAGGGTTCCCTGTGAGATTTATACTGACCATCGGAGCTTCCAGCACATGTTCAAGCAAAAGGATCTAAATTTGCGCCAGAGGAGGTGGTTAAAGTTGCTGAAGGACTATGATATCACTATTTTGTATCACCCGGGCAAGGCCAATGTGGTGGTTGATGCTTTGAGTCATCGGGCAAAGAGTTTGGGGAGTTTGGCTTATTTATGGTGATGGATATTTAGGCCTTAGCCAGCCAGTTTGTGAGATTGGATCATTTGGAGCCCAGTCGGGTTCTAGCTTGCGTGGTTTCTCGGTCTTCCTTATTTGATCGTATCCGAGAGTGGCAGTATGATGACCCTCATTTGCTTTTCCTCAAGAATAAGGTTCAGCACGGTGATACCAGAGATGTAACTATTGGTGATGATGGGGTATTGAGGATGTAGGGTCAGATTTCTGTACCCAATGTTGATGGGCTTCGAGAGTTGATTCTAGAGGAGGCCCATAGCTCGTGGTATTCCATTCATTTGGGTGCCGCTCAGATGTATCAGGATTTGAGGCAGCACTACTAGTGGAGGCGGATGAAGAAAGATATAGTTGGATTTGTAGCTCGGTGCTTCAACTGTCAGCAGGTGAAGTATGAGCACCAGAGACCGGATGGGTTGCTTCAGCAGATAGAGATTCTGGAGTGGAAGTGGGAGAAGATCACCATGGACTTTGTAGTTGGGCTCACACGGACTTTGAGAAAGTTCGACGCTATTTGGGTGATTGTGGATCGACTGACCAAGTCCACTCAATTTATTCCTGTGTGTACTACTTATTCCTCGGAGCGGTTGGTGGAGATTTACATCCGGGAGATCGTTCGTCTGCATGGTATTCCAGTTTCCATTATTTCAAATAGAGGTACTCAGTTCACATCACGATTCTGGAGAGCCGTTCAGCATGAGTTGGGTACTCGGGTGGAGTTGAATACAACATTTCACCCTCTGACGGACGGACAATCCGAGTGCACTATTCTGATTCTTGAGTATATGCTTTGTGCGTATGTGATTGAGTTTGGAGGGTCTTGGGATCAGTTCTTTCCATTGGCGGAGTTTGCTTACAACAACAGCTATCATTCCAGCATTCAGATGGCACCGTATGAGTCTTATATGGTAGGCGGTGTAGATCCCCAGTGGGCTAGTTTGAGCCGGGTGAGGCTAGATTATTGGGCACAGACTTAGTTCAGATGCTCTGGAGAAGGTTAAGGTGATTCAAGATAGACTCCGTAGATCCCAGTCCAGACAGAAGAGTTATGCAGACAGGAAGGTTTGTGATGTTTCCTATATGGTCGGAGAGCGGGTTCTGCTTCGGGTTTTGCCTATGAAGGGCGTTATGAGATTTGGGAAGAAAGGGAAGTTGAGTCCGAGGTTTATTGGTCCTTTTGAGATATTGAGGCGTGTTTGGGAGGTTGCCTATGAGTTTGCCTTACCTCCCAGCTTGGCAGGAGTTTATCTGGTATTTCATGTTTCGATGCTCCGGAGGTATCACGGTGATCCGTCGCACGTGTTGGATTTCAGTTCAGTCCAATTGGACAAGGATCTATCTTTTGTTGAGGAGCCAGTGGCAATAGTGGACAGGCAGGTTAGAAAGCTGAGGTCAAAGAACATTGCTTCGGTAAAGGTTCAGTGGCGGGGCCAGCTGGTCGAAGAGGTGACCTTGGAGACCGAGCAGGATATGCGCAGTCGTTGCCCTCATCTTTTCACTACTTCAGGTATGTCTTTATGCTCGTTCGAGGATGAACAAATGTTTAAGTGTAGAAGGATGTGACGACCCGGCCGGCGTCTTAAGAATTTATGCCCCGATCCCCTATTAACTGCTTTCCCCAGGTTTATTTCTGCTATTTTAATTCGCCGGGATGTTCGGTTTTGAGTTTCGGAGAGTTTTGGGACACTTAGTCCATAAATGAGAGCTTAAGTGTTGGAAAGTTGACCGTAGTTGGAAGAGTGTGAAGACGGCCTCGGAATGAAAATTCGATGATTCCGTTACCTCCGTTCGGTGATTTCGGGCTTAGGAGCATGTTCGGATTGTGTTTTGGAGGTCTGTAGCTAATTTAGGCTTGAAATGCTGAAAGTTGAATTTTTGAAGTTTCCGGTTCGATAGTGAGATTTTGATCCGAGGGTCGGAATAGAATTTCAGAAGTTGGAGTAGCTCCGTAGTATTTAATGTGACGTGTGTGCAAAATTTCAAGTCATTCGGACGAGGTTTGATAGACTTTTTGATCAAAAGAGTATTTTTAGTGTTTTTGGAATTCTTAGGCTTGAATTCGATGAAAAATAGGTGTTTTGATGTTGTTTTGAGCATTCCGAAGGTTGGAACAAGTTTTAATGAAGTTATGGAATATGTTGGTAGGTTTGGTTGAGGTCTTGGGGGCCTCGGGTGAGTTTTGGGTGGTCAATCGGATTTTGGGTGGTCAATCGAACCATTTCATGATGTTTGAAGTTGCAAAAAACTGCTGTGTATGTTGCAGACCAGTTGTTCTTCGTGTTCACGAGTGGACCCTCGCGTTCGTGAAGGGTTAGGATGTGGAGCTGAAAGTTTGGCCTTCGCGTTCGCGAGGGAGGTCCTGCGTTCGCCAAGGGCTGGGGTCTTTGAACTATGCGTTCGCAAGAAGGGAGTCGCGTTCGCGATGGGCTGGGAAACTGAGCCTTCACATTCGCGAATAAGGGGACGCGTTGATCAAAGTCAATTTGTGCTTCGCGAACAAGAGGCTTTGACCGCGTTCGCGAAGAAGGATTTAAATGCCTGGGCAGAATGATTTAAAAGGCCTATTCCACGATTTTGAGCCCAAGTTCCTTCATTTTTAGGCGATTTTGAAGCTTTTTGAAGGGGATTGAAGAGGGATTCAAGGGGAATCACGTGGAGGTAATATTTTTGACTTCATAACTCGTTTATATGTGATTAAAGACCTAATTGGTGGTGAGAAATTTGTGAAAAATGGGTAATTAGGGCTTGAGATTAAGAAACCTTAACATAGGTATTTGAGGGATCAATTGAACTCCGATTTTAGTGTTATTGTTATGTATAGACTCATGAGGGTACGAGGTTTCTGAAAATGTAAATTTTACCCGATTCCAAGACGTGGTCCCGAGGGGCATTTTGGTCATTTTTTCTAATTTCGCATATTAGCTTAGAATTTCTTTGTAGAATCAGTTACTTGAAGTGTTATTTATATTATGCAATTGAATTGAATAGATTTGGGCCATTTGGAGTCGAGTACTCGTGGCAAGAGCATGGTTTCGGGTTGATTTTGAGCCGGTTCGAGGTAAGTGGCTTGTCTAACCTTGTGTGGGGGACCTTCCCCTTAGGATTGGTATATTTGGTAATTGAAATGCCTTGTACGTGAGGTAATGAGTGCGTACTTGTGCTAATTGTTGGAAATCTGATTTTCATTAAGTAATCACTAGTATGTTTCCCTTCCTGTTTTTATTACTTATACTATTAAGCATGTTGTTAGCTTAGGAAAGCATGTTTAAGTGACTTAATTGCTTTATTTGCTCAACCTGCCTTACCTGAATTCTGTGCAGCATGCTAGGCTATAATCACTTGTTGCCTTAATAAGAAATTTTGCCATTTCTGTATATTTTTCTATTGCTGCTGTGTATTTATTTTGGGACTACGGATGTGGGATTTCGGTAGCTCCCCCTTGTCTGTTTATTTTGGGACTACGGATGTGGGATTCCGGTAGATCCCCCTGCACAGTTATATGGAACTACGAGAATGCACCCGATAGATTCCCAGTACTGGGTGTTTACATTTGGGACTACGGAACATGATTCCGGTAGATCCCCACGCACTATAGGACGGTATCCCGTGAGATCCATTGGATATGTACATATGGGACTATAGGACGGTATCCTGGGAGATCCCCGATTGTTATTTTGGTGCTAAGTCGCATTTCTTTCCGTGTTTTGCCTTGTCTCTGTAATAGTTATTGTTGCCCTTTTTATATCCTGTGTTACTTTTACTACTATATTTATTTATATTGTTCTGTTCTACACTGCCAAACTTTATATATTATTTAACCTCAGTAGGGCCCTGACTTTCCTCGTCACTACCCGACCGAGGTTAGGCTTGGCACTTACTGAATACCGCTGTGGTGTACTCATGCCCCTTCTGCACATTTTTTTCATGTGCAGATCCAGGTACTGCGACTCAGTCCTATCACCCTTGAGGCGAGGCGACTGCTCCAACGACTTCGAGGTATATCTGCCGCATCTGGAGACCGAGGAGTCCCTTTCTATTCTAGCTTTTAAACATTTGCCCTTCTGTATTTCTTTCCCTTGTTAGATATTCTGGAGTTAGACATTGTAGATATCCAAAGGCTTGTGGTTCCGTCAGTTTTCGGGTTTTGGGATAACGTACTTGATTCTGAGAATGTTGTGTTGTATATGTCGAGCGGCAGTTTAACTATTATTTTCATTCGGTTATTTTGGCTTTTGATTATTTCTTCCGCAAGTTTCATTTATGTTCCGCATTTGTTAGGCTTACCTAGTCGTAGAGACTAGGTGACATCACGAGAGTTCACGGAGGGCGAACTGGGGTCGTGACAGAACATGAACACCAAGTACCAAGAAGGTTTGAAGGCTTAAAAGCTAAACGAATTGAAGAAAATAAGTTTCGTCGAAAGTCGACAAGTTGGGAATATTATAACATGTACTTTTGGGGTGAGACTCGGGTTCTTAATATTATTGGGAGATTATGCTACGAGTTATTTTAGTCGTACGATAGTCGTGTGTTATATTTTGAAGTCAAGCGAGTTATGGAGCAAAAGTTGGCAAAGATCATCTCTAGTTACATTCATAAATGTATTGAAACTTATGTCAAATGTAGCTGAGCTTTTATCCAAATATACTTGGAATTAGGAGATTATCTACCTACCGAATTGAAGATCTACGAGCCTAGTTTTTAATGCATTATACCGTTCATCGATACAACATAGTAGTAGAGAGATATTTGCAGTTTCGCGAGACTGCATAGGTGTGTCACTAAAGCTTTTTTGAGAAATATATTTCGTGTGTTATATGAGGTCTTTTTGGGAAATATTATATACCAAATTGAAGGTCTTGGAATGCTGTTTCTAACGCTCTTAACCTTTCCTTCATACGACATTTGGATAAAAAGATATAAGCGTCAGAAAAAGGGCCAATGCTAGGGTGCCAAGCTAGCACCTCTTTGACTTTTCAAAAGTTGATATATATAGGGTTTTAAATCGTCTTTCTCCTCATTTATCATAGAACACGACCATAGAACACTCAAAACTTATCCTTAAGCTCTCTACAAGGGTTCCAAAGAATATTAACATCCCGGATACGAAATCAAGAAGCGATAACATTAGAACGATCCCTACGACGTAAGTATCGCTATATAGCCTCTTTGTTTCTTTGTACTTTTAGTTTTGGAAGGTACTTCATAGTTACGAAAACTCCTACTTTTTGTATTTAAGATTTAAATTTCAAGGAAGGTTGATTAATTCATTTCCTAATAGTTAGAACTCACGGGACAGTGATCGGAAGCCGTGAGTTTTATTTATTTCACTTTTAGTGGACTATTTTGTAGTCCACTCATGTTGGCCTCTTGCACTGATGTTTTATGGAGTTTTGGAGGAGAACAGGTGTGGAGAAATACCACATAATGATGGAATGGTGGGCTGGTTGTTTATCATTACACTTTTTAGGTTGTTTGGCACTACTTTGGTTGTCATTTTATGTATGGAGTGATTAGGGTGTGTCGGCTGTTTTGTGGTATATTGTGATGGAGATAAGGTTGGAAAATAACGCATACATGTTGTTATTGTTGTTTTCTTGTTGTTATTGGTATATAGTATTGGAGTAGGGCCTTGTTACAAGGGAGATGCTGCCCAAATTTACGTAAACAAGCTACTAGTTTAAGTTGTGGACTTAACCTTTACTCAACACTGATATTGAATCTCCTTATGCTATGGTAGATTGAGTTGAGTTGTTTGAAGAATTGATTGGAAGGTATTAAGGACTCAACAAAGTTAAAGTATGTTACGGTTAAACCTTTTCTTTATTGTGGCATGATCCCGTAAATACATACGTTTGATAACGAGGTATAAAGAGAAGTTCTTATTCCTGTATTTATGTACATTATCCTAGTCTTATAAGCTACAATATTCTCTCTTATTAGGACTTCATATTCAGTTTATTTTTGTCTTCATTCAGCCAAGAGAGCAGAGAGTCTATATATATACAGTATTATAGTATTTTCACCACTATTGAGCTATAATCGATGGGTAGGTCCCTATTGGTCAACCTCTAATCAGATGGTAAGTTATATACCGAGCCTAATGTGGTCGATCGCCTATGAGAGAGCCCAGAATGGCCGAGATACAGAGCCTAGAATGGCCGAGTGCCTATGAGCGAGCCTACTACGGCATAACAGTTACACATACCGAGCCTTATAGGGCCTGATAACTATTTTACTTACTATATTGAGAGAGATGAGTCAGTATCAACATGTAAGCATATCTTCAAATTATATTTGACTCCCAGGTACTTTCAGTTATTATATTATCAGTTCAGTTTTAGCTTTCAGTTATTTTGTTGCCTTACATACTCGGTACATTATTTCGTACTGACGTCCATTTTTCTGGGGTCGCTGCATTTCATGCCTGTAGGTCCTGATAGACAGCTGGATAAATATTCCCAGTAGCCAAAGTCAAACATCAGCTTGGTTGGTAAGCTCCACTTCCTCGGATTTACCAGGTCTATACCTTGAAGTCCATTTTATATATACAGGTTTGATGGGTAGGTCGAGACCCTGTCCCCACCATGATATAGTTCAGTTATCCCTAAAGGCTTGTAGACGAGTCATGTACATTTCTTTATATCTGTATTGTGTCTTTACCAGCCATATGTAGATGTTTAGTTTGGTATTTGTGGTTATAGATGTTATTCTTAGATGATTTAGAATATGGCCTCATCGGCCTAAGTTGAGGGTTACCCCTCCAGAGTTTACAGTTATAGAGTGGTACACTCGGGCTGAGTATGGCACCGGGTGCTAGCCAAGCCTCTTCAGGTTTGGGGCATGACACTAAGGATTTTTTTATTTGTATGTGACTAAAGATTCAAGATTTGCATTGGATTGTAAAAGAGACTTGGAGAATTTCTGTATCATTATTGGTTCTACGAGGCAGCGTTTGAGAAATGAAAGGAACAACTTCAGATTCGTAGAAGGCCTTTTTAGAGTAGGTATTTCGGTTTGAGGTACTATTGGGTGCATAATAGGGAATAAAGTGGCTTTACTAGTCTTAGGATAATGAGATCCTTGTAGGAATCACTTGGGATAAGTTTTGATTGAGGTTTATAGTATAATGGGAAATAGTAGGGTTGTCGTGAAGGTTGGTCATGAGAAATCTAAAGAAGTTGGGTCTGTTTAGTAGTGGCTAGGATCAACATGGTAATAGAGACAATCGATTCCTTTGGTATAATAGGGATTTATAAGTGTCTTGTGATAACACTTTTGGATTTGGAAGTCTACATGACTTAGTTGATTAAAGAGATTCAGTTCTGATGGCTGGGTTATGTGCATATAGATTTCAAAGAGTTTGTGATAATTTTGGCCACGACTTGCAATTGGTGTCTTCTATAGGCATGGAAATTTTGTTGCGATTTACTTCTGTTAAGAGAAGAGTTTTGGCTCGATGGAGTATGTATCCTATTCATGATTCAGAGCTGATAATGGGATTGTCATATTTTTGCATAATAGCATAATAAATGTACTGAGCTGTATGGAATTTGGATTAAATGGACAAGGTTGCAGTTTAGTTTTGAAAGGAATGTCATGAGTTTTAGGTAGCATGAGAGATTTTATATGTTTGATAGTATGGTAGAAGGGATTGTTTTGCAGAAGATGCATTGTATATTGAATTGTGGATGCTTGACTAGTACTACAGAAATCACATCGTAGGTAATTATTAATGTTCAAGTTTTGCTACTTGGTTTTGAAGATTAAAGGAGTATCTCTCATGGGGGGATTGTGTAGTCATGGCATGACATGACAGTCATTTACGTGGGAGAGTTAGATATCAAGCATAGAGATTCTGGTACTCTTGCAGTTTGGAGATTATATTTTTAAGAGGCGGACTATCCTCTAGTTGCGGATTATAGAAGTGTGCTCAAGATTTGATAGCTAATTGTATGTGTCATGGATAGGGTCACTGTGGACTTTTGGAAGGCTATTTACCTACTTTGGATTTATCCAAATCATTTCGAAGGCTCATTGGTAGGCCTAATAAGAATGTGTATTCTACACTGGATTGGATTTATTTGCGTAATGCAGCACTTTCTATGGGTGTATCATCGAGTAGAATGGATGCTATTCATGTCTTGATCTATTGTATATGTTACTCTCTTATGTCACGATGGGTTGTGAGACTACTTGATTATTCACAGACATGTTGTGGCCCTGTTTAGGCTTTGTGGCATTATTTAAGAGAGATGGCTCTTGAGATGTTGATTTTTTTATTGCAACTTAGTCGTGCCTGACTTTTCCTCGTAGCGCATTATGGTACCCGTCTCCCTATAGCTATGTTTATGCACTTTGCGAGCTTGTTATTGGTACACCTGTATTTGGCGAGTATGAGAATTAAGGCTCAATGGTTATTCCTATGTGGATTGATACTTGTGGATAAGGTTGCAAACCGTAATGATATTATGTGTGGATCGGTTGCACGTCGTAACAAATTTATGTTAGATATGATTCCTTTTGCTTTTTTCGTGTGCATTGTTTTACCTTTGGCATATGGGTTCATAGCATTATGCTTTCGTCGTTGTGCCTATTACACTTGTCGGATGGTTCTCTTTTGGTTCCCTTTTCAGTATTGTTCATATTTGTGTGGTTACTTTTTTGGCGCATGGATCGCGTCGTATGAGGTTCTTGATGGTATTAGATGTGGCATGTCAGCCGAGCAGCTCGTACTAGGTGGGATGGGACTATTAGACCTAGAATTAGTTTAACCAGATTTGGATACAGTAGGTTTAGAAGAAGAATTTCATTAGTCATCTCAGAACTTGGAGAATTTCATTAGTTAGCTCAGAACTTGGCAATGGTTCTTGTTGGGCATGGCAAACTGCACGATTTGTTGATTTTGATAGGTGGTTATGAGTTTCTACATATTTCTTTCATCATTAGCAATGTTGCAAAGGTTTAGAATGAGGTTTTATTGATATGAGATATATTATTAGTACCGGGTGCGGTAATGAGAAATTGTTGCAGCCTAAAGTGTTGCTATGACTATATGAGCTATGGGGTACATCGTGTGGTTACATCTTGGGAGCATACTTATGGTTTGATACAACTTGTTGAGATTGATACAGTGTAAATATATAAGAATTAGATCTCAGAAGGAGTTCCAGAAGCTGGAGTTGGTTCTATGCATTTTAAGCTAAGGTTGAATGAAGAATCTTCGGTCTGAATTGTGTTAATGGGCCTATATTGTTTGTGGTGACGTGAGATTATCCATGGGTATATGTATGATGAGTTATATAGTAGTTTTGGAAGCTTTGGAATGACTTTTAGTACATTCAAGGACGAACATATATTTAATTGGAGGAGAATGTAACGATCCGACCATTCGTCTTGAGAGTTAGCATTACGTTCGGCGGTTTGAGACTTTTATTATCTTCATATGATGCTTTGAATTTCGTGTATGGTTGGCTTTGATATTCGAGAGGTTCAGGGTTGATTTAGAAAGGTGATTCTCATTTTAAAAGTTTTAAGTTGGAAGAGTTGACCAAGATTTGGCTTTTGAGTAAATGACCTCGGAATCAGAATTTGATTATTTCAATAGGTTTTATAGTGATTTTGGACTTGGCGTATGTTCGAATTTGAATTTGGATGTTTCTAGAAAACTTTGGCTCTATTTGTCGAAAGTTGGCAATATGAAAATTCAAAAAGCTCATAGGTTTGACTGGAAGTTGACCTCGATATTATCGGACATTTATTGTGGTTTTAAGACCTTGGTTGGGTTCGTTTAGTTGATTAAAAATTTGTGCGAAGTTTGGTTGTGATCCGGAGTGTCTAAGTGTGATTCAAACGAGTTCGGTGAAATTGAATGTTTGAAAAATTAAGAGAATGATTTTGTTTTCGATTCTTAGTTTTGATGTCATTTTTATTGTTTTGAGCCTTTGGATAAGTTTGATAATATATTTGGAGTTGTTGGTATAATTAAACAGAGTCCTGTGGGGGTTGAGTGTGTTTTGGGGTGGTTTCGGACCATTTCGGTTAAGTGTTGCATAGCTAATGTGTTGGTGTGTTGCAGTGCATCGTGATCGCGAAGCAAGACTCACGATCCCATAGAAGGATTTTGTCAGTTTAGAAGTTTTGGATCGCGGTAGCAGGAAAGAGCTCGTGTTCGCAGAGTGTTGTGGGGATGGATATCACGTTCGTGAAGAGTTGGCGGAGGTCGAACAATTGTCGTTCGCATCTGGTCCCTCGCGTTGCAGAGTGGTGAGGCTAATTGTCCTTCCCATTCGGATGGTATTGGCCGCATTTGCGTAGAAAGGTCAGAGGCGGTGTAAATTTATGCATAGCGATCGCGAAGGCTTTGCCGCGATCAAGAAGAATACTACTGGGCAGAGTATATAAGTTGCCCATTTTTGGGATTTTACCCATTCTTTCATGTTTTGAGACTTGGACTTCGAGAAGAGGATATTTTTAAGAGCAATTTCACTACTATATTGGAGGTAAGAAATTTTTACTTGGATTTGGTTTTATATATTGATTCACCATGGATTTATACACCTAAAACTTGGAATTTAAAGTGAAAGTTGGGGTTTATGTCTACACTTTAAGAAAGTGTATTTTGGGGATTTGAGTACTGATTTTTTTGGGACTCGATTTTGGAATCTAATTATATATTTGGACTCGATAGATTATGGTCACTGAATTTAGGTATTTATTTTCTTATTTCGAGCACTCGGGCCGGGGTTGACTTTTATTGACTTTTTGGAATTTCTTCAAAGATTAAAGCTTATGGTCTGGATTCACTTCCTATGGTATTGGTTGACTTCCTTGGTTGATGTTTGGCTTGGAATTACCTGATAGGAGGGCTAGACAAAGTTTTTGATGCGATTTGACGTTGAAGACTAGCCGAATGAGGTAAGAATCTTGCATGAGCTGGATTGTGAGTATTTCCCCCGTATGCTAGAATACTTGTTATATGTTGGGGGTAACGCATATGCGAGGCGATACGTGTATATGCGTGTACCGTAGTTTTTCATGATCTATATAGACCTTAGGCTATTATATGCCTGTTTTGCTATCATGCCTTTTTGATACAGTGTTTCCTCCATTTGTATAACTACATGAGCTATTATTCATGCTAGAAATCATTTCTAGGTTATGTGCTATTGTTTCAGACATGATAGGACTATTCTTGCTATATTAAGCTAGTTTTCCTAGCTGTCATATTTTTCGGTCATGATATTATGTACGCATGTTATATCTCTATCTCTATACACTTTTTATATGGTATCACACATATTGTTTGTGTCCTTGTGTGAGACACTAGTTGGAATTGAGTTATGCCATGTTGATATATTCTGTGCGATATTTTGATTATGATACTGTGCGATTGTGGCATATTGAGACCTAAGGACTTGATGGGTGTATGGGTGGTTTCGATATTCGAGAGGCAACGAACATATATTTAATTGGAGGAGAATGTAACGATCCGACACATTCATCTTGAGAGTTAGCATTACTTTCGGTGGTTCAAAAGGTTCATAGGTTTGAGTGGAAGTTGACCTCGGTATTATCGGATTTTTATTGTGGTTTTGAGACCTTGGTTGGGTTCGTTTAGTTTATTAAAATTTTTGTGCGAAGTTTGGTTATGATCCGGAGTGTCTAAGTGTGATTTGACCGAGTTTAGCAAAATTGAAATGTTTGAAAAGTTAAGAGAAATATTTTATCTTCGATTCTTAGTTTTGATGTCATTGTAGTATTTTGAGCCTTTGGATAAGTTTGATAATAGATTTGGAGTTGTTGGTATAATTGAACAGAGTCCCATGGAGCTCGAGTATGTTTTGGGGTGGTTTCAGACTATTTCGGTTGCGTTTTGCATAGCTGATGTATTGTTGTGTTGCAGTGCATCGTGATCACGAAAAAAGGCTCACGATCCCAGAGAAGAATTTTGGCCATTTGGAAGTTATGCATCGTGTTAGCAGGAAGGAGCTCGTGTTCGCAGAGTGTTGTGGGGATTGATATCGCGTTCGTGAAGAATTGGTGGAGGTTAGACAATAGTAGTTCGCATATGGTCTCTCGCGTTTGCGGAGTGGTGAGGTTAGTTGTCCTTCCCGTTCACATGGTATTGGCCACATTCACATAGAAGGGTCAGAGGCGGTGTTAATTTATACATAGCGATCACGAAGGCTTTTCTGTGATCACGAAGAATACTACTGGGCAGAGTATATAAGTTGCCCATTTTTGGGATTTTACCCATTCTTCCATATTTTGAGCCTTGGATTTCGAAAAGAGGAGATTGTTTAAGAGCAATTTCACTACTACATTGGAGGTAAGAAATTTTCACTTCGATTTGGTTTTATATATTGATTCACCATGGATTTATACACCTAGAACTTGGAATTTAAAGTGAAGTTAGGGTTTATGTCTACGCTTTAAGAGAGTGTATTTTGGGAATTTGAGTACTGATTTTTTTGGACTCAATTTTGGAATCTAATTATATATTTGAACTCGGTAAATTATAGGTCATTGAATTTAGGTATTTATTTTTATTTCGGGCACGCGGGCCGGGGTTGACTTTTATTGACTTTTTGGGATTTCTTCAAAGATCGAAGCTTATGGTTTGGGTTCACTTCCTATTGTATTGATTGACTTTCTTGGTTGATGTTTGGCTTGGAATTGCGTGGTTGGAGGGCTAGAACGAAGTTTTTGATGCGATTTGACGTTGAAGACTAGCCGGATGAGGTAAGTATCTTGTCTGAGCTTGGATTGTGAGTATTTCCCCCGTATGCTAGAAAATTGTTATATGTTCGGGGTGACACATATGTGAGACGATAAGTGTATATGTGTGTGCTGTGGTTTTTCATGGTCTAGGTAGACCTTAGGCTATTATATGTCTGTTTTGCTATCATGCCTCTTTGATGCACTGTTTCCTCCATTTGTATGACTACATGAGATATTATTCATGCTAGAAATCATTTCTAGGTTATTGTATATCTGTTACAGACGTGGTGGGGCTATTCTTGCTATGTTGAGCTATTTTCCCTAGCTGTAATCATATTTTTCGGTCATGATATTATGTACGCGTGTTATATCTCTATCTCTATGCACTTTTTATATGGTATCAGACATATTGTTGGTGTCCTTGTGTGAGACACCATTTGGAACTGAGTTGTGGCCTGTTGATAGATTCCGTGCGATATTTTGATTATGATACTGTGAGATGGTGGCATATAGAGACCTGGGGAGATTGGTGACTGGTTTTGGTCCATATATTGAGTGGATTGATTACTAATCTTGGGCCATAGTGCCGTGATTGATATTGATAGTGATGTGACGCTAGCGTCAAGACCCTATATTGGGCTAATGATATTGATCGTGACTTAGATCCGATTAGCGCTAGGGCTAGGATCCGACCCTTCGAATTTAGGTGAAATCTCATGTTACTTTAACCCTTATGAGTGCAGGCACACGAGGTGTGCTCAGTGGGGGACTTATGTTGGCACCCATACAATCCTGAGTGGGTACGTTTGTTACAATTTAAGGGCACTGCACCAGGCACCGTGAGAGTGCTGAGAGCATGATTGAAGAGTACTTGTACCAAGAGCCATGAACGTGCTGATATTGTGCATACTTGATGATTCAATTGTGATGTTATTTATTTTGGCATGTATATTTGACATGCAGGCATTGAGTTGCATTTTTCTCATGCTAATTGGTATTTAATATCTCTACTTGATGTTGTGAGCATGTGAATTTTGCTTCATACGAATTACTCCAAAAGAATACCCAAAATTAGGTCTTTTCTTTAATTATGTGTTATTTTTAGGAATTATTATGCTATTTTCCTGATTGTTTGCATATGTTTGTGTACATGTTTAATTTTATTAACGCATTAAAAATACAAAAATATAGTATCTGCATTTAGGATTTGATTTTTACATTTTTTGAATTATTTAATAATTAGGTGTTTTACAAAAATGAAAATTCAAAAAAAATAATAACATATTTTTTGTATTTTTAGTCAAATTGTGTGATTTTCTTTTAATTTAGTATTTAATTATTTATGATAATTATTATTTAGAGTTAATTAGTATTTTTTAAGTTAATTTGAGTTTTATAAGTTAAATTTAGGATTTATTTTTAATTTTGAAAAAAAAGGGAAGAAAGGAAAAGAAAAATTGAAAAGAAAAGAAAAATAAGGTCTTGGACCATTCTAATTAAAACAAATACCAGGCCCAAACACTAATCAGTCCATACCTACCCCAAAAACCGGCCCAGACCTTCCCCCAACCCGGTCCGTCTCCAGTTTCATCCAAACGACGTCATTTCGTGTGTCTTAATCTGAACCATGGAACTAGTTTGATCAAACGGTCCAGATTCCCAACCATTACCCGTCTCATCCATAACCCAACCCGTCTCCGAACCAGTCCAACCCCACTCGATTAAAACGACCCCGTTTTAATTATTGATTCAATCAGAACCGTTGGATTCCAATCATCCAACGGCCCTGATTGAATCAATAATTTTAATATATCTAATACCCCTCAAGCCCCCCCACCTTCACTCCTGTCTCCTTCAAACCCTAAACGAAGCCGCTTTAAAATTCCACCGCTTTAAGCCGGCGGCGCCAGCTCCATTCACCATCAACTCCACACCACAAAGCCTCCTCACCCCCCTCTTTCCAAATCCGTAGTTAGTTTCCTTCGAACACCCCTAGAACGTTTCAAATCTTGATTTTTAGCTATGAACCCTAGCAGCCGCCACCATTCACCCTAGCCTTCCGGTAGCGGCGCCGTCTCCTAACAACCCCAAATTGATACCCCAGAACCATCTCACTACCCTCTTTCCAAATCCCCACTTCACGCCCTTCGAATGACACCAGAACTGTTCGAATCTTAGAGAAACCCTAAAATCCCAAACTTCAAATCGGTTAGATATTTGAAGGTTTGAGGTCGAAATCGACCTTAGTTGTGTGTTCTCAGTCGAGAACACTCGATTAAGGTCTATTCCGGCTTCAAATTCAAAAATTGAAGGTCTAATTCAAGACGGGGTTCAATCATTTGGAGGTAGGTGTCCTAATTTTAGTTTTTCTAATTCTTTTTATTATCTTCCTCTACTCCTTTCTTTTATTTTTAGAACGGTTATTTGGTCGGATTCGATTTGTGATTTTTTTAGTTTAGTTTCTGTGTCGAACTAAAAATTGTTTGTCGATTTGGTCTGGTTTATTCATGAGCTTCTTTAGCTATTATTCATGTCATTTGAATTCTTGATTTTTTCGGTTAATTATGGTAACCTCTGAGTCCTTCGTTTTCTAGGTTTAGTCAGAATAATTAGGATTAGTTTAATAATTTGGTTTAAATTCTTGTTTTCTTGTGTTGATAAGAATTGATTAGTATAAGCTTAAAGTGGTCACTCAATTGAGAAGCTTCTATAATGGCAGGGATAACAATTCACTACTGAATAATTTAAAGCCATAAGAATTGAGTGGAATCGAATTTTTAAATGTTGAAAGGGCATTCTGTGAATCCTAAGGGCATTTCTCATTGCCTATTTAAGAAAACAACACACTAAAGAGAAGAGGATCGAGAAATACTGAAAAATACAAATTTTACTATTCCATTAAAATTTCTGAGATTTTTGAGGTTTTTCATTTCTAAAACAATTCCTGAATAACCAGAGGTAAAAAAATGATTTGAATTTGCTGGTTTTCAAGTGTTTGGTTCAAGTTCTGACTGCATTTTGTTTACTAAGTATCATTTGATCCTTTTACTGGTTGGAATTTAGCTCAAAAAACTGGTTTCCCTTGGTTTATTTCTATTGCTGAGCCCTGTTGTTGCTACTGCTGCATCTTACCCCTTTTTACTTTCATTTCCAGGTATTCATATCACCTTCCAAAGTATGAGAATGAATAAATATGAAGATTGGTTCCTTTAAATAGAGATTTGTACTAATGCAGTTGGTTATTCAATGTTTCTGTACTTTCGGAACTGTTTACCTTAGCTTAATCTTCTTATATTTCTTTCCGTTTGTTCTGAGTATGGACTGTTGTAGTAGTATTAGCTTGGTAGTTCATTGTGGAGCATCAAAGGTGCATGAAAAGTCATGTTAAACGCCTGGTAATGTTTGAAAGTCGTATGTGTCCATAAGACTGGATAATTAGTCCATTTGACGATCACTATGTAGGCCAGCTTCTATATTTGTATTGTCGAAAGGAGCATGTTCAAATTTAAGTTATCAATGTGATTAGTATAGAATCCACGTTAGAAGGAGTTGATTTATGTTTGGTTTGATCTATTTTCGGCTTAGGATTTATACAGCTAAGGACTTCGTCTCATTTTTATAGCAGCTTACATGGGGCTAAAGTCCACAGGTGACTAATGATTGGTCAAATGCAGAGATTTCATTTTATATCACATACACAATAAGCTTAAAACTTAAACTTACAGAATAATTACTTTGCTGAATTTTTTTTAGAGTACTTTTTTTGGATCTTTCAAAAAATGGGAATGGCGGCTTAGATCAATATTGCTAAATTTCGATGTTCCATGCTATTTTCTTTAGCGATGTGTTTCGGCTTAGATTAATATTGCTAGTGAATGGATTTGTGAACTAGTATAATCTTACTGTTGAGTTTATTAATTAGTTGCAAAATATTGGTTTCTTGTCATATGTATTTGGAATTGCTATTCCAGTTATTATGTCCATTTGATCCCATGGTTTTGTGTTAAAATTTGGAAGTGGCCTTTGTAAAATTTAAAGAAGTAACCACTGTTTTGTTTTCTTAAGTTGGATAAAGCAGATTTTCTTTCAATTTGCTAAAAGTGGTTTATTAACATATAATAAGATCATTGATTCCAAGGAAAATACACTCAAATCCTGTGTCCATTTAGTGGAACTCACGTTTAAATCCAATTAATTTTAATAATTCCTTGACGTTTAATAACCTCAAATTTAGGAAAGAAATAATCTTGAACATCCATCGTTTGCTTTGGTTGAGTACAATCTCCGTAATAAATCGAGGTGTGATGTGCCGAAGAAAAATCTCAATTGTATGGCCCTCGTTCAACTAATCTTGTTTTGATCCTTAGAATTCGGGGCGTGCTACATAGTGGAATTTCCATGGTCCTCGCAAACTTAAAAAAATGTGTAGTTGCTTTAGGCGCGTCATTTTAATAATTTACCTTCCTAACTCGGGTGCGCATTTATGTGACCCAAATTCAAATCTCAACAACATTAGATAAAATGTGTTGTGGACTGCGGGTGCATTCATGTGACGTGGTTCAAGACGCGTTTTAGATGATGTTGAAATCTCCCTAAAATTAATTAAAGCGATTTTAAAGTTAAAATGCACATAGGTTCAAAAATATTTTAAATCAGATAAATAGTCCAATAATAATAGTTGAGCGACCGTGATAGAACCACGGAACTCGGGAATGTCTAACACCTTCTCCCGGATTAACAAAATTCCTTACCCTGATTTCTGGCTCGCAGATTGTAGTACAGGGTCAATCTTTTCTTCGATTCGGGACTTGAACCGGTGACTTGGGATACCATTAAACTATCCCAAGTGGCGACTATGAATTTTAATTGAAATAAATCCCGTTTCGATTGTCCTTTAATTGGAAAAACTCCCTTATACCCTTCCGGAGGTGTAGGTAAAAAGGAGGTGTGACAACACTGGCGACTCTGCTGGGGACAGAACCCAGAACTTCTAGTTCACGGTTCAGAATTCGAGCTTGGAATAACTGTTATAATTGGCTTTTATTTATTATCTGATTTTTACATATTTGAATCTAATGTGCTAAATGCTGCTTTTTACCGCTTTGATATTGCTTGAATTGTATATAAAACTGTTCCGAAACCCTCTTCTTTCTAAGTCTTCTAAATCATGGAGAAGGGTGCACTTCGTGTGGCTTCTCTTCTGTCTAGAGTCTTATCCCATTTTAAAACGAGGTTCGGACAAGTTGCAAAGCCGGTGAAGCTTCTGCACTCCCAGTACGCTGCCCCTCCCCCGGCTCGAGTTGTCCGCTCGGATAAGCCAGATCTAGAACAATAAACCCAGGTTTTAAACCTAGAATAACTCAGCCTCATGCCGGATCCCTAATAGGAACGTTGATTGCATCATGTGCATTTGACTTAGGGGACTCAACACAGGAGTTGGGTCCATCTAGGATAGGTGTACCCATAATTAAAGACCATATTGATGCATATTTTACGTGGCTACTTGTGCATTTATTTGCTTTGGGTTCGCATGCAGACCAACTTTTGAATGATGAGAGAAAAATTGGAAAATAAAATAGCGGTATAAGGGTTGAGTGAGTTAATCACCTGTTTTGAAAAAATCAATGTCCAAATAGTACTGAAACACCGCCGAAATTTTATTTTTTTTGAGAAAAATGAAATGAAAAAAAAGAGTTTTGTTTTCAAAAATAGTTTTATTTGCCCGAACTATGCCAGTTTAATTCTCACCGGATGTGGGATATGTAGGCAACCCTCATCGGGTCCAACTTTCCCTTTTTGCAAGAATAGCCCAAAAACAACAAAATTTTGATCTGTGTCACAAATAAGTCGGGTAATGCCATTCTTGTTTAAAATAAGCCGAATGTCCCCAAAGGGCGCCGGAAGGCTGCTTTTTCAAGAACAGCCACCTGGGATTATTTTTAACGGTTAGCAGGCACAACCTTAGAATCTTCTTCCCCGAAGTGCTGAAAGGCCGTATTTGCGAAACCAAGTTTGTTTTTGAAATGAAAAAAATTTTGAAAAATGATGTTACTTTTTCTTTTTGGGTCAAAATAATCACCTTAATAAATATGCAGGATGAGCACAAACGAAATTGAACCCTTCACAGTCCTTAATGAGATCCTCTTAAAGCTCCATATGTGGTGGAATGATCTAGAAAAAGGCAGTAGAGAAACAGTGGTAAAAGTTCTGGGAGGCCTCGTCGGACTATTGAATGTCAAGCCAAGGCTGGACATAATTGATGCTTTAATACCTTTTTGGGACCCGACTCGCAATGTGTTCCTCTTTTCTAACTTTGAGCTTACACCTACATTAGAGGAAGTTGCAGGTTATGCAGGCCTTAACAGAAACCTTAGAAGTCGTTACCCATTGGCACCAAGACCGGTATCTCCCCATAGATTTCTGGATTTCCTGGGTATTAGTCGGGATATTCAGGACGAGAACTTATCTAAAGGGTATTGCACGCTCTAGTTGTTGTATCATCGGTATGGTAACCCCCGAGGTTTTGAAGAACCGAACACTGGTCTAACCCATGCCGGAAATAAAGACAAATGGGAGGCAAGGCGAGGTTTAGCTTTTATGGTAGCCTTCTTGGGTGTTGTGGTTTGTCCGCGAAAAGATGGTAATATAGAGATAGATCTTGTGGGAATGATCGATGTTGCAATCAAGAAAGCCAACAACACTGTGGTTCCTCTAATCTTATCTGAAATCTACTGAGCCTTGACTATCTGTCGGGAAGGGAGAAAGTTCTTCCAAGGCTGTAATTTGTTGTTACAATTATGGATGCAAGAACATCTCTACCACCGGGTTGGGTATATGAATTACGGTTTGACCGGTTTGAGCTGCATTGAAGAATTCGGAAGCCGGGTGGCAGGTATTGAATTATCCAAAGGAACTAAAGATTGGCTTACACATTTGAGATCCTTGACTGCTGATAAAATTGAGTGGGCATTCGGATGGCTTCCTGTCACCGAAGTAGTGTACACGTCAGCTGAAGTATGTTATATCCTCTTGATGGGCATCCGGAGCATCCAGCATTATGCTCCTTTTAGGGTTTTGCGCCAATTAGGAAGATTTTAAACTGTCCCCAAAGATGAATATTTGAGTAAATATGCCATTGAACTTGGCCCAAAAGCCGCATTTCCAAAAGGGAAAATTTGCCAGATATGGAATGAATGTAGGTTTATTGAACCTAAGACCATGGTGCGAGATTTAGCTAGAGGTGAAGTGGACCCTAAGTACATTGCCTGGTTCGGCAAAAGATTCCAGATCCCCGAGAGGCCCGCAAAGAGACCCAATGTCCAACAATTCACTGATGGGGCACAGGTGCAATGGGACTGGCTGACCAAAGAAAATGAGTATAGGGCCAAAATAAGCCTATTGGAAAGGCGAGTCATGGAGCTTCAGTTTGAAAAGGGTGTCCAAGCCGCTGCAGACAAGGGAGAAAAGAAAAAACTAGCTCAGGAAAATGAGGCCCTCAAAGCTCAGATCCAGAAGATGAAAATAGCTGCCAGAAACCCGGAAAGTAGCCGGGCTGATAAAATACTCATAAGCGGTCTGAAAAAGAAAGCCCTCGAGTATCAAGAAGACCTGGAAAAATCTGAAGCTGGTCTAGCGAAAATCCGGGAAAAATGGACAAAGAAGGCAGAAGAGCGGGCATGGTTTGTGCAACAAATGAAGAGGAACTATGAAAGGACCATCACTATCCTAAGAAGAAAGATAGCCACTCTCGAGAATGAGGCAGTCAAGCAAGCTAAAGATTTCAAAGCTGATAGGGAGCACTATTATGACCTGATGGCTCAGATGGAGGAAGGAATGCAGTAGTTGCAAAATCAACAGCTTCATGACTCTCAAGTGTTAGAAGCCCGGAATTAGCAGATAGGGCGGTTGCGTCAGGAAAAAGGCAGAATTAGAGAACGGATCAGAACCATCGCTGACTACATTACCATGAAGTGCCAAGCGTGCGAGGACATGACTCGTACCACCTTTTTCGCTGCAGTGATGACTTTCATCCGCCAAGTTATGAGTGATTTGGAGCGACTGCAAGGGGATCTCGTATTTAGGCCCGCGGCGAGACCGAATGATGTCCCGCGGGCACCAGGAGCATTAATGTATTCTTGATTTTACTTGAGTCTGTACCTTTCTTTTTCTGTTGGAGTCTGTTGTTTTCCTTTTTGAGTCTTTTAGCTTTAAATCGTTGTAATGCAAAGAATTTCCTTTTTATGAGAAGAATTGAAAATATTTTGTTATTCATTTTTACACTTTATCCCCAGAACTATGCTCCGTCTGATTCATGTGGGGTCATGATACGTAGGCAATCTCCATAAGATTCGACCACAACCAAAAGAAAAGAATAAAATGGAAAAATAAAAAAAGGGAATAAAAGATAGGTGTGAGTAACAATAAAAGAGAAAGGTCATAAAAAAGAAAAATCGGGATGACACAAGCAACCGAGCAAATACATGATAGAAATGACTAGTTGCCTAGGAGCATTGCATTCCTATGTGCGGTTGCCTATTTGTTAAAACTCTAATCACTAACAAGTTTTGTTGTTGTCCCCAGAATTTAAGCAGTTAGTTCACCTAAGCACACTGGCAACTCACCCATACCAAACTAGATCCAAAGGTGAAATAATCATGTCTATCCCAGATGTAGACACCAGTGTCATCGATCCTTTGAGAGAAGAAAAAGAGTTGGATGTCAATGCCATGAAAGAATAGATGTACAAATTGAAACAACAAATGGCTGAAATGTATCAGGCCTGGGCTAAAGGACAACCACCATCAGCTTACCCGGCTAACCCTACTGTTGATACCCAATTTTTCCCTATGTATTTCTTTTACATACAAATACTTTCAAATATCATATACATACACATATATAAGTATGCCCAAGAGTTTTAGTATTTTTTCAATTTTTTTAAAAGATTTTTAAATTGATTTATTGCTCAATAATTATTCCCAAAATTATCACTTTGGTGAATAACTTATTTTATTCTCATATTTATACCAAAATATAGGTAGGTTACTTTTCATATATTTTTACAAATTAATTTGGTATTTTAAAAGCTAAATTGCATATAATTGCAATTTTAGCCTACTTTAAGATTTAATAGCATTTTATAATTATGAAACTGGTTCCAATATTTTTTAATTAATATTTATATACTATTAACGGATCCAGTGCTTTTAATTTGCTTTCAAAATCATTTTTTACTATTTTTATAAAATAAAAAGGGAAAACTGGCTATTTAAATTTTGGCCTCAGTTCGTTTCAATCGTAGCCCCATTACATTTCAATTTTAGCTTAAAATTGACCCAATTTCAAACTCAAATTCGGACCAGCCCAATTCCTTTTGACCCAACCCCTAACCCAACTCAAATGACCCAACCCGGTTCCCCACCTACCTTCTTAAATCTAGGCCGTTGATCATTCGGATCAACGACCACTATTCGCCCTACTATAATTAAACACAGGTGACTACCCTAATCCCTCATTCTCACCTGGCCCGCCGCCTTTGAATCCCAAACCCTCTCAAATCCTCTCAAAAACTCTCTGAAACCCTATCCTCCTCCTACCCCCTTTTCAACCATTGGTCACCGGAATCCATGGCTTTTCAGGCCATGGATAGTTGGTACTCACCTATCTTCACCGGTAAGCCAGGGTTGTTCGAAGATTTCGAGGCCTGATCTCGACGATTCCCTCTCCGATCTTCTCAGACCTTTGATTTCATGGCTCCTCCGGCCATGCTCCAGCATATTCAAGACTCATGAGCCTGATTCTTGACCTCTCCGACTCAAGATCTGACCTGTTTCCAAGCCTTTCTCATTTCTAGGGTTTCTCCGAAACCCTAAGCTATTCAAGGTCCTTTCATCGTTATTTTCTTAGATCTATACTGTATCTATGTTTTTCTTGCCATCTAAAGTGTTTTCCCCAAAAGTTTCTTTTCAAAATCGTTTCTCTTAGATTTTAGGGTTTCTGAAAGGATTTTTTGGAAAAAATCTTTCTGATTTTTCTTCTTCTTTACTTTATGTGTGTTTGTCCATACCCCGCTGGTGTGATTACTCTTTATTACGCATGTACTGTCTTCTACCTTTTCTTTTCTGCTATGCATGTTACTCCTATTAATCACTGCTTAGTTTTATTTACTCTTTTACTATGTGTGCTTACTGTTAAGTTATTTGATCTTGTTTACTGGACTCTGTTCATGTTCTTACATGCTTTATCCACTTGTGTTCACGTTTGTATTATCTCCTTCTTCTGAACTTGTTTAGCTTCCAAGTTTTCTCAAATATGTTCTTCATGATTTTTCTTCCTTTGCCATCCAAACATGTTATCATATCTGTTTTGTTGAGACTCTGAAACAAATGACTTGCTTTCTCACTTTCATGTCTGATTCAATTTTGAAACCCTAGGATTTGGGGGGTTTCCTTTGACGATTTTGATTTTTGTGTTCGAGTTAAGGCTCCACTTTGGGACCCTAAACTCTCAGACTCACTATGAGTCTGCAAATTAAACCTATATCTTTTTGCTTATAATTCTAAACTTCTCTTCGATTAAACTCTCTTCTAAATAATTTGACAGCCTCTTCTTGATTCACATATTTGTGTGCTTTATATATGAGAACTCTTCTTTCAAAAGGTTTTGCCAACTACTAATTGATTCCGAATTCCTTTAATGGTGTTTACTTGATTGTTACTGATTTCCCCTAATTGAACCTTTCTTTACCCTTTTTCTGATTTGGTTCATTCGAACAAAGCTTGCAGCATTGATTTTACTGGTTGTTTGATTGATTCCCTTTCCTTATTTTTCACAAACCATGTACCATTGGACTTTTGCCTTAAATAAACCCTGTATATTTACCCTTATTATGTTACTTTGGAAAAGGTTTTAATCAAATTCTTTCCTTAATTGTCTTATGCCCATTCGAAATCAGAATCCCTTAACCAACGGAGACTTTATGTGATTGATTTCAAACTATTTCCTTACCTTTTCTTACTTGTTTCTGCACTATAAAAGGGGACTACCCTTCTGCACTTGAACACACTTTGAATTGCATACTCTTACACACACACTCTCAATTACAATACTCTTTCAATTCTCTACTCTCTTCTGAGATCTTTTGTACTGCTTGCTTGCAGTTTGGCTTACAAGACTTCTGCTTTCACTTATTTGTTTCCTTAAAATTGGTATGTCCTAATTTTGATTCCAGCATCATCCCTATGTGTTTACTTTACAGTTGCTACACTCTTGGCTACTTTCCTATTCATGTTCTGTATTGAATATGCTACTCTCTCTTTGCATCTGCTATTTGTTGTGAATTCCCCATACCCCTACTCCCTTCTATGTGTTTGAGTTAAGGTTTATGGCCTAGCAGTATCCAAATTGCTGCTCAGGTATGAACCTGATCCTTAATGGATCTTAACTCCCAAAATGTGGCCTAGTAGACTGGTTAGGGTGTGCCAGCACTCCTTATTGTTGGGTATGACCACCAGTTTACGCTGGACTTCCCCTAATTCCCCTATATTGCACTTGCACTTACTCCTAGCCTCTAAGTTTTGCCCCCCCCCTCCTATGAGCCTTGCCTAAGGACTTTGAGTTCCCTCTAAGCTTGGACATTTGAGGGATGACCCTTCCACACTGCACTATAATCTGATTCTGTAATGATATTTGGGGGTGTAAGCATTGCCTGGAGTTCTTGAAGCTCTTTGGAACTTTGACACATCCCAAATAAGAGAAAGGCTTTGGAAATATGATCTTTGGAAGTTGGTTTATTTTATATTTCAGACCTGGGGTCTGAATTAAGCTCTCCTTGGTTGGAATCTTTAATTTCTGATATATTTCTTATCTTTTTCTTATTCATTCCGGTCTGTAATAATCTTGTAATAAACTGCTGGGGTGTTAGTGAAAAAGGGAGGGTCAGTCCTGCATGCAAAGGGGTAGATACCATGTTCATAGGGAATTACTATACTTCTGAAATTCTGCATCTCATGTAGATACCATGTTCATAGGGAATTCCTATACTTCTGAAATTCTGCATTTCATGTAGATACCATGCTCATAGGTTTTTCTGCACTTCATATAGATACCATGTCTATAAGTCATTTTTGAAATCCTGCATATCATATAGGTAATATGCCTATAGGACTTCCTGCATTTTGCATATGCATCTGTCACTAGGCAAACATGTTTATAAGATTTAAATAACTAACTGCATATAGATGATCTGCCTATAGGATTTCTGCATGACAATAACAGCGCTTAAAATCAGTAACGCCTAGAAAGCATGCCTATAGGAGCTATCAACCAAACCTGAATTGTCAACACGCTTATAAGCCTAAAATCAGTAGCAAAAATGTTTAACGCCTGCAAATCTTATGTCCCTGTAATTGACAATTCTTTTTCTGCAATCAGTTTACTTCTTTTTTTCTGAAACTAATAGATATCATGCCTATAGGTTCCGTTTAACACTTAGGCAAGCTTTAGGGTAAAAACTATAATTGCATCAGTTTTTGATAATTACAACCAGCAGGCAGGCCTAATTCAGACTTCTTATCTGAAAATATGTGATAAATCAGCCTGCCTTAATGTTTAAGTTTAATTCAGACCTAATCAGTACGTGTAAGACATGCTAAACTATATGATTTTCTCTAATTTAAGGAGGTTTATTTGAGTCATATCTGCTTACTTGCATTCCCAATACTTGTTGTATATGCTTTGAATGTCGCCTTAGAATTTTATCCTTTTTAAAAAACTGCAAAAGCCCCAGCTCCCTCCCCTTTAGGATTAGTAGTCCCATATGCCTCCGGGACTGATAGGATTGAGACGGGTAATAGCATGCAGTAAGTAACGATACTTTCTGCGCTTTAATACCTTAACGGGGTGGGAAGGGTAGATATGGAGATGATGACCGATGCGCTAATATCACATGTGACCCCTCTTTTTTGAGGAGTGATTGTTGGGTATTGCATTGAAGTGATCCATATTAATCGTAAACCTAGGACCCCCCTCCCCTTATTTGCTTTCATCTCTTCTCGTGAAACCATTCAAATCTTTTTTTCATAAATTTATGTCCTCTCTACTTACCTTCAAAAGTTTTCAACCTAATTGCAATGTTGTATGCAAGTCCTTATTTGAGCCTTGATTGTTTACTTGTAAAGTCACAATTGTAACATGGCCGGGACCACACTAGTGGATCTTGAGGGGTGCCTAACACCTTCCCCTCGAGATAATTTCTAGCCCTTACCCGAACTCTGGTTTTTCCAACTCAAACCTTTCTTAAAGTGTCCTAATGCACTATAATCATTAGGTGGAGAATCTTCAAAATTCCCAAACCCAATTCTCGAACGGGAATAGAGTTGTCCTCCCAATGTTGTATACCCGATTTCGGCCCATAGAAAAAGGGGGCGTCGACAGCATGGCGACTCTGCTGGGGAACTTCTTTAGGCTTTTACCATTGCATGTTGCTTGTGATTTTACTATCTCATTAATTACTTTATTTACTGTCTTTTATTCTTTCACTACGAAACTGACTTGGCTCTTCATGTCTTTTCTTTCCTTTAACTGCTTTCCTTTACTGCTTTATTTCAATACTGTTGTGATTACTGCAATTATTGTAATCATTTATCTTATGAACGTGGAAATACATGTCAATTTGTTTCATTCTTGTAAACTGCATCTTCAACATCATATTCCACTCGTGCCAAACAAATACCATAGTAACGCTTATAATGAGTGGTTGCGCTCTTCCAATATTATCACCCTTTAAATTCGGCAAAGGCATATTTGCGGTAAAACCAGTCGATCAGCGGTGCAGTCGACGGTTCCGTGCCTTTCCCTCTTGAGTTGTCCGCTCAAGGGTACCTGTCTAATACCCCAATAGAAACTTTACTCTGTTTAACTGTGCATGCATCATGGTCAAACCTAGCCGAGTCAGTTATGTTGTCCACATAATGACTCATTAAGATAGCCTTGTCCGAAGTCCACTGGGTTTCCTTGAAACCCAAACGGACACCACCATATTCTGTACATTTATGTGGAGAACTAAATGCTTTTTATGCTGATTATTAGTATTAAATAGTTGAGTCCGGTGGGGGTGAGGTCTTAACCCTTTTGTTTTGCAGAAAATGAATGAGAAAGTTCCTGACTTCGGTATGGTAAACATACCTTCACTCTTGCAGACTTGGTGGAGAAACCTCACATCGAGCAACCAAATCAACGAATGGAAAGAGAGAGTCACCAAGGCTAGTGAGAAGCTAGAATACCTGGAGTACAGCTTGCTGGAATTTGAAGGGAAAGTGAGGAAAAGAGTCATCGACTGTCAAAATGCTGAGGAAGGCAAAAGAGAACGTCCGGCGATAGCATTTTTACTGGAAAATCTGCGCGAGCTGGAGGACTTGATCAATGAGAACATTCAACCTGAAGAAGGTCCTTCTGGGACCAAGTAGTTAGGAGTCTTTCTTTTCGCTTTTAATGTAATAAGGCCAATGGCCATTAGTGACTTTTTTACTTTCCGCTATTTTAGTGTCGTTTTGGGATTCGTCTTATTTTTGTCAATAAAATGAGGCATTTAGCATTATAAGTTCTCCAAATTAACTTGTCGCTAGGCCAACCTCGGGCACAACGAGGCACCCAAATTAGGACACGATTTACATCCTTGCACAATGTGTTTAAATATTGCAACATTTTTTCCTCATAATCCGCACTAACTTGTTACCTTTTTTGTTTTTCTTTTCTTTTATTATTCCCCTCCCCAAAGGTTAGTTCGTGCATTCTGGCACCATCATCATACAGTACAAGATCCAAGGGCCCTCCACCTCCTCCTCCTCCGATTCCTATCCGTAAGAAGAACAAAGATAGAATGGGAGATTCAAGTGCCAGAAAGGAAATTGAAAGAATTGAGATTCCTCAAGGTACCCCGATTTCTAAGGAAACTGCTGCCCAACTTGAGCAGAAATTATTGAAGTTCTGAGAAGAACTGGATCAAGTTCGGAACTTGGCAAATTTATCATTCTCTCTCATCGCTCCTGATGTCAACTTTCCAAATGCTCAAAATCCTGTACCTCCATAGAACACCCCACAACCACAGATGCAACCCACTCATGCTCAACACTGCAACACATGCCACACTCCAAACAACACTCCACTACTCATTCCTGAACCACTGAACACCACAAACGACCACCTCCACAACACTCCCATCTACGTAGATACCGTACCCCACTACACTCAACCAATCTCAAGTGCACCTGAGTCTGATGACAAGGACTCTCTTATCAGAAACTTGGCAGCAGAACTCAAGAAGTTGACCAGCCGAGTCCAGGGCATGGAAGGAAACAAAGGTATAGAGGGGCTAAATTATGAGGACATCTGCATTCAACCAGATGTTGAACTTCCGGAGGGGTACAAACCTCCCAAGTTCGAAATGTTCGATGGCACGGGAGATCCCAGAGTCCATTTGAGGACATAATGTGATAAGCTGGTCGGAGTCGGAAGGAATGAGAAAATCCGTATGAAACTCTTCATGAGAAGTCTGAAGGGGGATGCTTTATCCTGGTACATCAGTTAGGACCCCAAGAAATGGACAAGTTGGGTAGGTATGGCATCGGATTTCATGGATAGGTTCCGATTCAATACAGAGAATGTACCGGATGTATTCTACATCCAGAATTTGAAGAAGAAGCCTACCGAGACATTCCGCGAGTATGCTACTCATTGGAGATCAAAGGCTGCTAAGGTCAGGCCGGCCTTAGAAGAGGAACAGATTCTTCATCCGGGCTCAGGATCCACAATATTATGAGAGGTTGATGCTGATCGAGGGCCAGAAATTCTCCGATATCATCAAGCTGGGAGAAAGAATTGAGGAAGGCATTAAGAATGGTATGGTTACTAATCTTGAAGCATTGCAAGCCACCAACAAGGCTTTACATTCTGGTGGCACGTCCAAGAAGAAGGATGTGAGTGCCGTGATGGTCGCACAGGGAGCCAAATCACCACTAAAATACCACACTTACCCGTCACCTCCACTTACATATCAGCCTATCCCGAATTACCAAGCACCCGCAACCTTTTACCAAAATCCACCACCCGTTTACCAATCATATCCACCTCCCACATATCAACCCACTTCACCCAGATACTCTCAACCTGCACCTGTTTACCAAGCTTATAATGCCCAACCCTCTCACTACCAATCACCTCCCACTCGCCAAAATTTCCCTAGACCCAGACCAAATTTTGACCGCAGACCTCCCAGACAATATACAGCCATCGCTGAGCCAATTAACTAGCTGTATGAGAAACTTAATGTTGCTGGTTACGTCTCCCCTATCCCTACCATAACTTTAGAAAATCCTTCCCAGTGGGTCAACCCTAATAAGACCTGTGCGTACCACTCCGACATGAAGGGACATACCATTGACGAGTGCCGCTCGTTGAAGGACAAGATTCAAACTCTGATCGACAATAAGGTTATCGTAGCAAAGGAGCCTGCTCCTAATGTCCGCAACAACCCTCTGCCTGATCACAAAGGTGGAGACATTCACATGATCGAGATCGAAGATGACTGGGACCCCAAGGGGTCGATAGGATTGATTGCTGAGGGCGATGAGCCAAAGAAACCGACGGTCACGCTTAACCCAATTGTTGTGCAGAATCAGCCCTCCAAGGGTGATGAAGTAAATATGTCTATACCTCTCAAATTTGAAGCACCTTCTTCTGCAAAGGCGCCCGGACCAATTAAGGTTGAGTTTGGAGTCCCGAAGGCACCTGCACCTTTCGAAGTTGCGGTGTTACCACCAAGGGTACCTATTCCTATAGCAATGTCACACATAACATCGTTCCACTCAAATGCCATACCATGGGATTACACAGCTGAAGCAAGGAGGAAAGGGAAGACCAAGACGGGAGAAGCAATTGCTGCGCAGGGTATGACTAGAACAGGCAGGGTTTACACTCTAGAGCACCTAGCTGAGTCCAGTAAGCAAGCCTCTAGATGGACTACTGAAACTGGGCCTGATGATCTTTGGAGAAAAATACAAGCTAAGGAGTATTCGCTCGTTGAGCAGTTGAACAAAACACCAGCGCAGATCTCCATCCTAGCTCTTCTACAGAGCTCTGACGCACACAAAAATGACTTGATGAAGATATTGAGCGAAGCTTATGTGCCCAGCAACATAACTGGAGGCGAAATGGTAAATATGGTAGGGCAAATACTGGAAAAGCACAAAATCACCTTCCATGAAGATGAGCTGCCACCGGAAGGACTGAGTCACAACAAGGCCCTGCACATCACCGTGCAATGCGAGGATTACTTCATCACTAGAGTCCTGATCGACGGAGGATCCAGCCTCAACATCTGTCCGTTGATCACTCTTAGAACATTGGGAAAGAGCCTGCACGAGACCAAAGATGAAGCCATCAATGTCAAAGCCTTCGATGGGTCCCAAAGGTCTACTATTGGAGAGATTAGCCTATGCCTGCAAATGGGACCAACTTGGTTCGACGTTGACTTTCAAGTGATAGATGTCCCAACATCCTACAACTTGTTGTTGGTACGACCATGGATCCACGCCGCTGGAGCTGTAGCATCGACCCTGCATCAGGCAGTGAAGTTCGAATGGAATCACCAAGAGGTGATTATTCATGGAGATGGTAGCAACCCCATATATAGTTGCCAGACCATCCCGATGATTAGAGGCAGAAGGAGAATATGCGAAGAAACATACCACCACATTGAAAGGGTCAACGCTGTAGACAAGGATAAATGGTGGGATAACAAGATTGAAAGTATCTTGAATTGGTGTGGGTACGAACCTGGAAAGGGACTCGGCAAAAACCTCCAGGGAATCACCAAACCCATCAAGCTGAAGAAACATGGTAATACATTTGGTTTGGGGTATGAATACACTTGGAAGGAGTTCAATGACTGGTTGCCACCATGGCGCGGTCCCTACTATCCACTAGAGCATCCGATACCTCGCCTGGAGCAGACTTTCCAGCTGGCAGACATCATATATGGATCAGAGGAAGATGAAGCATTGGCAGCCATGAAGAATCTGTTTTTGGAAGACGATGATATGGATTGTTGTATTATTTTCGAGGAGGAAGGGGAGGAAGACCCTTCTATACAAGCTGTGAACCGAGGAGAACGCCTCAGCAATTGGTCAATCAGAACCACCAGGGCCCGGTATTCTCTTTTACTAGATGATTTTATTTCCACATTGTCTTTAATTTTGAAAAGAGCTCTGATATTCAAAATAATTATGAATTCAATCAAAGCATTTCAGTTTATTATATATCTCGCTCTTATTATTTTTTCTATCATTCACTTTATTTTACACAGCATTACTATTACTTGCCTTGACGATGAACCAACGATTGTGACTTGCAACGAGACAACGCAACAAACGGATATGGATTCAGAAGAGGATGATATACCAGAAGAGGTCGTCAGAGAGGTTGAGAATTTTGAAAATAGGCCTAAGTCTAACTTGGACAAAACTGAGGTCGTTAATCTGGGAGATACAAAAAATGTCAAAGAAACGCGCATCAGTGTTCACCTATCACCATCAGAAAAGAAAGAGTACACGGAATTCCTAAAGGAATATGAAGACATATTCGCCTGGTCATATGATGATATGGTTGGTCTTAGTACATCCATTGTAGCTCACAAACTGCCAATAGATCCAACATGTTCGCCGGTAAAGCAGAAGCTCAGGAAATTCAAACCCGACATGAGTTTGAAAATCAAAGAAGAGGTTACCAAGCAAGTCAAAGCCAAGGTTCTCAGGGTAGTAGAGTATCCAACATGGTTAGCCAACATCGCGCCAGTGCCAAAAAAGGATGGGAAAGTTAGAGTTTGTGTTGACTATCGGGATCTTAATCGGGCCAGTCCTAAAGACGACTTCCCCTTGCCAAACATACATTCTAATTGACAACTGCGCCAAGCATGAGTTACAGTCTTTCGTTGATTGTTTCTCTGGGTATCATCAGATATGGATGGACGAGGAAGATGCAGAGAAAACAGCTTTCATCACGCCATGGGGAATGTACTGTTACAAAATGATGCCATTTGGTTTGAAGAATGATGGTTCCACCTACATGAGATCCATGACTACCATCTTTCATGACATGATACACAAGGAGATCGAGGTATATGTGGATGACGTCATCATCAAATCCAAGAAAGCCAGGGATCACATGGAAGACCTAAGAAAGTTCTTTAACAGACTGAGGAGGTACAATCTAAAACTGAATCCCGCCAAGTGTGCATTCGAGGTTCCTGCTGGTAAATTATTGGGTTTCATCGTGAGTCATCGAGGAATAGAATTGGATCCGTCAAAGGTCAAAACTATCCAAGAATTGCCGCCGCCAAAGAACAAGAAGGACGTGATGAGTTTCCTGGGGAGACTCAACTATATCAGCCGGTTCATAGCTCAGTCCACGGTCATTTGTGAACCTATCTTTAAAATGTTGAAAAAGGACGTTGCCACCAAGTGGACTGATGATTGTCAGAAAGCTATTAACAGAATTAAGGAATATCTGTCAACGCCGCCGGTCTTGGTTCCGCCTGAGCCAGGAAGACCCATATTGCTTTACCTTGCGGTATTGGATGGAGCATTCGGTTGTGTTCTGGGACAATATGATGAAACAGGGAGAAAGGAGCAAGCCATATACTATCTCAGTAAGAAGTTCACACCGTACGAGGCCCGATATTCTCTTTTAGAATTCACTTGTTGTGCTCTGACTTAGGTCGCACAGAAGTTGAGGCATTACTTCTGTGCTTACACTACTTATCTCATATCCAGAATGGACCCTTTTAAGTATATCTTCTAGAAACCCATGCCCAATGGCAAGCTCGCCAAGTGGCAAATCCTGCTAAGTGAATTCGACATTGTTTATGTGATCCAGAAAACAATCAAAGGGCAAGCCTTGGCGGATCATCTCACCGAGAATCCCGTGGACGGAGAATACGAGCCCCTAAAAATGTATTTTCCCGATGAAGAGGTATCTTTCATAGGAGAAGATATTGTAGAATCCTATGATGGTTGGAGGTTGTTTTTCGACGGAGCTGCAAATTTCAAAGGAGTTGGCATAGGAGCAGTCCTAGTATCAGAAATTGGCCAGCACTACCCGGTATCTGCCAAGCTCAAGTTCCCTTGCACCAATAATATGGCCGAATATGAAGCCTGCATCTTGGGGCTCAAAATGGCCATTGACATGAACGTTCAGGAGTTGCTAGTGATCGGGGATTCAGACTTGCTCATACATCAGGTTCGAGAAGAGTGGGCAACCAAGAACTCTAAGATACTTCCCTACTTGCATCACATACAGGAGTTGAGGAAAAGGTTCACAAAGACAGAATTTCAGCACGTCCCCAGAGTCCAGAACGAGTTTGTTGATGCATTAGCTACTTTATCGTCCATAATCCAGCATCCAGATACAAATTTCATTGATCCCATCCCAGTAAAGATTCATGATCAGCCAGCTTATTATGCCCACGTTGAGGAAGAAGCGGATGGAAAACTATGGTTCCATGACATCAAGGAGTACCTGACAACAGGGGAATATCCAGAATTTGCCAACGCTACTCAGAAGCGCACACTTCGTAGGTTATCCAGCAACTTCTTTCACAGTGGAGGAATCTTGTACAGGAGGACTCCCGATTTGGGTTTACTAAGGTATGTCGAAGCAAAAGAAGCATCCAGACTATTGGACGAAGTGCATGCAGGGACCTGCGGGCCGCATATGAATGGTTTTGTCTTAGCAAAGAAGATACTCCGAGCAGGGTATTTTTTGATGACTATGGAAACAGACTATATCCGGTATGTTCGCAAATGCCATCGCTATCAGATACATGCAGATATGATAAAGGTGCCTCCAAACGAGCTTACTGCAACAAGCTCACCATGACCATTCGCCGCTTGGGGAATGGATGTTATCGGACCTATCAAGCCTGCCGCATCAAATGGGCACAGGTTCATCTTAGTGGCAATCGATTATTTTACCAAATGGGCCGAAGCAGCATCATACAAGATGGTCACTAAGAAGGTTGTGGCAGATTTCGTCCGCGACCGCATTGTTTGTCGGTTTGGAATTCCGGAATCAATCATCACCGATAATGGTTCCAATCTCAATAGCGACTTGATGAAAGCAATGTGTGAAACATTCAAGATCAAACACAAGAACTCTACAGCCTACAGGCCTCAGAAGAATGGAGCTGTGGAGGCAGCCAACAAGAATATCAAGAAGATACTAAGAAAGTGGTCGAAAGGCACAAACAATGGCATGAGAAATTATCATTCGCCTTATTGGGATACCGCACCACAGTCCGCACATCGACCGGAGAAACTCCCTATATGCTGGTTTATGGTACAGAGGCGGTCATCCCCGCCGAGGTAGAAATTTCTTCCTTAAGGATCATACAAGAAGCAGAGTTGGATGATGCAGAATGGGTAAAAGGTCGCTACGAGCAGTTAGCCCTTATAGATAGGAAAAGAATGAATGCAGTTTGCCATGGTCAGTTGTATCAGAACAGAATGTCCAGAGCCTTCAACAAAAAAAGTTAAGCCAAGGAAGTTTACACCGGGGCAGCTGGTGTTGAAGAAAATATTCCCACATCAAGATGAAGCCAAGGGGAAGTTCTCTCCCAATTGTCAGGGTACGTACATGGTTCACCGGGTTCTAACTGGAGGAGCCCTTATTATTGCAGAAATGGACGGAGAAGTCTGGCCAAAGACGATCAATTCAGATGCAGTAAAACGATATTATGTGTAACCACTTATGATTCCCTCTATGATGTAATTTAAACTACGCCTGACCTAATTCCCGTTTAAGAGGGGATACGTAGGCAGCCCTATGGGTTCGGTCACAATTTAATAAAAATTCCATTTTCCCCGCTATTGGAACTGGGGTAGAATTTTGAGGAGGACCCTCAAAATTCCGAAGTTGATTTTAGTCCATGCATCGCCAGAAGCGCCAACCCAGAAAACTAGGGCAGAATTTTGAGGAGGACCCTCAAAATTTTGAAGACGATTTTTTTTAGTCATTCAGTACAGCCGTCAGAAATGTCCGCTCAGCAAACTGGGGCAGAATTTTGAGGAGGACCCTCAAAATTCTGGAGCGAAAGAGGTTGCAATGTCTTGAACCACGTCGCAGTCGTTGGTTCATCTAAAGAAAACTATTTTCGATTATATACTTACGTTATATTTACTAAATCATGCATAACTATTATTCAAATTGCTGTTGTTTAGTGACGCTACCCTAATGACATACAATGTCAAGAGCCCGGGAAAGACGAACTAACCTTTTCCCCTTACAGAACTCATGATTTTTCTTTGGATGTAGGCACTCGACTTGCAGTATCATTAAGTATATTTATGTACGCATACTTCCCCAAGAATGCAACTTCTCAGAATTATCACTTGCCCGCAATTGCTATCCGTACACAATCTCCCCAGCAGTCATATTATCGTAATCGGCTATCAGCTAAGAGATCTTACTACTAATCGTCCTTTTACATTCTTTCATTGCATAAGGCTACTTATCTGCCTTTCGAGACTAAGCCCTGTCTCCACCTGCATTTTGCATAAGGCTACTTTTCTGCCTTCCGAGGTTAAGCTCTACCTCCATCATCATCTGCATAAGGCTACTCTTCTACCTTTCGAGACTAAGCCCTGTCTCCATCTGCATTTTGCATAAGGCTATTTTTCTGCCTTACGAGGTTAAGCTCTACCTCCATCATCATCTGCTTAAGTCTACTTATCTACCTTTCGAGACTAAGCCCTATCTCCATCTCCATTTTGCATAAGGCTACTTTTCTGCCTTCTGAGGTTAAACTCTACCTCCATCATCATCTGCATAAGGCTACTTATCTGCCTTTCGAGACTAAGCCCTGTCTCCATCTTCATTTTGCATAAGGCTACTTTTCTACCTTCCGACGTTAAGCTCTACCTCCATCATCATCTGCATAAGGCTACTCTTCTGCCTTTCGAGACTAAGCCCTGTCTCCATCTGCATTTTGCATAAGGCTACTTTTCTGCCTTCCGAGGTTAAGCTCTACCTCCATCATCATCTGCATAAGGCTACTTATCTGCCTTTCGAGACTAAGCCATGTCTCCATCTACATAAGGCTACTCTATCTGCCTTTAGAGACTAAGCATTGTCTCCATCCTGCATGGCTGAAATATCGCCTCTTTACTTTTCTCGCACGGCTGCAACATCGCCAACTTTATTTAAATTCTGTACCGGCTGAAAGATCGCCACCTTTTGCATTTCATAGGCTGAAAGATCGCCAACCTATTCAAAGGCATCATAGTTCGGAGGCACCATCTACATGGCCTGAGAATAATGCTGCTCGGTGGGCCGGGCCTGAACCGGACCGGACCGGGCCCGCGGTCCTAACGGGCCTGGTGGGCCTGGTGGGCCGGTCCTGGGTGGGCCGGTCTTGGTGGGCCTCTGAGCCCGTCACGGGCTGGTCTCCATGGTTGAGCCCACGAGCCCGGGACCGTTTGGCCCGGGACCGGCAGGCGGGCCTGGGCCGGTCCTGGCGGGCCTGGCGGGCCCAACGGCTATTTTTCAAAAAAAAAAAAAAAAAAAAATCAAACGGCCATATTTAAAATCTAGCCGTTTGGGCTGAAAATATGACCGTTTTTTAAGTTAAAAAAATGGCCATTTGGCCCCCAAACTTTATTTTAACCCCAAACTTTATATAATTACACTTTTCCCCATTTCTCAACTATAAATACCCCCTCATTCTTTCATTTTTATTCACCAATTCATCAATATCTCTCAATATCTCTCAATCTCTCTACTACAATTACTTAATTTATTGTTGAAATTTCGTGAAAAATTGTGAAGTTGTTGAATTGAAGTTTTCAAGTGTTCAACGATTTTCAATTTTCAAGAAGTTGTTCGGCAATCCGGTAAACTCGTTTCAACTCTTACGTTTTTATAATATATTTTTGTGTGGTTTAGTTTGCATAATTATAATTAATATGGCATTTACTTTGAAAAAAATGTTTGGTAAAGGAAAAGATAAAACCGGTGAAAGTAGTGGCCAACCAACTACCCTTCCCCGGCTCCCCGACCTAGAAAAGATAAGCAAGTTGAAAGTAGTCGCCAACCTAGACGTCCTCCTCCTTCCGTAATTCTTGATAGTGATCACCCTTGTTTTCAATTTACCGATAGTGAATTTTATCATAATGTTGCACCAGGTGATAGATTAGATGATGAAATTATGAATGCTCTTTATCCTAATGAAACCATCTTAGAAAATAATGAGGAAAATGAGGATGATGATGAAACTCAAGCACCGGATTTAGATGATACACCTACTAGTCCTCTTAATAACCCAAGTGATGCACCGGTCGACCCACCTGTAGAAACTCCTACTTTTAATAGAGAACCTGCTAAACGCTTAGAAACATCATTAGTTTTGAATTTTTTTACTCAAGTAAGAGAAAAAAATAAGGCTAAGTGTAAACCTTGTGGGAAATTAATGTCGCATAAATATGTAGGAGACCGTAGCGGCACAGGTAGTTTGACTAGGCACATAAAAACACACCCTAGAGATAAGGCTAGATTTTTTCAAATGAAAGCGCATCTAGAGGGGACAAGTGTAGATTCTGCGATTAACCCTAGTACAGGTTCAAATCTAGTTCAACCAGGAATTAACACTGTCACTGGAGGTATTTTATATTACGATCCAAATAGAGATCGTGAAGAATTAGCAAAGATGATTACTGTTATGTGCTTACCTTATACTTTTGCTTCTAATCCTAATTGGGTTCATTATATTAGAAGAGTGTTTAATCCTACTTATAAAGGTTGGCCTCGCGCAACAGTTAAGAGTGATATTTATAAATTCAAACATGAATATGAACAATATTTGCGTTATTTATTTACTCATATACCTAATCGGATTTCTATTACTACTGATATTGGTAGAAGTGGTAATGATTGTGATTACCTAACTGTTACAAGTCATTGGATAGATGAAGAATGGATAATGCAAAAACGCATAATTGCATATAGAATAATTAATTCGCGTCACACAGGTAAATTTATAGCTAACACTGTTGCAGATATTTGTAGATATTTTTGCTTTAGCGATAAAATAATGGCAATTTCAATGGATAATGCTTCTAGTAACACCAGTGCTATAGGCATGCTTACAACAACACTAAATCCTGCATTTACTAATATTTTCCATGTTAGATGTATTTGTCATATTTATCATTTAATTGTCGGTGATGGTATGCGAATATTAAACATAGAAATTGAAAAGGTTAGAATGGCTCTTAATTGGCTTTTTTATTCAAACCGTAGAAGTAGACTTAGAGAGTATTTTAAAAAATGTGATGAATATGGCCTTAGAGAAAGAAAGGTTCCTAAACCTTGCCCGACTAGATGGAATTGTATGTACGAAAGTTTAGTAGTAGCATATGAATATAGAAACCCAATTAATGCAACGTTTAATTCTCGGGTAGGTGGTGAAGATGATGATGAAATGCTTACCACTCAAGATTGGACTAATGTTAAAATTCTTTTAGATTTTTTAGAACATTTTCAAATTGCAACAAATGCATTTTCTGGGCAATATTATCCTACTATTTCAAACTGTTTAGTTTATATTGCAGCACTATCTGATTTGTTTGTTGAATTTAGTGAGGGTGGGGATATTTATGAACTTGCTATAAATGAAATGAAACAAAAGTTTAAAAAATATTTTTTTCCTATCCCTCCTATTTATGGTCTTGCTGCAATGCTAAATCCTACAATGAAATTGGGAGGTCCTCATTTTTGGTATTCAAATATTTATAAGGCTTTAGATCTTTCAAATGAGGAAATTGCGACACTTGCAGATGCAAAAGCTTCAATTAAGATTAACGCTCAAACAGTTTATAATGCTTATCAACTTGCCTTAGAGCATGCTAGGCCAACTATTCCAACCCCTACTTCGTCTAGCTCACAATCCTCTAAAAGAGTTGCGGGCTTAAAAGCTCTTAAATCTTGGACGGAGTTCAGGGGGTCTCAAGGTGAAAATTATGATGAAACTTCACATCTAAATGAGCTTCAAGTTTATTTGTCTCAGGGACTTGAAAAGGAGAATCCAGACGGCTCTTTTGATCTTTTGGAATGGTGGAAGGCAAGGGAAAAACATTTTCCTGTTCTTGCAAGGATGGCTCGGGATATTTTATCAATTCAAGCTTCAACTGTTGCATCAGAGAGCGCTTTCAGTCAAGCAAGACTGCAAATAGGTGATCATAGAGCGTCTATGAGGGATAGCTTGGAAAAATCAGTATTGTTTAGAGATTGGATCCGCTCGGAAAGAAGAAACTTTGGAATTGCAGAAGCACAACCGGCGATAGATGAAGCTTATGAAGAAATGATAGCGGAACTTACGGAGGATTCGGCTTCACCCGGAAGTGGTGATGAACAAGCTTCTTTTCCACCACCACCAACGCAACCTCCTCCGAACCTTGAAGGATTTATGAGATTTGTTAGAGATAATACATAGAATAATATGTAACTTGTATTTTGGCACATCTTCCTTAGTTTTTTCCTTCTAATGGTGGTATTAGTACCTTGTTGTGCTCATTCCATTGGGGGAAGGATGACTAAGAAAGATATGTCATTTTTTTGTAATAAAATTTATTGCTTCTACCCATGAGCTTCTTTTCGCAATATTTCTTTGTCTATACTTAGAATTATTTATATGCTACAATATATACATAATATACAATATATATACTACAAGAAAATATATTTATAAGCTACAATATATACATAAGATACAATATATATACTACAAGAAAATATATAAGAGAATATATATACATAAGATACAATATAATATACTACAAGCAAATATATAAGAGAATATATATACATAAGATACAATATAATATACTACAAGCAAATATATTATGCTACAATATATACATAATATACAATATATATACTACAAGAAAATATATTTATAAGCTACAATATATACATAAGATACAATATATATACTACAAGAAAATATATAAGAGAATATATATACATAAGATACAATATAATATACTACAAGAAAATATATTATGCTACAATATATACATAAGATACAATATATATACTACAAGAAAATATATTATGCGAATATATATACATAAGATACAATATATATACTACAAGAAAATATATAAGAGAATATATATACATAAGATACAATATAATATACTACAAGAAAATATATTATGCTACAATATATACATAATATACAATATATATACTACAAGAAAATATATTATTATGCGAATATATATACATAAGATACAATACATATACTAAAAGAAAATATATAAGAGAATATATATACATAAGATACAATATAATATCAAGAAGTGATATTTATGCATGACAATTTAGTGTTTTACTATTGTTTTGTTATTTTCTTTTTCGTCAAGCACTTTAATAATTAGATATACATATATACTACATATTAATATAGCCATGATACTACAAGAAATTGTCTTAAAAAAAAAAAAAAAAAAAGCCCGCTAGGCCCGCGAAGCCCACGAGCCCGGCCCGTTAAGCACAGGACCATGTGGGCTTAGGCCCGTCACGGGCCGGTTCCACCCATTAGGCCCACGAAGACCGGGACCGCCAGGCCCGGGACCGCCAGAGCCCGGGACCACGAAGCCCGGGACCGCGAGGCCCGGCCCGTTAGGCCCACTAAGGCCCGGGCCCGGGACAAAATACAGCATTACCTGAGAACATCATTTTATGGCCTGCAAATTTTTATTTACGCTCTTCATAGCCCGGGACGTCATGGTCCAAGGATGTCATCCTAACCGTCCAAAGACAGCATTCATGGTCCAATGGGAACTTGCATCACATTTAAATTTATGTACAATCTATGCTGTATTGCCCACTTGCAGATACACCGGCTAGCAAACGGACGTCTCAGTAGTAGCGATCTCGCTCTGGTTCTCGCAACCTATCAGACTTCAACTATCCTTCTCAACTTAGGCATCGCGTCCGTTCCTTTCAATAACTCTATCGGCATATTTCGCCGATGGATCCTGAACTACATATGGCCTGGTTCCTGTAAGACCAGGGATATGTAGGCAGCTCAAGAGCCAGAGCTCGGTCAGAATTCTTTGCAAATCGTCTCTTTCGGTCAAAATTGGCCATCATATCTTTACCCGACAACACTTTCATCCTTCCCGGGTAAAGAGGGGCAGTTGTTGATACCCAATTTTTCCCTATGTATTTCTTTTACATGCAAATACTTTCAAATATCATATACATACATATATAAGTATGCCCAAGTGTTTTAGCATTTTCCAATTTTTTAAAAGATTTTTAAATAGATTTATTGCTCAATAATTATTCCTAAAATTATCACTTTGGTAAATAACTTATTTTATTCTCATATTTATACCAAAATATAGGTAGGTTACTTTTCTTATATTTTTACAAATTAATTTTGTATTTTAAAAGCTAAATTGCATATAATTGCAATTTTAGTCTGCTTTAAGATTTAATAGCATTTTATAATTGTGAAACTCCAATATTTTTTAATTAATATTTATATACTATTAACGGATCCAGTGCTTTTAATTTGCTTTCAAAATAATTTTTTACTATTTTTATAAAATAAAAAGGAAAAACTGGCTATTTAAATTTTGGCCTCAGTTCGTTTCAATCGTAGCCCCATTACATTTCGATTTTAGCCTAAACTTGACCCAATTTTAAACTCAAATTCAGACCATCCCAATTCCTTTTGACCCAACCCCTAACCCAACTCAAACGACCCAACCCGGTTCCCCAGCTACCTTCTTAAATCTAGGTCGTTGATCATTCGGATCAACGACCACTATTCGCCCTACCATAATTAAACACAGGTGACTACCCTAATCCCTCATTCTCACCTGGACCGCCGCCTTTGAATCCCAAACCCTCTCAAATCCTCTCAAAAACTCTACAAAACCCTAGCCTCCTCCTACCCCCTTTTCAACCACCGATCACCGGAATCCATGGCTTCTCAGGCCATGGATAGTTGGTACTCACCTATCTTCACCGGTAAGCTAGGGTTGTTCGAAGCTTCGAGGCCTGACCTCGACGATTCCCTCTCCGATCTTCTCAGACCTTTGATTTCATGGCTCCTCCGGCCATGCTCCGGCATATTCAAGACTCAGAAGCCTGATTCTTGACCTTTCCAACTCAAGATCGGACCTGTTTCCAAGCCTTTCTCATTTCTAGGGTTTCTCCGAAACCCTAAGCTATTCAAGGTCCTTTCACCATTATTTGCTTAGATCTATACTGTATCTATGCTTTTCTTGCCATCTACAGTGTTTTCCCCACAAGTTTCTTTTCAAAATCGTTTCTCTTCGATTTTAGGGTTTCTAAAAGGATTTTTTGGGAAAAATCTTTCTGATTTTTCTTATTCTTTACTTTATGTGTGTTTGTCCATACCCCGCTGGTGTGATTACTCTTTATTACGCATGTACTGTCTTCTACCTTTTCTTTTCTGCTATGCATGTTACTCCTGTTAATCCATGCTTAGTTTTCTTTACTCTTTTACTATGTGTGTTTACCGTTATGTTATTTGATCTTGTTTACTGGACTCTGTTCATGTTCTTACATGCTTCATCTACTTGTGTTCACGTTTGTATTATCTCCTTCTTCTGAACTTGTTTAGCTTCCGAGTTTTCTCAAATATGTTCTTCATGATTTTTCTTCCTTTGTCATTCAAACATGCTATCATATCTATTTTGTAGAGACTCTGAAACAAATGACTTGCTTTCTCACTTCCATGTCTGATTCAATTTTGAAACCCTAGGATTTAGGGGGTTTCCTTTGACGATTTTGATTTTTGTGTTCGAGTTAAGGCTCCACTTTGGGAACCTGAACTCTCAGACTCACTATGAGTCTGCAAATTGAACCTGTATCTTTTTGCTTATAATTCTGAACTTCTCTTCGATTAAACTCTCTTCTAAATAATTTGACAGCCTCTTCTTGATTCACATATTTGTGTGCTTTATATATGAGAACTCTTCTTTCAAAAGGTTTTGCCAACTACTAATTGATTCCGAATTCCTTTAATGGTGTTTACTTGATTGTTACTGATTTTCCCTAATTGAACCTTTCTTTACTGGCTGTTTGATTGATTCCCTTTCCTTATTTTTCACAAACCATGTACCATTAGACTTTTTCCTTAAATAAACCCTGTGTATTTACCCTTATTATGTTACTTTGGAAAAGGTTTTAATCAAATTCTTTCCTTAATTGTCTTATGCCCGTTCGAAATCAGAATCCCTTAACCAAAGGGAGACTTTATGTGATTGATTGCAAACTATTTCCTTAGCTTTTCTTACTTGTTTCTGCACTATAAAAAGGGACTACCCTTCTGCACTTGAACACACTTCGAATTACATACTCTTACACACACACTCTCAATTACAATACTCTTTCAATTCTCTACTCTCTTCTGAGATCTTTTGTACTACTTGCTTGCAATTTGGCTTACAAGACTTCTGCTTTCACTTATTTGTTTCCCTGAAACTGGTATGTCCTAATTTTGATTCCAGCATCATCCCTATGTGTTTACTTTACAGTTGCTACACTCTTATCTACTTTCCTGTTCATGTTTTGTATTGAATATGCTACTCCCTCTTTGCATCTGCTGTTTGTTGTGAATTCCCCGTACCCCTACTCCCTTCTATGTGTTTGAGTTAAGGTTTATGGCCTGGCAGTATCCAAATTACTGCTCAAGTCTGAACCTGATCCTCAAAGGATCTTAACTCCCAAAATGTGGCCTAGTAGACTGGTTAAGGTGTGCCAGCACTCCTTATTGTTGGGTATGACCACCAGTTTATGCTGGACTTCCCCTAATTCCCCTCTATTGCACTTGCACTTACTCCTAGCCTCTAAGTTCTGTTTTGCCCCCCCCCTCCTATGAGCCTTGCCTAAGGACTTTGAGTTCCCTCTAAGCTTGGACATTTGAGGGTTGGCCCTTCCACACTGCACTATAATCTGATTCTGCAATGATATTTGGGGGTGTAAGCATTGCCTGGAGTTCTTGAAGCTCCTTGGACCTTTGACACATCCCAAATAAGAGAAAGTCTTTGGAAATCTGATCTTTGAAAGTTGGTTTATTTCATATTTCAGACCTGGGGTCTGAATTAGGCTCTCCTTGGTTGGAATCTTTAATTTCTGATATATTTCTTATCTTTTTCTTATTCATTTTGGTCTGTAATAATCTTGTAATAAACTGTTGGGGTGTTAGTGAAAAAGGGAGGGTCAGTCCTGCATGCAAAGGGGTAGATACCATGTTCATAGGGAATTACTATACTTCTGAAATTCTTCATCTCATGTAGATACCATGTTCATTGGGAATTCCTATACTTCTGAAATTCTGCATTTCATGTAAATACCATGTTCATAGGTTTTTCTGCACTTCATATAGATACCATGTCTATAAGTCATTTTTGAAATTCTGCATATCATATAGGTAATATGCCTATAGGACTTCCTGCATTTTGCATATGCATCTGTCACTAGGCAAACCTGTTTATAAGATTTAAATAACTAACTGCATATAGATGACCTGCCTATAGGATTTCTGCATGACAATAACAACGCTTAAAATCAGTAACGCCTAGAAAGCATGCCTATAGGAGCTATCAACCAAATCTGAATCGTCAACTCGCTTATAAGCGTAAAATCAGTAGTAATAATGTTTAACGCTTGCAGATCTTATGTCTCTATAATTGACAATTCTTTTTTCTGCAATCAGTTTACTTCTTTATTTCTGAAACTAATAGATATCATGCTTATAGGTTCCATTTAACACCTATGCAAGCTTTAGGGTAAAAACTATAATTGCATCAGTCTTTGATAATTACAACCAGCAGGCAGGCCTAATTCGGACTTCTTATCTGAAAAAATGTGATAAATCAGCCTGCCTTAATGTTTAATGTTACAACCCATATCCACACGCGTTAGTTCATGCCATATATTAGTTAACATAAATTCAAGAAGGAATTACCTTTGAGATGATAAGAAGTTAATCCTATTGGTCTTAAGTGATACAAGGGTGTATAAGGGTAATTAACAAGTATTAGAAGTTAAACGAATCAAGGATGTGGTAACTCGTATTTTCAGGTAAACCTAGAGGTTCTTAATACACTCAAGGTCATGTATTAAGGTGTTTGAATCATATAATATCCGTATCATAAGTCTTGAAGTCAAACGAGTTATGAAACAAAAGTCGACAAAAGTTTTCGCAACTTAGGTTCATAATTTTACTTAAACATTAGGTCAAATGTTTCTAATCTTTTCTCCTAATTTACAAGGAATTACGGGGTGATCTACCAACAAAATTAAAGATCTATGAGTCTAGTTCCAACTCATAAAATCGTTCATTGATACGATCTCGGAGTAGAGAGATATTCGCATTTTCGCGAGACTGCGCCAAGCACCTCTCTATGGGGCCCACTAAGGCGGTTTAAGATATTTGGACCTATATAGGATGCCTCCAACCCATTTTAAGTCATTTCTTTTCACTATTTTCAGACCTTAGAACCCTAGGAACATCCTCTCAAGGTTCTCTCAAGATTCAAGACCCAAAAAAGGGCAAACAACACAAATCAAGTGTCGGGAATTCCGTGGCGCTAGTAAGTCTCTTGTTCTTCTTGTTGTTGCTCATTTTTGTGTCGTTCCAACTCGTGTGGGAGGTTGTTTTAAAGGGTTTATGTTTTGTAAATACTCCCTCATGTTCTTAATATAAATCCTAGGTGATTTCAAGCCTTCTAAAGTGATTCTAGTGCCGAAAAACACTAATTGATCGCTAGTTTCGCTTTTTTGTTGTTGTGGCAGCATTGGAGGGATATTTCATGGAAATTTAAGGTCAAATTGGAGTTTTTCTTTCTTTATAAAGGTAAGTAACCTCTTACTATATATGTATTTAAGATTATCCAAGTTGCGGCTAAGCCATTGAAGCTAGAACTTGTGAAATATATATCGAAAGGCTTGGTAGTAATGTTATTGTTTTGTGGACTGTTTTGCGTTGCTGTTGGGATGCGTATTTTACTACTGTTTTGTGGAGTTTTGAAGGAGGAAGGGTGTGGAGGAACACCATATATATGTAGGGTTGTGGGCTGATAGTGATTCGTAACATTTCCGGGTCGTTTGACACGACTACGGTGGTCGTCGTATGTATGATGTAATAAGGTTGTGCGTGGACTATTTTGGGAGGCTCAATATGTTTATTATTGATGTTGTTTGGGATGTTTGGTGATTGGTGTGAAGTCATATATATAGGGGAGGTGCTGTCCGTTTCATCGTAAAATAGGTTGTGGTCGATACATAATAGTTATGACGCTTAAATGATAACGATAATATCGTTTCTCTTATTGTAGACTAAGGAGTTTTGACAATTGCATAGCTTGATATTGGGTCAGTATATACAAGGTATGTGAGGCTATCCCTTTTCTTCTTTTGCACGACTCCGATTGTACATAATGTAATGAACGAGCTTCCAAGATACTCTACTATTAGAAGCTAGCAGTACTTACATTGTTTTCCTTCTTATGGAACGATTGATGCTAATGTTGGTTCTCTTATTCTTATGTTATCAATGTTGTTGGTACTTCCTAATTCTTATAAGGTTCATAGTAAAGAGTTAGTCCTAATAACGTGTACAGAGGATACCGACCTTACGTCACTCCGAAAGGTTTAGAATGTGATTCCATGAGTCGAGCATGCATTATATATATGTATCTATTTTACTCTACCGAGCCACGCTATAGTTGGCCGGGTACGGCACCTATTGTGCAACCACTGATCAGTTGGGTTTTACCGAGCTCCACATGGCCGGGTACGATTCTACCGAGCCTTATGATGGCCGGGTACGTTTTTTTTTACCGAGCCTATTATGGCCGGGTACGATATGATGATGATGATGCCCACAGAGGCGAATGTTTTAAAGGTTTATGTATTTATACATATGTATCATGCATTTCATGTCAGTAGCCCTCAGAGGTACTAAGATGTTACAGGTTGTATATTCTCTATCCTTGCTTACATTACTGATCGTATTTATGGTTCCCTACCTTACATATTCAGTACTTTATTCATATTGACGTCTTTTTATTTGTGGACGCTGCATGTCCTGATAGACAGGCAGGTGCAGCTCCCCCACCACAGTAGGTTGTCCAGTTCAGCGGTGATTGGCGAGATCCCTTCTCCGGACTTGCCTTGGTCTTGGTATGCATTTTTGTTATAGACATTATGGGTATGTCGGGGCCCTGTTCCGGCTATGTTGCAGCACTTATGTTCCTTTAGAGGCTCATAGACAGGTGTCGACTCATGTATAGTTTGGTATGCCTTGTCGGCTAGTTTTTGTTGTATAGTTTTTCATGGTAGCGTGGTAGCTCATACCTTATATATAGTTTCTTGATTGTCTGATCATCCCATATTATATATGTTCATGCCATCAGTTTTTATTGTTGGTTGTCCATGATCCAGGTCTACCATTTATATTGATCTCATCAACCCTAAAAGATAATAAAAAAAAGTTAGATAAAATGTACGTTGGTGCTCGACAAGTATGATCGGGTGCTAGTCATGGCCCTCCAGTTTGGGTCGTGACAAACTTGGTATCAGAGCAAGTCTGTCCTAGGGATTGTCTATGAGCCATGTCTAGTAAAGTCTTGATTATGGATGTGTAGTGCGCCACATTTATAATCAGGAGGCTACATGACATCTAGGGTTGTTACCTTCTTCCTGAATCTAGATCGTGCGTAGAGTTGAGTCGTAAGTGTTTGTCTCTAATATTCACCCTGTTTTCTTTCAGCAATGCCTTTGACTAGGAAGTAAACAATTAGTAGACGGCTTGATACAGCTGCGGGAGAGGGTACCAGTCAGGTGCCCCAAGCCAGAGCAGGCCAAAGTGAGGCTCAGAGTGAGATGTAGTCTCATACATCATCTTCCACGTCTTATCCAGAGGATATTAGGAGGCACCCAGCACCTCCAATTCCTCCGTCTGGTACTATAGACCAGGATATGCGGAATGCTTTGCAGTTATTGACTAGCTTGGTAGCTGCTCAGGCTCAGAGGCAGAATACAGGTGCTGCTGAGAAACCAGTTAGTACGAGAGTTTGTGATTTTATTAATTTAGACCCTCCAGTGTTTACCAGATCAGACCCCAAGGAGGACCTTCAGACTTTTATTGACCAGGTTCATCGTACACTTCGGGTTATGCGTGTTAGTGATACAGAGGCAGTAGAGTTAGCTTCTTATCGGCTACGAGATTTAGTGGTTCTCTGGTATGATAGTTGGGAGAGATCCAGGGGTTCGAACGCTCCTCCTGCTGTGTGGAAGGAATTTTCTGAGGCCTTTCTTCGTCACTACTTGCCAGTTGAGATACGACGAGCTAGAGCAAATAAGTTCTTGAACCTTAGACAAGGTAATATGAGTGTGCGAGAGTACAATATGCAGTTCGATTCTTTATCAAGGTATGCTCCCCATATGGTGGCCGAGATGAGTGATAGGGTGCATTTGTTCGTGAACGGATTGGGACCACATCTGATAAATGAGTGCACGACAGCCTCCTTGGTGGAGGGCATGGATATTTCCCGTATTCAGGCTTATGCCCAAACCTTAGAGGATCGTAAGTGCCAGCAGAGGGCAGATAAGGAGCAGGATAGGGGCCAGCATAAGAGGGCGAGATTTGCAAGGTATTCTAATGACTTCAGAGGCAGCGTCAAGCCCCAGTCTTCGAGGAGTTCGGCGCCACCTGTAGCTAGTGCTCCCCCACAGTTTCAGAGGCCTCAATATGATCGATTTACCCATTCTGGTCCAGGTCAGAGTTCGCAGGAATCAGGCTTGCAACATCATAGGGATACTAGTCAGACAAGACCCACAACACCACGTTGTGATCATTGCGGCAAGGCCCACTTTGGACTGTGCCGTCGAGGTACTGATGCGTGCTATTCGTGCGGACAGCCTGGCCATATGATGCGGGATTGTCCTAATAGAGAAGGTGATGGTATGGCTCAGCCGACTGGATCTGTGTCTGGTTCTTCCTCATCAGTTCGACCTCCAGCACAGGGTTTTCAGCAGTCGACAGGTCGTGGTAGGGGTAGAGGTGCAGTGTCGAGTTCGAGTGGTTCTCAAAATCGAACCTATGCTCTAGTAGGTCGACAGGATCTCGAGTTGTCTCCAGATGTTGTTACAGGTATATTGTCTGTGTTTTCTTATGATGTATATGCGCTGATTGATCCGGGATCTACATTATCATATGTTACACCCTTTGTGGCTAATAAGTTTGGCATTGAACCTGAATTGATAAGTAAACCCCTTGCGGTATCTAATCCGATAGGAGATTCTGTGATTGCTAGAAGGGTATATAGAGGTTGCACTGTGATGATTTGTAGTCGTCAAACCTCGGCAAATTTATTTGAGTTAGAAATGGTTGATTTTGATGTGATAATGGGAATGGACTGGTTGGCCTCATGCTATGCAAATGTTGACTGTCGTACGAAGATGGTTAGGTTCCAATTTCTGGGTGAACCCGTCATTGAATGGAAAGGGAACATTGCTACATCGAAAGGTAGGTTTATTTCCTATCTTAAGGCAAGGAAAATGATCTCAAAAGGTTACATTTATCATCTCGTTCACGTTAAGGATGCGGAGGCGAAGCCGCCTACTCTACAATCAATCCCCGTGGTCAATAAATTTCCAGATGTTTTCCCAGATGAACTCCCAGGCCTTCCTCCTGAAAGGGAGATTGAGTTTAGCATTGATGTGCTGCCTGACACTCAACCGATCTCTATCCCTCCATACAGAATGGCCCCAGCAGAGTTGCAAGAGTTGAAGGTGCAATTGAAGGACTTGCTGGATAAGGGCTTCATTAGGCCTAGCACTTCACCTTGGGGTGCGCCAGTCCTATTCGTGCAGAATAAAGACGGGTCGTTACGGATGTGTATCAACTATCGACAATTGAATAAGTTTACTATAAAGAACAAGTATCCACTTCCAAGAATTGATGACCTGTTTGACCAACTCTAGGGTGCCAAGTATTTCTCCAAGATTGATTTACATTCAGGGTATCATCAGGTGAGAGTTAAGGAGAAGGATATTCCAAAGACGGCCTTCCGGACAAGATATGGGCACTTTGAGTTCTTGGTGATGTCGTTCGGGCTAACAAATGCCCCAGCAGCTTTTATGGATCTCATGAATACTATATTCAGGCCCTATCTTGATGTGTTCGTGATTGTATTCATTGATGACATTCTAGTGTATTCTCGTTTGGAGGCGGAACATGCGGGCCACTTGCGGATAGTATTACAGACGCTTCAGGATCGTAAGTTATATGCTAAGCTCTCCAAATGTGAATTCTGGCTGAACTCAGTAGCATTCCTTGGCCATGTGATATCTGATGAGGGTATTAGTGTCGACACTCAGAAGATCGTTGCAGTAAAGAATTGGCCGAAACCTACAACACCATCAGAAGTCCGCAACTTCCTGGGGCTAGCAGGATATTATAGGCGGTTTGTAGAAGGGTTTTCCTCTATATCATCACCATTGACTAAGTTAACATAGAAAGCTACCAAATTCCAGTGGTCTGACACTTGTGAACGTAGTTTTCAGGAGCTGAAAAATCGATTGACATTCGCACCAGTGCTCACTCTCCCCGAAGGAATAGAAGGTTATGTGGTATATTGTGATGCCTCAGGTATAGGTTTGGGGTGCGTATTGATGCAGCGTGGGAAGGTGATTGCTTATGTATCAAGACAATTGAAGAAGCATGAAAAGAATTATCCAACCCATGATTTGGAATAGGCTGCAGTAATATATGCTTTGAAGATATGGCGGCACTACTTATACGGCGTCCATGTTGACATCTACACATATCACAAGAGTTTACAATACATCTTCAAGTAGAAAGAGTTGAATTTGAGGCAGCGTAGGTGGCTTGAATTATTGAAAGACTACGACGTCGAGATATTGTATCATCCCGGTAAAGCCAATGTTGTGGCAGACGCTCTCAGCCGTAAATCAATGGGAAGCTTAGTACATATTGAGGCAGGTAGATGGGGGTTGACTAAAGAGCTTCATCAGCTAGCCAATATGAGAATCAGATTGTTAGACTCTGATGACGGAGGTGTTACTGTACAGAATACATCAGAATCATCTTTGGTGGCCGAGGTAAAAGCACGGCAATATGAAGATCCTATCTTAGTACGATTAAGAAAGAGCATTCAGCAGTATAAAAGTATAGCTTTTGAGATTGGAAGAGATGGGACACTGAGATACCAAGGCCGATTATGTGTGCCTAATGTGGCAGGGTTGCGAGAGAAGATTATGAATGAGATTCATCAATCCCGATATTCCATCCATCCCGGCTCGACAAAGATGTATCATGATGTCAAGGAGCAGTATTGGTGGGATAATATGAAGAAGTCTATTGCAGAATTTGTAGCCCAGTGTCCCAATTGTCAACAAGTAAAGATAGAACATCAGAAACCCGGTGGATTGCTTCAGAATATAGAGATTCCGACCTAGAAGTGGGAGGTGATTAATATGGACTTCATTATTGGATTACCTCACTCTTATCATAAGTTTGACTCCATCTGGGTGATAATTGATCGACTTACAAAATGTGCCCATTTTCTGCCAGTGAAGACAACTTACACGGCTGAAGATTATGCGAAGTTGTATATCAAGGAGATTGTTAGGCTTCATGGTGTGCCCGTATCTATTATATCAGACCGAGGATCTCAATTTACGGCTAACTTTTGGAGGTCTTTCCAGAAGGGTTTAGGCATACAAGTAAATCTCAGCACTGCATTTCATCCGCAGACTGACGGACAGGTTGAACGTACCAATCAGACACTGGAAGATATGCTATGAGCATGTGTTCTAGATTTTAAGGGAAATTGGGATGACCATCTTCCACTCATAGAATTCGCCTACAATAATAGCTACCATTCTGGCCCCATACGAGGCACTATACGGAAGAAGATGTAGATCACCAGTTGGATGGTTCGAAGTCGGTGAAACAGAATTATATGGGCCAGGTTTGATTCACCAAGCTATTGAGAAGGTGAAAATGATACAGGAGCGATTGAGGACGGCACAAAGCAGGCAAAAATCTTATTCCGATGTCCGACGTCATGATCTGGAGTTTGAGGTTGGTGATTGGGTTTTCCTGAGGATCTCACCAATGAAGGGTATTATGCATTTTGGGAAGAAAGGTAAGCTGAGTCCAAGGTATATCGGGCCGTATAAAATTCTTCGACGGATTGGACAGGTTGCTTATGAGTTAGAATTTCCATCCGAATTGGAATTTGTCCACCCGGTATTCCATGTATCTATGTTGAGGAAATTTATTGGAGACCCTTCTCGAGTCGTCCCTATCAAAGATGTACAGGTTACAGAGGACCTATCATATGAAGAAGTGCCAGTGGCTATATTAGATCGACAAGTCCGCAAGCTGAGAACAAAAGATGTAGCTTCCATCAAAGTATTGTGGAGGAACAAGAAAATGGAAGAAATAACATGGGAAGTAGAAGAGGAGATGAAGTCTAAATACCCGTACCTATTCTAGAATGAAGATAACAAGGATGTTGGTGGAACACATGATACATTGGAAGGTGAAATGGCTCTATGAGGTAAGCAATAACATGAGAATACTCTTCCTTAATACAAAATGGCGATATGCAGATAATGTACATGTCCATAATGCTTTGCATACTCTTGTAAGGCCATACATTGAGTTAACCGCTTGCAAGTTTGTCCTCTATTTATGGGAGAAACTTGACCGGAATCCACGATGATTTAAACTCCCCATGAACCCTTACATTCGAGGACGAATGTTCCTAAGGGGGAAGGGTGTTACAACCCATATCCACACGCGTTAGTTCATGCAATATATTAGTTAACATAAATTCAAGAAGGAATTACCTTTGAGATGATAAGAAGTTAATCCTATTGGTCTTAAGTGATACAAGGGTGTATAAGGGTGATTAACAAGTATTAGAAGTTAAACGAATCAAGGATGTAGTAACTCGTATTTTCAGGTAAACCTAGAGGTTCTTAATACACTCAAGGTCATGTTTAAGGTGTTTGAATCATATAATATCCATATCATAAGTCTTGAAGTCAAACGAGTTATGAAACAAAAGTCGACAAAAGTTTTCGCAACTTAGGTTCATAATTTTACTTAAACATTAGGTCAACTGTTTCTAATTTTTTCTCCTAATTTACAAGGAATTACGGGGTGATCTACCAACCAAATTAAATATCTATGAGTCTAGTTTCCAACGAATAAAATCGTTCATCGATACGATCTCGGAGTAGAGAGATATTCACATTTTCGCGAGACTGCGCCAAGCACCTCTCTATGGGGCCCACTAAGGCGGTTTAAGATATTTGGACCTATATAGGATGCCTCCAACCCATTTTAAGTCATTTCTTCTCACTATTTTCAGACCTTAGAACCCTAGGAACATCCTCTCAAGGTTCTCTCAAGATTCAAGACCCAAAAAAGGGCAAACAACACAAATCAAGTGTCGGGAATTCCGTGGCGCTAGTAAGTCTCTTGTTCTTCTTGTTGTTGCTCATTTTTGTGTCGTTCCAGCTCGTGTGGGAGGTTGTTTTAAAGGGTTTATGTTATGTAAATACTCCCTCATGTTCTTAATATAAATCCTAGGTAATTTCAAGCCTTCTAAAGTGATTCTAGTGCCGAAAAGCACTAATTGATCGCTAGTTTCGCTTTTTTGTTGTTGTGGCAGCATTGGAGGGATATTTCATGGAAATTTAAGGTCAAATTGGAGTTTTTCTTTCTGTATAAAGGTAAGTAACCTCTTACTCTATATGTATTTAAGATTATCCAAGTTGCGGCTAAGCCATTGAAGCTAGAACTTGTGAAATATATATCGAAAGGCTTGGTAGTAATGTTATTGTTTTGTGGACTGTTTTGCGTTGCTGTTGGGCTGCGTAATTTACTACTATTTTGTGGAGATTTGGAGGATAAAGGGTGTGTAGAAACACCATATATATGTAGGGTTGTGGGATGATAGTTATTCGTAACATTTCTGGGTCGTTTGACACGACTACGGTGGTCGTCGTATGTATGATGTAATAAGGTTGTGCGTGGACTGTTTTGGGAGGCTCAATATGTTTATTATTGATGTTGTTTGGGCTATTTGGTGATTGTTTGGAATGGTTTGAAGTCATATATATAGGGGAGGTGTGGTCCGTTTCATCGTAAAATAGGTTGTGGTTGATACATAATAGTTATGACGCTTAAATGATAACGATAGTATCGTTTCTCTTATTGTAGACTAAGGAGTTTTGACAATTGCATAGCTTGAGATTGGGGCAGTATATACAATTTATGTGAGGCTATCCCTTTTCTTCTTTTTCACGACTCCGGTTGTACATAATGTAATGAACGAGCTTCCAAGATACTCTACTCTTAGAAGCTAGCAGCACTTACATTGTTTTCCTTCTTATGGAACGATTGATGCTAATGTTGCTTCTCTTATTCTTATGTTATCAATGTTGTTGGTACTTCTTGATTCTTATAAGGTTCATAGTAAAGAGTTAGTCCTAATAACGTGTATAGAGGATACCGACCTTACGTCACTCCGAAAGGTTTAGAATGTGATTCCATGAGTCGAGCATGCATTATATATATGTATCTATTTTACTCTACCGAGCCACGCTATAGTTGGCCGGGTACATCACCTATTATGCAACCACTGATCAGTTGGATTTTACCGAGCTCCACATGGCCGGGTACGATTCTATCGAGCCTTATGATGGTCGGGTACGTTTTTTACTGAGCCTATTATGGCCGGGTATGTTTTTTACTGAGCCTATTATGGCCGGGTACAATATGATGATGATGATGCCCACAGAGGCGAATGTTTTAAAGGTTTATGTATTTATACATATGTATCATGCATTTCATGTCAGTAGCCCTCAGAGGTACTAAGATGTTACAGGTTGTATATTCTCTATCCTTGCTTACATTACTGATCGTATTTATGGTTCCCTGCCTTACATACTCAGTACTTTATTCGTACTGACGTCCTTTTATTTATGGACGCTGCATGTCGTGCTGCAGGTCCTGATAGACAGGCAGGTGCAGCTCCCCCACCACGGTAGGCTGTCCAGTTCAGCGGTGATTGGCGAGATCCCTTCTCCGGACTTGCCTTGGTCTTGGTATGCATTTTTTGTTATAGACATTATAGGTATGTCGGGGCCCTGTTCCGGCTATGTTACATCACTTATGTTCCTTTAGAGGCTCATAGACAGGTGTCGACTCATGTATAGTTTGGTATGCCTTGTCGGCTAGTTTTTGTTGTATAGTATTTCATGGTAGCGTGGTAGCTCATACCTTATATATAGTTTCTTGATTGTCTGGTCATCCCATATTATATATGTTCATGCCATCAGTTTTTATTGTTAGTTGTCCATGATCCAGGTCTACCATTTATATTGATCTCATCAACCCTAAAAGATAATAAAAAAAGTTAGATAAAATGTACGTTGGTGCTCGGCAAGTATGGTCGGGTGCTAGTCATGGCCCTCCAGTTTGGGTCGTGACATTTAAGTTTAATTTAGACCTAATTAGTACGTGTAAGACATGCTAAACTATATGATTTTCTCTGATTTAAGGAGGTTTATTTGAGCCATATCTGCTTACTTGCTTTCCCAATACTTGTTGTATATGTTTTGAATGTCGCCTTAGAATTTTATCCTTTTTAAAAAACTGCAAAAACCCCAGCTCCCTCCCCTTTAGGATTAGTAGTCCCATATGCCTCCGGGACTGATAGGATTGGGATGGGTAATAACATGCAATAAGTAACGATACTATTCCGCGATTTAATACCTTAACGGGGTAGGAAGGGTAGATATGGAGATGATGACCGATGCGCTAATATCACGTGTGACCTCTCTTTTTTAGGAGTGATTACTGGGTATTGCATTGAAGTGATCCATATTAATCGTTAACCTAGGACCCCCTCCCCTTATTTGCTTTCATCTCTTCTCGTGAAACCATTCAAATCTTTTTTTCATAAATTTCTGTCCTCTCTACTTACCTTCAAAAGTTTTCAACCTAATTGCAATGTTGTATGCAAGTCCTTATTTGAGCCTTGATTGTTTACTTGTAAAGTCACAATTGTAACATGGTCGGGACCACACTAGTGGATCTTGAGGGGTGCCTAACACCTTCCCCTCGAGATAATTTCTAGCCCTTACCCGAACTCTGGTTTTTTCCAACTCAAACCTTTCTTAAAGTGTCCTAATGCACTATAATCATTAGGTGGTGACTCTTCAAAATTCCAAAACCCAATTCTCGAAAAGGAATAGAGTTGTCCTCCCAATGTTGTATACCCGATTTCAACCCATAGAAAAAGGGGGCGTCGACACCTACCTTCACCCCACCCTAGCTCAGTCTCAAGATCATCCTGTCACTGATCTATCCCTGATCTTTCCTATTTACAAACGCTACCGGGGCACGACTTCTCATACGCCACAATCTCCACCCCCTAAACCAATTCAATACACTCCTCCACCAGTAACTCCTGTCTTCGTAGCACCTCCACCAACTACACTCCACAAATCTCCTAGCGAGCCAATGTTCCAAGCCCCGGACAACCAATACTACCCCTCGGAGCCCACCTTCAAAGCTCCAGAAGCCCATTCCTATACTCCTCGCTTTGACTTCCCGATAGAAGCTGATAAACCATCCAAAAATCCTGAACAGGAAGAAATGTTCAGGAAAGTTAAAAGCTTAGAACAATCATTTAGGGACATGCGGGGATTGGGAGGTCAAGTAAGTGTGGCCTACAAGTACCTATGTCTATTTCCGCATGTGCAATTGCCGGCAGGTTTCAAGATGCCCAAGTTCGATCTATACAATGGGCACGGTGATCCAGTAGCCCACTTGAGGGGTTTTTACAGCAAAATGAGGGGAGCAGGAGGAAAAGATGAGTTGTTAATGGGTTACTTCAGTCAGAGTTTGAGTGGATCAGCATTGGAATGGTATACCCGCCAAGACCATGGAAGATGGTACACATGGGATGATCTGGCGCAAGCATTTGCTTGTCACTTCCAGTATAATCTTGAGATTATTCCAGATCGACTGTCCTTGACTAAACTGGAGAAAAAGCATAGCGAAAGTTTCAGGGAATATGGTTTTCAATGGAGGGAGTAAGCAGCAAGAGTAGACCCCCCAATGAAGGAAAGTGAGATGGTGGATTACTTCCTACAGGCTTTAGAACCTACCTACTATGGCCATATGGTCTCATCTGTGGGGAAGTCCTTCAACTAAGTGGTGAAGATGGGAGGCATGGTAGAAGAAGGCCTCAATTCAAATAAAATTATGAGTTATTCGGCCATCAAAGCAACTAATCAGGCTATTCAGGGCGGCATAGGAAGGATTGGGAAAAAGAAGAGAGAGGATGCGGCAATGATTGATACAGGAACTTGGTCCGGATCCAGAGGCTCACCTTACCACTACAATCAACCTCGACCCCACCAACAAACTTACCATAACAATCCACCCCAACACTATTATCCCCTACCAGAACCTCATTTTTCCGTCCACCATGCACAAGCATACAACCAACCTCCTGCCCACACGCAATGGCGTGCTACCGCTCCACAAAATACTTATCCACATCCACGAGGACCAAGTTTCTGGCCTAGTCAAGCATTTAAGGGTGAAAGGTTGCAGAAAAAGAAAACCTTTACTCCGTTGGGAGAGTCATACACTAGTCTATTCCACAGGCTAAGACAGCTGGATATGCTGAGGCCGATACAGTCCAAACTGCCAAATCCTCCTCCAAAGAATCTTGACTATACTGTCCGCTGTGAGTATTGTTTTGGTACTCCAGGTCATGATACAGAGAAGTGCTGGCACTTGAAAAGTGCGATACAGGAGCTCATTGATACCAATAGAATTGAAGTTCAAGCTCCCGAGGCACCCAATATCAACAGGAATCCGATGCCAACCCATCAGGAGGCAAATATGATTGAAATAGTGCATGAGGAGGGGGAACCCAAGAAGCCATCACAGACTGTCATGATGATTCGGTCCAGTGGAGTCAAGACAGTTGAACAATCACCAGGTGAGGAGTCGGTGCTCAAGTTGAGCAAAAAGAGTGTTGGGCAATCTGTGGCAATTGAGAAGGGATCTTCAAGCAAGGTTGCAATGAAGCAGAAAGGGGTGAAGGTGATTGTACCAGGAGCGGCCAGCAAACCCGTCATAATCCTGGAAGGTGCCCGCGCAAATCGGGTTATTATCAAGTCGGTAACCCAGTTACCAATAATCAACAGCAATGCTATTCCATGGAATTACGAACGGGTAATAGTGATGTACAAAGGGAAGGAAGTCAAAGAAGAAGTCTGTGAAGCACAGGGTTTGACTCGCTCGGGAAGGTGTTTTACTCCCGAGGATTTAAGAAGAGCTAAAGATAATCTAGCGCTGGTAAAGAAAGCAGTAACTGAAGAAGAAGCAGAAGAATTCTTGAGGAAGATGAAGCTACAGGACTACTCTATCATGGAACAATTAAGAAAGATGCCTGCTCAAATTTCCTTATTGTCATTATTGATCCATTCGGATGAGCACCGTCAAGCTTTAATGAAAATCTTGAATGAGGTGCACGTTCCCGATAAGATCTCCATGAATCACTTGGAAAAAATAGCCAACAAAATCTTCAAAGTAAACAGAGTTACTTTTTTCGATGATGAATTGCCTGTAGAGGGTACTGAGCATAACAGAGCCCTTTACCTTATAGTGAAGTGTGAGAACTCTATGGTGACCCGGGTATTGGTTGACAATGGGTCAAGCGCAAACATCTGTCCTCTCTCCACTCTAAGCAAGTTGAAAATAGAAGATGTGAGGATCCATAAGAATAGTATTTGCGTGCGGGGATTAGATGGAGAAGGTAAAGAATCAGTTGGGGACATAGTTCTAGAGCTGACGATAGGGAGAGTTGAGTTCACAATGGAGTTTCAGGTGCTGGATATAGCTGTTTCCTATAATTTGCTATTAGGTCGACCATGGATCCACGCTGTTAAAGCAGTCCCATCAACACTACACTAGGTAGCCAAATTTGAATGGGATAGACAAGAAATAGTTGTGCATGGGGAAGACAGTTTATGCGCTCGCAGCAATGCCATTGTACCGGTCATTGAAGTGGAAGATGACCAGGGACCATGGGTCTACCAGGTTTCTGACACGATGTTGGTAGAGAATGTTCCGGAGGGTAAATACATTCTAAATTCGAAGATAACCGTCGTATCGGTCATGGTGGCCTATGAGATGTTGAAGAATGGTTTTGTACTCGGTAAAGGTTTGGGCTCATCTTTGCAAGGCATCATACAGCCGGTGTCCCTTCCTGAAAACTTGTGAACATTTGGTCTGGGATTCAAGCCCATTGCCGTAGACATAAGAAGGGCCAGAAAGCTAAAACAGAAGGCATGGGTCCTTCCAAAGCCAGTCCCACGTCTTTCCAAATCATTTGTCAAGTCCGGTACCATAAGTCACCCAGTAACAACAATTCCCAGTCCTATGATTAAGCTGGATAAGGAGTTAATTGAAAGATTTGAGAAGTTGTTTGATGATGTGAACATGGTGGAAAGTGGTGAAGGTCCTAGCAACGCAGAAATTCAATTCGTTGGGCCAGAAACAAAGCTTAATAATTGGAAAGCCACCCCTCTCCCCATTCGAAAGGAGTCTTGGTAGTTTATTTTGATTTTCCTTCAGTTTGTCTGGGTTATTCTAGGGTTGTAATCCAGATTTTTATCTTTCAGTTTGTTTGAAGTGTGCAAACCTTGTTATCTTTCATCATTCAATGAAATGTAGTTTCCCTTTCTTTATCATTCCTAATAGTTTTTCTTTTTGTTTTTCTTTTCTTTTCTATACAGTTCTTTTTATGCTGGCTCTAATGACATGGCATGCATAAGGAATCCTCAGCCCAGTCTTAAAAATCAATCTGATTCCGAAATAATAGTTCAAGAAGTAGATTGTGACTGCGAATCAGAATACGATGAGGATGAAGCCTTCGAAGAGATTAGTAAGGAGTTAATTCACTTCGAATAAAAACCCAAACCCAACCTGAATTAAACAGAAATAGTCAATTTAGGGGACGTAGATAATATCCGAGAGACTAAAATAAGTGTCCACCTCGAGCCAAAGATTCGGGAAGAGTTAATCAAAGCACTCATCGAATACAGAGATGTTTTTGCATGGTCATATGACAACATGCCGGGTTTAAGCACCAATTTAGTAGTCCACAAATTGCCCACTGATCCAGCGTTTCCTCCCGTCAAGCAAAAGTTGAGGAAATTCAAAACTGATATGAGTGTGAAGATTAAAGAAGAAATTACCAAGCAATTGGATGCAAAGGTCATTCGGGTCACTCGATATCCTATTTGGTTGGCTAATGTCGTGCCTGTGCCAAAGAAGGACGACAAGATCAGAGTATGCGTCGATTACCGCAATCTTAACAAAGCAAGTCCGAAAGATAACTTCCCACTACCCAATATCCATATTTTGATTGATAATTGTGCCAAGCGTGAGATTGGATCTTTTGTGGATTGTTATGCTGGGTATCATCAGATTCTAATGGATAAAGAAGATGCAGAAAAGATGGCATTCATCACGCCATGGGGAACTTATTGCTACTGGGTAATGCCATTTGGTTTGAAGAACGCCGGGGCAACTTACATGAGGGAGATGACTACTGTGTTTCATGATATGATACACAAAGAGATTGAGGTATACATAGATGATGTGATCATAAAGTCAAAGCAGCAGGCCGACCACGTTGGAGACTTAAAGGAAATTTTTCTAGAGGCTTCGCAGGTACAACCTCAAACTTAACCCTGCCAAGTGCGCATTTGTTGTTCCATCCGGAAAATTGTTGGGATTCATAGTCAGCCGTCGAGGCATTGAGTTGGACCCATCAAAGATCAAACCTATCTAAGAATTGCCGCCTTTGAGGAACAAGACTGAGGTGATGAGTCTGTTAGGGAGGTTGAACTACATCAGCAGGTTTATTGCTCAGCTCACGACAACTTGTGAGCCTATTTTCAAGTTGCTGAAGAAGGATGATGCGGTCAAGTGGACTGATGAGTGTCAAGAAGCATTTGATAATATAAAAGGATACTTGTCAAACCTACCTGTGCTGGTTCCGCTAGAACCAGGGAGACCTTTGATTCTTTACTTGACAGTCATGGAAAATTCATTTGGCTGTGTACTGGGGCAGCATGACATCACCGGCAGAAAGGAATAGGCCATCTACTATCTTATCAAGAAGTTCACGGCTTATGAGGTTAAGTACACTCATCTAGAAGGGACATGTTGCGCCCTAACTTGGGTGGCTCAGAAATTGAAACATTATTTGTCATCCTACACTACTTACCTTATTTTGCGCTTGGATCCATTGAAGTATAACTTTCAAAAGCCTATGCTGACAGGAAGACTTGCGAAGTAGTAGATTTTGCTCATAGAGTTTGACATCATCTATGTAACTCGGACTGCGATGAAAGCCCAAGCATTGACCGATCATTTGGCCGAGAACCTGGTCGATGATGAGTACGAGCCATTGAAAACTTATTTTCTCGATGAAGAGGTGGTTCATATCGATGAACTAGAGCAGATCGAGAAACCAGGTTGGAAACTTTTCTTTGACGGGGCGATCAACATGAAAGGAGTTGGAATAGGGAATGTGCTTATTTCTGAAACAGGACATCACTATCATGTTACGGCTCGGCTTCGGTTTTATTACACCAACAATATAGCTGAGTACGAGGCATGCATTTTGGGTTTAAGGCTAGCTGCAGACATGGATGTACAGGAAGTCTTGGTCTTGGGAGACTCGGATCTTCTGGTACATCAAATTCAAGGAGAATGGGAAACACGAGATTTGAAGCTCATAACGTACCGACAATGTTTGCATGATCTTTGTCAACGGTTTAGATCAGTGGAGTTCAGGCATATTCCAAGGGTCCATAATGAGGTTGGCGATGCTTTGGCTACCTTGGCATCAATGTTACACCATCCGAACAAAGCTTATGTCGATCCTCTGCATATTCAAGTCTGAGACCAGCATGCTTACTGTAACATGATAGAAGAAGAACTTGATGGTGAACCATGGTTCCACGATATCAAGAAGTACATTAGAATGGGGATATATCCAGTGCAAGCCACGGGGGATCAAAAGAGAACAATTTGACGGTTGGCAAGTGGGTTTTTCTTAAGTGAAGGAATTTTGTATAAAAGAACTCCAGACTTTGGATTGTTAAGATGCATAGATGCTAGACAAGCTACAGCTATCATGTCTGAAGTACATTCGGGAGTCTGCGGACCACATATGAGCGGATATGTGCTGGAAAAGAAAATTCTCCGAGTAGGTTATTATTGGTTCACCATGGAGCGAGATTGTATCAGTTTGGTGTGCAAATGTCATCAGTGCCAAGTACATGGAGATTTAATTCATTCTCCTCCATCCGAGTTGCACACAATGTCCGTACCATGGCCCTTCGTTGCTTGGGGTATGGATGTCATTGGACCAATTGAGCCAGCAGCAATCAATGGGCACAGATTCATTCTAGTAGCTATTGATTATTTCACCAAGTGGGTTGAGGCCAAAACTTTCAAATCGGTGACCAAGAAAGTAGTGGTAGATTTTGTTCACTCAAATATCATCTATCGATTTGGAATCCCAAAGGTGATCATCACGGATAATGGTGCTAATCTTAACAGTAATTTGATGAAAGAGGTATGTCAACAGTTTAAGATTACACATCGCAATTCTACCCCATATCGTCCCAAGGCAAATGGAGCAGTTGAGGCAGCCAACAAAAATATAAAGAAGATACTTCGGAAAATGGTAGAAGGTTCGAGATAATGGCACAAAAACTTACCATTTGCGTTGTTGGGTTATCGCACTACTGTCCGTACTTTAGTAGGTGCAACTCCTTATTTGTTGGTATATGGCACTAAAGCAGTAATACCTGCAGAAGTTGAAATCACGTCCCTTCGGATTGTCGTTGAGGCTGAGATTGATGATGATAAGTGGGTCAAAACCCGTTTGGAGCAGTTGAACTTGATTGATGAAAAGAGTTTGGCAGCAGTATGTCATGACCAGTTATATCAAAAGATAATGGCAAGAGCATACAACAAAAAGGTGCGTCCCCTAAAGTTTGAAGTGGGTCGGCAAGTGCTGAAACGTATCCTTCTACATCAGGCTGAAGCAAAAGGCAAGTTCGCCCCGAATTGGCAAGGGTCATTCATTGTAACCAGAGTACTGTCCAATGATGCTTTATGTTTAACAGATATCGAAGGAAAATGCATAGACATGGCTATAAATTCTAATGCAGTCAAGAGATATTATGTATGATTTCTTTGGTATAATTGTTGATTGTTTGTATTTGACATTGTTTCGAAGATTGAAATGACGAAGGCAATTTGTTCTGCTATCTAAACACTTTACCCTTTGTTCCCCCTTTTTGAGCCCTATTTATTTCTTTCATACCCCTTTTTTGGAATCAATAACGAAAAAGAGAGAAAAGAAAGAAAAGAAAAAAGAGAAAAGAAAAGAAGCGAAAAGAGAAAGTACAAGAAAACAAAGAAATTCGGATGTGAACTATGTTTGACCTGATTCTTGTTAAGGATATGTAGGCAGTCTCACGGTTCGGTCATAGTAAAATAAAATATCAAAAGATCCCCAAGCAAGAAACTGGGGCAGAAGTTGTGATTCTGATAAGAAATCTGATTCCAAAAGTTGTAATTCTAACCCATTTGAGATGCTTGGAGCCTTTTCAATATCCTTTTCTTTCCAAACATATCCAAGAACCCACATTGTTGTCCAAAGAAAGACCTCCTGATCAGTCTTCGAGAGATGTCAAGTCAAGCAATATAAAGAGAATTCATATCAGGGGGCAACACTCCGGTTTAAGTAAGAGAAATCAAAAAATGAGAGAGTCTTATTGGTGAAAACCCTCATGGGCACCATGAGGCGACGAAAGCCAAGAGAAAATAAAAATGAGAGAGTATTATTGGTGAAAACCTTCACAGGCACCATGAGGCGACAAGGAATAGAGGAATAAACAAATGAGAGAGGTTTGTCGGTGAAAACCCTACAGGGCACTGCAAGTCGAACAAGGTCCGTAAGTTGGCGGAGAGTGAAAATTAGGTTGTGGAAATCTTGGAGCACAAAGTAAAACAATTGGAAAGGAGATTGGTTAAAAAGACTGGCTGATTAATCCAAAATGCATATCATGATCATTGGTGCCAGTGACTTCACTCAGATAAGTTTCTTTTCCTATATCCAACAGTCATCCAAATTTGGATTTTTCTTCTTTATTCTTAATTCTCAAAATCGTTGCATTTCATTGCTGTTAATTTTACTCCTCTAAAGCTCTTCCAAGTTTAGCCTTGTTTCAACGAATAAGAAGGAATTTCAAAGTTTACTACCAGTTTCGAAATTGCACAAAGCAAAATGCGGCTAGAACATGCCGGAGATAATATGATGAAAGTGGGACATAGGGTGTAAGCAAAGGTTATATCAGTGGAATGGTTTAGTAATGTCGTGGGAGATGCACGGGTTCAGGCGGAAAGGTCAGAAGGGGAGAACAACAGTTGGGGGATCCTAAGTTAAGGATCAGTCAGAAGGTCAAAACAATCTCTCGACTAGTTCAAGGCAGTCAGTCGAAGCAAAGCATGGCAAAGAGAAAACCATCCCCAGCAAGAATGCCACAACTAACCACCACGTTTTAAACTGACAAGATTTTCTTTGATTTGAAATAGGGGCAAAGATGGCATTTGTTTCAGGAAGCACCCTGTAAGGAAAGCAAGTACCATGCAGGTTTGATCGCAGAATTCTCAGGACCCTCCTAGAAAATGGGACTTAGTTTAAGATCTAAAATAATCATGAGTAGTAGAATTTGGCATAAATGCACCCCAAAGGATTATAAGTGGAGCTTCAAAGTTTGCATGTTTGAGATACACTTTGGACATCACCCTAGAGGCCTCGGATTTCAAAGTAATTTAGAGAGACTCTCATAGCCTCTATCTCTCGGGCTGGCCAACAAAGGGACAAAAAAGAACCGCTTTATTTCCCCAAAACAAACACCATCTTTTTCCACCTTTTCCCCCAAGTAGAAACACCATCTTTTTCCACCTTTTTTCCCCAAGTAGAAACATCATCTTTTTCCACTTTTTCCCCATGAGGACAAATATTCTGACTTCTCTTCCTTCCCAGACTGGTGGCTATAATTTTCTGCTTCCTCAACCTTTTCCCCCAAGAAAAAACACCATCTTTTTCCACCTTTTCCCCCGATTTAATTGGATGTTTTCAGGACCCTCCTGAATAATGGGACGTAGCTTAAGAAATTCCATTAAATAGTAAGATTTAGCGTAAGTTCTGCCATAAAGAGGTATAATTTCGCTTTAAAACTTTCACTCTTAAGATAAGAGTTGATTTTAGATTTTCAGGACCCTCCTGGATAATGAGATTTAATTTGAAAATCTCAGGACCCTCCTGGATAATGGGACTTAGCTTTAATTCAAAACATTCATGAGTACAAGATCTAGCATAAGCTCTACTTTGTGAAAATATAAATTGGTATGAAGTTTTCATTTTTAAGACAAGACTCAATTCGAAATTTTAGGACCCTCCTGGAAAATGGGACCTAGGTTAAAATCTAAAACAATCATAAGTAGTAAATATAGGACAACTGCGCACCAAAAGGAATATAAGTTGGCTTCAAAGTTCGCATAAGAGTTTTCAGGACCCACCTGAATAATGGGATGTAACTTTAAGCATTCCATTAGATAAGTAAGTGTTGTTATAAGAGAGTACAATTTAGCGTTGAAATTGTCATTCGTAAGATAAGCTTTAATTCGAAATTTCAGGACCCTCCTGGATAATAGAATGTAGCTTTAAGACTGTCTTAGATAACAAGATTCGACGGAAGTCATACCTCTAAAAATATAATGTAGTTTTGGAAACTTACTAGAGATTTTCAAGTCCCTCCTGGATAATGGGATATAGCTTGCAGATTGTTAGAGATATTTGGTAAAAGGATTCAATTAACACTCACAGATGCGCCCGGTTACCAAACTGGGGCAGAAAATTTTCTTTTGTTGTCTATTTTGCTGAAGTCAGATGCCCGTCTGAAGAATAGGGAAGAACAACACGGATATTAAAGATAAAAAGCAGTTCAAGATCAAGTAATCAGGAGCCCACCTGGAGAACAAGGGAAAACAAATCAAGTTTCGAGGAAGACTGACACAAGTATTGGTAATCATGCACCTACCTGGAGGAACAAGGGAGAACAAGCCAAAGGAAAAACAGTTGAAGTATCAGCAATCAGGCATCCACCTGGAGAACAAGGAAAAGCAGGTAAAAAAATTCAGCAATCAGGCATCCACCTGGAGAACAAGGAGAAACTGTTCAAATCAAGCAATCAGGCGTCCACCTGGAGAACAAGGAAAAACAGTTGAAGTATCAGCAATCAGGCGTCCACCTGGAGAACAAGGAAAAGCAGTTGAAGATTCAGTAATCAGGCATCCACCTGGAGAACAAGGAACAACAGTTAAAGTTTCAGCAATCAGGCGCTCACCTGGAAAGCAAGGGAATACAACTTGGGTCAAGCAGTCAGGAGCATATCTGGAGAACAAGGGAACACAACCCAAGTTTTGGAAGTCAGATGCCCATCTGAAGAACAGGGAAGGACAACACTAATTTCAAAGAATAGAAAGCAGTTCAAGTTTTGGTAATCAGTAGCCCACCTGGAAAACAAGGGACGCAATACAATTCAAGTTTCAGTAATCAGGAGCCCGCCTGGAGAACGAAGGGAGGAAGCAATTCAAGTCCAAGCAATCAGGGGCCCGCTTGGAGAACAAAGATAGGCAACAATGGTCAAAGGAAGACATTTAAAGGTTCAGTAATGAGGTGCCCGCCTGGAGGAGAGGGAAAGCATTTCAAAAAATACCATTCAAGTCAGCAACAAAGGAACTTCTGGGGGAAATACAAATCAACGAGGCAACAACAGTCACAAGATCAAGTTTGGAAATAAATTTTTGTAAAGCATAGATCATAGCTTAGTCTAGCTTCTTCATTTTGTCATGGTGTAATAAGGAGGTCAGTAAGCAATATCAGCAACAGTAACAGTGAAACCACAGCTTCATGGTAGTCCCAGCTACCGAAACTTCCCAAACTACATTGACCTGATTCCTTTATAGCCAAGGATATGTAGGAAACCTTTGAAGCAGAGGTTCGGTCAAATCTTTCAAAAAATGCTTCCCACGGAGTATTCAAATGGGCAAAAATCGCTCGTATCCGCTCACTTTATCTTTGCACGAAAACTCTTCGTGTTTCCGGGCAAAGAGGGGCAGCTGTGAGCACGTGATTTTTGCTTCATACGAATTACTCCAAAAGAATACCCAAAATTAGGTATTTTCTTTAATTATGTGTTATTTTTAGGAATTATTATGCTATTTTCCTTATTGTTTGCATATGTTTGTGTACATGTTTAATTTTATCAACGCATTAAAAATACAAAAATATAGTATCTGCATTTAGGATTTGATTTTTACATTTTTTGAATTAATTAATAATTAGGTGTTTTACAAAAATGAAAATTCAAAAAAAAATAATAACATATTTTTTGTATTTTTAGTCAAATTGTGTGATTTTCTTTTAATTTAGTATTTAATTATTTATGATAATTATTATTCAGAGTTAATTAGTATTTCTTTTAAGTTAATTTGAGTTTTATAAGTTAAATTTAGGATTTATTTTTAATTTTGAAAAAAAAGGGAAGAAAGAAAAAGAAAAAGAAAATAAAAAGAAAAGTTGAAAAGAAAAGAAAAATAAGGTCTTGAACCATTCTAATTAAAACAAAGACTAGGACCAAACACTAATCAGTCCAAACCTACCCCAAAAACCGGCCCAGACCTTCCCCCAGCCCAGTCTGTTTCCAGTTTCATCCAAACGACGTTGTTTCGTGTGTTTTAATCTGGACCGTGGAACTAGTTTGATCAAACGGTACAGATTCCCAACCATTACCCGTCTCACCCACAACCTGACCCGTCCCCGAACCGGTCCAACCCCACTCAATTAAAACGACCCCGTTTTAATTATTGATTCAATCAGAATCGTTGGATTCCAATCATCCAACAGCCCTGATTGAATCAATAATTTTAATATATTTAATACTCCTCAACCCCCCCCCCTCCCTCACTTCACTCCCGTCTCCTTCAAACCCTAAACGAAGCCGCCCTAAAATTCCACCGCTTTAAGCCAGCGGCGCCGGCTCCGTTCACCATCAACTCCACACCACAAAGCCTCCTCACCCCCCTCTTTCCAAATCCGTAGTTACTTTCCTTCGAACACCCCTAGAACGGTTCGAATCTTGATTTTTAGCTATGAACCTAGAAGCCGCCACCATTCACCCTAGCCTACCAGTGGCGGTGTCGTCTCCTAACAACCCCAAATCGATACCCCGGAACCATCTCACTACCCTTTTTCCAAATCCCCACTTCACGCCCTTCGAATGACACCAGAACCGTTCGAATCTTAAAGAAACCCTAAAATCCCAAACTCCAAATCTGTTAGATATTTGAAGGTTTGAGGTCGAAATCGACCTAGGTTGTGTGTTCTCAATCGAGAACACTCGATTAAGGTCTATTCCGACTTCAAATTCAAAAATTGAAGGTCTAATTCAAGATGGGGTTCAATCATTTGGAGGTAGGTGTCCTAATTTTAGTTTTTCTAATTCTTTTTATTATCTTCCTCTACTCCTTTCTTTTATTTTTAGAACGGTTATTTGGTCGGATTCGATTTGTGATTTTTTTTAGTTTAGTTTTTGTGTCGAACTAAAAATTGTTCGTCGATTTGGTCTGGTTTTTTCATGAGCTTCTTTAGCTATTATTCATGTCATCTGAATTCTTGATTTCTTCTGTTAATTATGGTAACCTCTGAGTTCTTCGTATTCTAGGTTTAGTCAGAATAATTAGGATTAGTTTAATAATTTGGTTTAAATTCTTGTTTAATTGTTTTGATAAGAATTGATTAGTATAAGTTTAAAGTGGTCACTCAATTGAGAAGCTTCTATAATGGTAGGAATAACAATTCACTACTGAATAATTTAAAGCCATAAGAATTGAGTGGAATCGAATTTTTAAATGTTGAAAGGGCATTCTGTGAATCCTAAGGGCATTTCTTATTGCCTATTTAAGAAAACAACACACTGAAGAGAAGAGGATCGAGAAATACTAAAAAAAATACAAATTTTACTATTCCATTAAAATTTCTGAGATTTTTGAGGCTTTTCATTTCTGAAATAATTCCTGAATAACCAGAGGTAAAAAAATGATTTGAATTTGCTGGTTTTCAAGTGTTTGGTTCAAGTTCTAACTGCATTTTGTTTACTAAGTATCATTTGATCCTTTTACTGGTTGGAATTTGGCTCAAAAAAACTGGTTTCCCTTGGTTTATTTCTATTGTTGAGCCCTGTTGTTGCTACTGCTGCATCTTATCCCTTTTTACTTTCATTTCCAGGTATTCATCTCACCTTCTAAAGTATGAGAATGAATAAATATGAAGATTGGTTCCTTTAAATAGAGATTTGTACTAATGCAGTTAGTTATTCAATATTTCTGCACTTTCGGAACTGTTTAGCTTAGCTTAATCTTCTTATATTTCTTTCTGTTTGTTCTGAGTATGGACTGCTGTAGTAGTATTAGCTTGGTAGTTCATTGTGGAGCATCAAAGGTGCATGAAAAGTCATGTTAAACACTTGGTAATGTTTGAAAGTCGTATGTGTCCATAAGACTGGATAATTAGTCCATTTGACGATCAGTATGTAGGCCAGCTTCTATATTTGTATTGTCGAAAGGAGCATGTTCAAATTTAAGTTATCAATGTTATTAGTATAGAATCCACGTTAGAAGGAGTTGGTTTATGTTTGGTTTGATCTATTTTCGGCTTAGGATTTATACAGCTAAGGACTTCGTCTCATTTTTATAGCAGCTTTCATGGGGCTAAAGTCCACAGGTGACTAATGATTGGTCAAATGCAGAGATTTCATTTTAAATCACATACACAATAAGCTTAAAACTTAAACTTACAGAATAATTACTTTGCGGAAATTTTTTTAGAGTACTTGTTTTGGATCTTTCAAAAAATGGGAATGGCGGCTTAGATCAATATTGCTAAATTTTGATGTTCCGTGCTATTTTCTTTAGCGATGTGTTTCGGCTTAGATTAATATTGCTAGTGAATGGATTCGTGAACTAGTATAATTTTACTGTTGAGTTTATTAATTAGTTGCAAAATGTTGGTTTCTTGTCATATGTATTTGGAATTGCTATTCTAGTTATTATGTCCATTTGATCCCATGGTTTTGTGTTAAGATTTCGAAGTGGCCTTTGTAAAATTTAAAGAAGTAACCACTGTTTTGTTTTCTTAAGTTGGATAGAGCAGATTTTCTTTCAATTTGCTAAAAGTGATTTATTAACATGTAATAAGATCATTGATTCCAAGGAAAATACACTCAAATCTTGTGTCCATTTAGTGGAACTCACGTTTGAACCCAATTAATTTTCATAATTCCTTGACGTTTAATAACCTCAAATTTAGGAAAGGAATAATCTTGAACATCCATCGTTTGCTTTGGTTGAGTACAATCTCCGAAATAAATCGAGGTATGCCGTGCCGAACAAAAATTTCAATTGTATGGCCCTCGTTCAACTAATCTTGTTTTGATCCTTAGAATTCGGGGCGTGCCACCTAGTAGAATTTCCATGGTCCTCGCAAACTTAAAAAAAACGCGTAGTTGCTTTAGTCGCGTTATTTTAATAATTTACCTTCCTAAACTCGGGTGCGCATTTATGTGACCCAAATCCAAATCTCAACAACGTTAGATAAAATGTATTGTGGACTGCGGGTGCATTTATGTGACGTGGTTCAAGACGCGTTTTAGATGACGTTGAAATCTCCCTAAAATTAACTAAAGCGGTTTTAAAGTTAAAATGCACATAGGTTCAAAAATATTTTAAATCAGATAAATAGGCCAATAATAACAGTTGAGCGACCGTGCTAGAACCACGGAACTCCGGAATGCCTAACACCTTCTCCCGGGTTAACAGAATTCATTACCCGGATTTCTGACTCGCAGACTGTAATACAGAGTCAATCTTTTCCTCGATTCGGGAATTGAACCGGTGACTTGGGACACCATTAAACTATCCCAAGTGGCGACTCTGAATTTTAATTGAAATAAATCCCGTTTCGATTGTCCTTTAATTGGAAAAGCTCCCTTATACCCTTCCGGGGGTGTAGGTAAAAGGAGGTGTGACAGATGTTTAAAGCTTAAAATATACAGTTTACCTCAATAAATCCCTGTCTAAGTGATTTCTGTGGAAAAGTTGATGTTTTGACCGATATACCTGAAAAGCATGCATATTTTTCCTATTATCGTATTAGAGTTGAATTTGTTGTTATTTGAGTTGTTTTTCCTTACATGTCATTGTTTCGTTATTATTGTTATTGTTGGGTGTTGGAAGTGAGCATTGGACTTTGCATACCTCACAACTTCTTTCTCCGAGGTTTAGCTTGCTACTTACTAAGTACATGGGATCGGTTGTACTTATACTATACTTTGCACTTCATGTACAAATCCAAGTATTGCTGATAGCGGTGATTACTAGTGAGTTGTTATCCGGATTTGCTTGGAGATTTCTAGGTAGCACTATTGTTCCGGTTGTAGGCATTAAAGTCCCCTCCTTTATTTTATGTTACTATTGTTTAGCCTTTCAAACAGTATTGTATGGTATTCAGATTTTGTATTTAACACTCTATAAAGCTCATGCACTCGGTGACACCAGATTTTGAGTGGTTTCAGTTGTATCGTCATTATGACTTTAGTTATTTATGATATTCCGCTATTTGAAACTATTTTTTATCGTTGTTGGAGTTTAATTATGTATATCTATTCCGATGAGATTTTAGATCGTGACACTTGCCTTATGTACTATGCATAAAAATGTAGCGATATATTCAGATTTTTCACTATATGTCAATTGACAATATTCCATATATATTTCTATTAAATGATGATGTTTAGTGGTTCTATCTTGTTGAATAGTATTGGGTAAAGTGGCTAGATTTGTAATTTGTTTTTAATTTATGTGGTTATATGACGCCTTTTCACTTCAATATGCAAAGATCCTTATTTCTTTAAGAAAATTACTCGGTTCGATATGCTTGTTTAATTATCAACCATTGCTCGATTTATTTTGTTTCAGTTAAATTTCAAATATATTAGCCTTGATAAAAGAAGATATTAGACCAAAATTGAACCAATATCCCATACTTCCTTAAAAAAGATGATGATATGTACGTTACACTACATCTTCCTCAAAATCGGCTACTGCACAAGTTCTTATACTACAGAATCCATAAATAAATTATTTTAAAATTTATCATGTCCAACCACAAACCAAGATATAAATAAACCTAATCTACTATATATGCTCCATTTTCAAATAATAAACATTAAGAATAAACCAAACAACAGCCTCAGTCGATTTCTCTGTTTTTCAACTTCCCTTTCAGTTGATCTCTTTGTTCTTCAGCAATTCTTTCAACAGCGTTTTAAGTAGATCCGTGTCTTCAGCTTCTGATCCTGCATGGTAATTCAAACTTCACATTGCTTCGAAAGGTGGCTATTTCAGCTTCAACTAGGGTCCTTCTCAACCTTGACAACACCATTTGTTCAATTCATGCATTATATTTATTTGTATATCGTTTAGTTTCTTGCACTCATTTTCCTCACTAGAATAGTTTTTCCAATCATTGTGTGTACAATTATAGGTCGTTTGGTTGGAATCTCAGAATAAAATACGAAATTATTTTATCCAGCATTTAGTTATGGCCTATGGGTATTAATTAGTCCCGGGAATCATTTTGTACTAAAATGATGGAATTAATTATCCCATATAAAAGGTGAGATAGCTGATTCCATGGGATATTCCAAATTCATGGGATATCCTAATTGTCTATCTCATACTCCTAACCAAACGACTAGGATGGTGTAACGGGAACAGCCTCCATGTGCATTTTTAGCTTATAGTTTTCAATTTCAGTAAGTATACATAATTAAAATTTTATCATGTCTACCATTATTATTCCTAAGTACATATTTAATATATTTAGCTTAAAATAAACCATATTAGATGAAATAAGACAATGGAATTTACCTGTACGATCAAACTGAGTCAAAGTTGGAAGTTCTATGAAATTAAAAAGCTTAAAATCAGGCAAGAAATACAAATTGCTAAACTTGATCTCGTGGTTATTTGTGATTACTGTATATATTGATACTTTGGACGCCCTGTAACATGTTAAAATTGAATATGATAGAGAAAAAGCAAAAGAAAATTAATGCATGTCGAAGTAGTCCAAGAAAAGATAAAGGCAAAATATCTTAACACCCTTCTAAACTTAATACGGATTATTATTTACAGCCTTAAATTATTCGTGATCTTAATTATCCCCTTCAACTTGGTCTAATTTTGAGAGCCATTACCCTCTCCCTCCCCCCCCCCCCGGACGCTAATGTGGCAAAGAGTGTGGGTGCACTCGCCTGCCACGTGAATTTTTCTGTATATGTGACATTTTTTAAAAAATAAAATATATTTTTACCTTTTTAAGTATGTTATTTTTTTGGATAATTTTTTGATACAATTTATAATAAAACTTGGATAAAACTATATTATTTAGGCTAAATTTTTTTATTTGACTAAAAATAATAAAGTTTTAGTTAATCTTTTTTTGAATTTGATCTGAAAATAAAGATTTACTTGAAATAAATAGTCATGTGTATTTTTTTAATAACTTTTTAGATGTCTTGACTATTTATAACATATACTTATGATAGTTATCTCATACTTTTTTATTATTATTTTTTCTTCTTGTAATCCTTTTGTCATATCAAGGATTTATATTTGTACTTACAGTTATCAAATTTATAATGGGAATGAGGTAATTAGGCAATTTGACATAAATACTTTATTTAGAGGTCCATTATTTCTTGTCAGAAGATGTCCATAGGTTTAAATAGAAATTTCAAAATAACTAACTCAATTAACTTGAAATCTCTAAGAAAACAAACCACATTGAGATTATTTGGTTTGGTATTTCATAACCGAAAAATTGAACTGGAGTTTTCATAATCCAATTCAAAGTGCTTGATGTCAGAAGAAACGAAAAGTCATGTATTATTTTTTATAACTTTTTAGATGTCTTGACTATTTATTTTAATTGTATAAATCTTTATTTTCAGATCAAATTCAAAAGAAGATTAACTAAAACTTTATTATTTTTAGCCAAATAAAATATTTAGCCTAAATAATGTAGTTCTATTATAAATTGTATTCGAAAAAAATTATCCAAAAAAGTAACATACTTAAAAGGTACAAATATATTTTATTTTTAAAAAAAATATCACATATACAGAAAAATCCACGTGGCAGGCGAGTGCACCCATACTCTTTGCCACATCAGCGTCTAGGGGGTAATGACTCTCAAAAGGCCAAGTTGAGCGGGGTAATTAAGACCACGAATAGTTTAGGCTTTAACTAATAATCTGTATCAAGTTTAAGGGGGTGTTAAGGTATTTTGCCGAAGATAAATGAGGAGAAATTCAAAAATAGCCAGATTTACAAGTGGTCATTCAGAAATAGCCACAGTTTCAAAAGTAATCGAAATTTAGCCACTTTTTATTTAAAGATAAATCTGAACGAAAACACTGTTCAAAATCCGGAAAAATACTCCATCATAATATACTGGAGTTCCAGTAAAATAAACCGGACCAGCATAATATACTGGAGTTTGGAGCGCCGGTGCTCCTGTCTCCAGTATATTATACTGGAGCCAGCAAAGTATACCGGTCCAGCATAATATGCTGGAAGTTCATACGCAGGTGCATCGAACTCCAGTATATTATGCTGGACAGGTCTCTGTTGCAGCAAAATAATGGCTATTTTTCAATGACTTGACAAACGCTAGCTATTTTTGAATGACCAGTCCGAAAACTAGCTAGACCGTGCTATTTTTACAGATAAATGTGGACAAGTTCTTTACTAGTAAAAGGAACGCAGGCCATCGTGGGAGTGGTTAAGTTGTAGGATTGCTTATCCATGGGAGAAACTCAAAAATAGCCAGATTTACAAGTGGTCATTCAAAAATAGCCATTGTTTCAAAACTAATCGAAATTTAGCCATTTTTCATGTAACGATAAATCTGAACGAAAACACTATTCAAAATCCGGAAAAATACTCCAGCATAATATACCGGAGTTCCAGTATAATATACCGGTCCAGCATAATATACTAGAGTTTGGAGCACCGGTGCTCCAGTCTCCAGTATATTATACTGGAGCTAGCAAAGTATACCGGTCCAGCATAATATGCTGGAAGTTCATACACAAGTGCACCGAACTCTAGTATATTATACTGGACCGATCTCTGTTGCAGCAAAATAGTGGCTATTTTTCAATGACTTGGCAAACGCTGGCTATTTTGAATGACCAGTCCAAAAACTGGCTAGACCGTGCTATTTTTACAGATAAATGTGGACAAGTTCTTTAGTAGTAAAAGGAACGCAGGCCATCGTGGGAGTGGTTAAGTTGTAGGATTGCTTATCCATGGGAGAAATTAAAAAATAACCAGATTTACAAGTGGTCATTCAAAAATAGCCACAGTTTCAAAAGTAATCGAAATTTAGCTACTTTTTATGTAATGATAAATCTGAACGAAAACACTATTCAAAATCCGAAAAAATATTCCAGCATAATATAATGGAGTTCCAGTATAATATACCGGTCCAGCATAATAGACTGGAGTTTGGAGCATCAGTGCTCCAGTCTCCAGTATATTATGCTGGAGCCAACAAAGTATACCGGTCCAGCATAATATGCTGGAAGTTCATACACAGGTCACCAAACTCCAGTATATTATGCTGGATCGGTCTCTGTTGCAGCAAAATAGTGGCTATTTTTCAATGACTTGGCAAACGCTGGCTATTTTTGAATGACCAATTCGAAAACTGGCTAGACCGTGCTATTTTAACCTTATCCATTAGCGTCCGGTAAAACCTTGGCGAAGTGTTGTTTGGCCCTGAATAGGCACTACCGTAGATAGACACAAATAAAATAAAATAAAATAAAAAAGATAGATCAGTGGACACAAATAAAAAAGATACTTTCAAATTTGATATACGTATCGACTAATGCTTAATACAAAGATAAGTTGTGATTATCTTATGAGTGTGCTGATTGTGTAAAAAACTCAAAGCTATAAGCTGCTTGATACGGAAAAAACAGCTGTCGGTGAGCATGAAAACAAACTAACTACTCTGCTTGACCATATGACAGTCCTTATTTATATTTTTTCACTTCACTAGAAAAGAACAGAATTTTTTTTTCAACAAGTTATATATTGTTATTTCTCTTCATTTGCACATCCTATAACACTAGACTTTATGATAAAAGTTGACTCAAACATTCTTTAACACAGTATAAGATGCAAACATTTGGGAACATAATCGCGCACTAGACATTAGCATGAATATCCACAATCAACTGACTTTTTATTTAGATTCTTCAAACATCACAAAAGGCTCTACCTCATCCTAAAGAATAAAAAAGTTAGGAAAATTAGAGAGATAATATGCACAAAGATTAACACACTGGCAGGCAATAATTTATGTATAGTACTCAATAAGGCCTTAAGAGACCAACACTTTGCATTTGCTTCGGCACATCTGAACTTGTGGTTATATGATTCTATATAACGTAAGGGAATGAACTCCTTGCAGCAATAAAAAGCTAAGGCAGATGAGAGTTGTGCCCTTGATCCTGATGAGTGTTTGAAGGTGAATTGACCACTGGTATGTCTAAGCTGCTCCTTTCTGTTTCGGATGCTACCTCTCTTACATCAGCTATTCTTGACTCTGTTGGTTGAATATCACTCCATTCACCATGTCCGGCGGACTGATGGTTCGTTTGATCCACTGCTAGATCAACTACATTCTCTGGATCGATGGCCCTAGAAACGCTTAAACATGCTTTGTCCACATTCTCTTCTGATAAATCCACATGCTTGGTTTGTGGCAAGTTATTAATACTACTTGAGCAAGACTCTGTCTTCTCAACCACTTGATTCATATCTACCTGCTGCCTGTCAAGAGGAAAATCAATGTTTGAATAATTATAACCTCTAAGCCAAATAAGAAGAAAAACAACATCAATAATGCAGCAGAGTTGACTAATAAAACCCTACATTTGAAACACCCACTCTCCCAAATGCTTAACCACTCTCACTGAATTAAAGTGTGAGAGCAAATCCAACCAGACACAATTGCTCAGGAATAATAAGGACCATACTCATGATTTCCACCATGTCACCATGAGAACTTGCAGAGATATCAAATAAAATAAAATGGTCACTTGCGTTTGCGACGAAGCACTTACAGAAACTTGTGTGCTAAACAATTCATCCTTGATTGGTTACAGCAAATCATAGTTACTCTTTCAGCTTCTTTCACTTTTATGCCTATGATGTGTATGTGCTTAAACTCTATAAGCCCCTATGACAAGCTAAAGAACTAGTGTGCTAAAGGTACTCTTCCTCCAAAAAATACTTATTAAGAGAAAGGTACTCTTCCTCAAAAAATTAGTGTTTGAATGAAATGCTCCCCCCCCCCCCCAAACACCCAAACCCCACCCCAAGACAAAAAGAAACACCTCCTTCCAGCTCAAAGGCTACCTAAATTTCAAATGGATCAAATCACATGTAATGTGTTCAAAGAAACCAGTGAATGGCAAGAAAGAAAATCTCCGACAAAGATAAAATAGTAAACCTTGTTAATTGTGCTTGCAACATATTCACATATGCCAGCAGTTCTTGCTTCTCCTTTGCACTAGCAGCCTCTCTTTGTGCAGCTTCTTTTATTCTAGCCTCCGCATCAGCCTCTGTTACTCTGACCCTTTCTTCTGCCCGAACAGCTGCCCCTTCCAATATTACTGCCTGTTCTCTAGCTTTTGCAAGCTCGGAACGCCATAAATGTGCTTCTTGAATAGCCGAGTCTCTCTGCTTTATCAGTTGATCCATTTCCTTGCTCAGGGTCATAAACTTCTCTTCGAACTCCCTCAGCTATAAACATAACATTCAAGAACATGACTCAGAGAATACAATGCACTAGCTGATAGCCAATGATAGACATGTTAAAACAGCAGGTGCTGACATAGTATCAGTACCTTGGACTTTGAAGATTCCAATTGCTTTTCTGAATCTCCCTTTAAACGCTCGACCTCAGCACAAGCAATTTTCCGTTGCTCATTCATAGTTTGAGCTGCAGATGCTGCAGCCTCTGCGGCTTCAGCAGTTTCAGATAGTTTATCTGCTAACTCTTTTATTGTCGAGTCCCTTGCACGTACTTCCCTGGCCAGATTTTGCAACTCTTCATCCTTAACTCTCAGTGTCTCCTGCAGTATAATACAGTAAATTAAGCAATGCCTTCGTAAATCTGTTAATTCAGTTTGTTGTTGAATAATTGTGACTATGAATTATCCAAAACGTTTTTTTTATAAGGTAAGATTTTATTAAAAAGTTGCCACGATGGTACAAATTACAAAAGACCATCAACTGCCACCAACAAGGCAGCTACATTCCTCCTATCTCTTCTAGAAAATCCTGGTATTATCTGCATTGCTAAGACAGAGAACCGCTTAAAGAATTAAAAGAGGATTTTTGCTTGGCATTCCACCAAGAGTCTCCACCTCGTCACTTTATTGAGTTTCAAGTCCTCTATATTTGGGATTGCAGGTTCACATAGAGTTTATAGTGCATGAAGAAGTCTCGATGTGAGCCAAAAACATCAAATCTCAGAAGAAGACCAAGTCTCTAAACATTCAATAATATGATGCCACAATCACAGAATGAGTAATCCAATAAATTAGATGATTGTGGTGCATTTTCAAGCCCTAATCCAGTTCAGCGTAACCTTCAGTTGTCAATGAAATTATTTTAGCTTGTCGGTAACAAAAGGAAGATGAATGATTTGGTATAAAAATGCCCACTGAGGCTATTGAATCCAAATTCCAATTTTATCCTAGTTTCCAGTAAGTAATTTGAAAAGTCGAGTAGGCTGTTCTATAATACCCGTCAGGAAAAAGAAAATAAGTGGGCTGTAATTTGTTCAAACTTCATTTTCCAGCAGATCAGCCCCTTATTATCCCAATTGCTCAACACAATAAGTTCTCTCCACTACATATGCAACTCCTCCCCTGCCCTCTCCCCAAAGTAAAAATTTAAGTGTACAAGAAAAGTGGTGAGAGAGTCTTGACTAGAGTTTCAACAAAACCCCTCACGACCCTGAGACTTGAGAGAAAGCACCAGGAAGACATTGCCCATTTCTGATCGGCTTAACAAACATGCAGGTGGCAGACAACTGAAGCAAGGTTCTATACGCAGCCTGAAGGTTTCAAAGCTGACCCCTAAACATAAGAAAGATGCAGAGTCACATCCAAACCCTTGTAAGGCATGTTCTGCCTTGAAAACAGCTAATACGTACCCAGCTTTTCACCAAGACCCTAAACAGAACATCATCTAAGACAACATAGCAGAAATTTAAGATTTGAAGGAGACTGTCATTAACGCATGCGTTTCATTCTTTCCTCTGTTTGTATTTCTAAACTGACATTAATGATAAAAAGGAAAAAAGGGGAAATTGCACACTTCCTTACCTTCATTATTGTCAGGTCATCCATTGGACCATCAGGTGTCCTGTTCATCATTGCTCCTAAAGCAGTTCTCATTGCAATCTGCATTGCTGCTTCAACTTCCTTGGAAGCTTCAAGAGCAGTTGAATTAGCTGCGGCAACTACAGTGGCCACCGTTCCCAATTTTGTCGACCCATTTCCACTTAACGAGTTCACAGCCTCTTTGTGAGCCTTTAAGACAAGCTGTGTTGCACTGGTTGTACATATTGGAAGAGGAAAACAAGGAACAATTAGAGTGAATGTTAGCATATTAAGAATAACATCTCCCACGTCTAGTAAAAAATCTTAGAGAACGCAGAAAAAAGGAGAAAATATGCCTTGTGAACTTTAATAACATCAAAGCTCTTCCATAGGGATGGCAATGGGGCAGGGCGGGGCAGGGCAAACTCCAAACGGGGCAGGGCAGGGGAATTTTAAAATGGGGCAGGGCGGGGAGGGGCAGGGTAAAACTTAAATTTTGAAAAACTTTAATGGGGAAGGGCAGGTTTGGGTTTGGTTTGCTGGCTAAAATATGGGCCATTAACGGGATGCCTCTGTATAGCATATATGGGCTATTACCATTTGATTCAGACGCTTATGTTTCCTACTGTTATGTATGGTTATGACTTGGTTAATGTTTCATTACTTTAAAATTAATTCAAACACTTTTTAATATACCTTTATATTTTTTAGACTAATATTTTTAGAAAATAAACCAAAATGCAAGAGTTTCAATCATCACAACCCAATTGTATATATCTAGAACAAGATGCCAGTGTCGCAAAAAAACTGTCAGGAATTAAGTTTTTATTTCTAGTTTATTATGCTCTTTATAAGTAAAATGAAGAAAAAAGGATGCCACGGAAGATTTAACTACAAATCTATTCTAGTTTCTTATATCTAGAAAGGGATAAAACACAGCAAAGTCGGATAAAAAAAAGAAAAATGGATAGGATAGAAAAAACAAAAACTTAAATGGGGCACGGCGGGGCGGGCTTAACGGCGCGGGGCAGGGCAATTTTTTGAAAAAATGCTAAATGGGGCAGGGCAGGGCGGGTCAAAATCTTAGCGGGTCAAAATCTTAGCGGGTCAAGGCTTGCCCTGCCCCGGCCCGCCCTGCCCCATTTGCCATCCCTTCGCTTCCATAGAAATCTTCAATGTGATTCAATATACAGATCAGCAGATAAGTAATATCAAACAAAAAGAGACTGGCATATGTGAAATGGAATGCCTGGGGGAACACATCATTAAGTCAGTCTGTCTAAATGAGGAGAGCAACCCCCAAAACCACCACCCTTGGAAAAGGAATCGTCTCTCTCCACAAGAAAAAAGAAAAAGGAAAGCTGTTACAGGAGCTCAAGTAAAACTATTTTGATTTATAGTATAATCTGCGAGGCAAACTGTTACAAAGAGAGGATGTAGCCTCCAAAACATTAAAGAAATGGAAGCATTGACAACTTACTGCAAGGTAGATACCCAAGCCTTAGCTGCACCGGGGGTTTCTGCACATAGGAAGTAGTCCTTCTTCTGTGGAGTGCCAATATCTGAGTACAGTTAAGAATCAAAGAAGCAACACAAAAAGTTTCCAAACGGGTACAACGATTTGGAACTTCCCATTTATATGCCGGGGGAAGGGGGGTTCCAGGCGATCGGAAAATAAAAGAAATGGTTAATATATTCAAGATAATTACGTATTTACAAAATCCCATCTCAATTCATCCTGGGGGCAGCAGGGAAAATAGGACAAGAATCTTAGAAAACAAAGTTGGATACAGAAACAGCAGCCATCATATTTTGGCAGTCCACTGAAACCGAGAGACAGGGAACAAGATTAGTCACCAGGAAGAGTGAAGGAATCTGGTCTTGAAAAAACAGACTTTTACTCATCCCAAAAATTATCTTATAAGCTTACTGGAAGTTTACAGGAGATAATGCTATTGTGCTATTGGCATCGAATAATATGGTACCCTTGATTGTTGGCTCATTCCTCCTGGCCCTAGAAACCAAATGAAAGAAAACTTGAACAAGGAAACTAACATTGGATAGAGAATTTGAAACTATAAGAAAATGTCTAGCCCAACAAAACCTACTTGTATTCCATTTTTCCAGTTGTTGGATCCAATATCACCCATCTCTCGTTCCACTTCCTCAGCTGTTCAACAAGCCCAAAAGGTTTTGTCAAATTGGCAAATCAGGAAGTTTCGAAAACTTTCAACAAATGATTGAAACTAAATAATATAGAATGACAAATTCAATGTCCATCTAGTAGACAAAGAACCCATATGTTAACGACTTCACCAACAAATGATCTTACTTTATTCGCAAGTCCAAGTTTGTTTCACAAGTTTTGGGAAAGAATTTGACTTCAACTTGAAATAATTATTTCAAGTCGCAATAGTGATTTCAACTTCAAATAACTTGTTTAAACTCTACACACAAATCTTCAACTTTCAAGAAATCTTTTCCTTAAATAATTATAGCTATCCAAACACAGCTTCAACTTCAACTTCCACAAACTTAATTACCAACTGGAACCTCAAATATATTGTTTTCAACTTCAACTCAAATTGTGTCCAAACACATACTGAAAGACCTCATCAAGCAACAGGTGAATAACGAGATAACAATGACTTGACTTAGTTATAGCTGAGCTGGATGCCGAGTGCCGCATGATTTACATTATCTCCTCAGTAAGTGAAATGCAGTCTTCTGGATAGAGCTCTACGGAATGCACTACCTAGTGAACAACTTTAGAAAACCAGCAAGGAAGCAGAAGCCAATACCTAACACCAAAACAGCATCTGAAAGTTTAACGTCGCCTATATTCAGCTAAATTTATATTTTTAGCAAACATCTTCTAAAGGGGTAAGCAAAAAGCTTTCAGCACAACCTTAAGCATCCTATAAGATCCTACTTATATCGAACTCATAGTTTTTGCAGTGACTCGGATCTATGGTTTTGGTCGTAGAAAATCTGCCAAAAACCTAAACCAAGCTGACCATATCAATCGTGTAGAAAAATTTAATTAGTTTGCTACATAGATAAAACCTCTAAAGAAGAAGAAAAAAAATATGAGAGCTTCCAGCAAAATTATTAGGTGCTAGGTGCTAATTAGAAGAAATGGATTCAGATCCCTCCAGTTTCAATTGTAGATGGAGCACGTAAACAACGGGTTCAACTGATCCCAGTATTTACACAGAGTACAGATACATATGTAAAAAACACTAAAATTAAAAAATGTTACATTTTGAACCAATAATTTAAGTATGATGAGTTCTGTGATAAAATCTAACGGTTGAACCTATCAAATTAAAATTCTAGATCTTCTCTATCCAGTTTTCCATTGCAGATTTTGATGTGCAACATGCAGAATAATTTATTTAGTTCTGCAGGTAGATAACACCTCAAAAGGAAAAAAATTACAAGAGAACTTTCCAAAAAAATTATTAGGTGCTATTTAAAAGTGATGGACCACGATCCCTCTAGTTTACCAACACAGGTTTTGATGTGCAACACGTACTGAAGCTAGAAGGGCAAAGATTTTGTTCCTTAAACTCAGCTTCTAACCTAAAGTTGAGGTCAATAAGACGTCAACTGGCAGCATGTTCAGAAGTAGCATAAAATACGGAGCCACAAATAATGTTTTGATAAGGTATGGAGCCACCAAAAATAGACGATGTTTGAAAGCTTCCTTCTGTTATATGAAGGACTTTTTTTTTTCTTCTTTGTTTTCTTTTTTGTTTTGGTTGAAAAGTTCAATTATATGAGAGAATTGAATAACTAAATCATGAGAACCACGTCTTTGGAAGATTCTTCATCCTATTTTTTGATAAAGAAGATTCTCTACTTTGCAATACAGCTTCTATGCGAAGGTATTCCCATTACAACAATCAATTATACTTTTTTTTATTGTTATACACCAATCAATTATACTTTTCATTAGAAAATCCTTTTTAGACAATATGGAGGACTAAAATGATTTGGTGATATATATCGCCCCTATAGAACAAAGTATACTACACAACCAAAAGAAAAAGTGAAACTCCACAAATCTTGGGAACGATTAGCATTTTTCCGAAAGTCTTATAATTTTATTCTAGTTTAGGGAAAAGAAACTTTTAGGATTTTTGGAACTAACTCATCACACTTTGAGCAAATAAACATTAGGAAGTAGAGGTGGACTTTCTAAATTTTAGCATGTATATACTTCTTTAATGCCATGTGCTAATATTATATTTATAGCATAATAGTTTTTTGTTGAAAAGTCAACAATTTCATTGAGGACACACCAATCAGTACATAATGTGAGTTCACATGACACCTCCAAAAGATTCATCCAATGATCTAAAAACTATAGGACATCTTGTTGTCTCACAAAATAATGAAACAAAAAGCTCTTAATTCTCTACGACAAACTTTTAACCGCTTCAAAAAGTTTTCTATTTCTTTTTTCTATAAATCAGCTAGAAGGTGCATCTAGGCAAATTTCCATAACTCTATCTTCCTAGCATCTCGTTTTCTCAATGTCTGACCAGGCAGTGCTTCCTCCACAGTCATATCCTTATATGTAAAGTCCATTCCACATCAAACATGGAATAAATTAGAGATCATATTTCTACTAGAAGCAGCAGATGGTCCACATCCTTATCCAAAAACAAACCCAACAAACTACTATCCCCTCCTCATCAAATTGTCTATCATGAGTATAGTGTTCCTATCTACACACCAAGTAAAGCAAGCCACTTTCTTTTTCTTAGGAGAATTCATCTTCCATATAGATCTTCATATGAGCCTTGAGTCATTGTTGTTATTTAGATGAACACAATATGATTCCATCGAAACTCTTCATAGATAATCCCCTTCATAACACAATCTTCTTCTCCAAATTTTTTGTAATTGTAGATCATTCACCATATTCATCACATCATCCTATTCCGACTCTTGAATGGATCTTCTATACATGTCCAAGGACACTTGGCTTCTATCTCTTTTAAGGACATCAACTATTTATCTTTTCAAAAACAAACGAGAACATCAACCAAAGTAGCATCCTTATTTGTTCTGGTCATAAATATAAATGTATGAACTCATCTTTCATAGTTGAAATCCCATTCGCACCGTCTAAGTAGCATCGATTAGATTTGCCATTCTCAGAGTGTAATGCCAATGTATCTTGAGAACTCATTCCATTCCTTCGTAGTTCCAAACTTCCAATACATAAGCTAGTCTTGTACGAGGTTATTGCTCTCCAGGAAACATCCATGTTTTACTAGTATCACCTTAACCTTCCTAATAGCTCCTCGCAGACAAATCTTAATAACAATTTCTTTAATGAAGATTTACAAAAGGTGCTTAAAGTGTTGCAATCAAGCATGTTGCAACAATTTCCAGAAAATACTTGCCGAAAAATATAAAGAATACATTTTTAATCACATTTAATAACGCCTAACTTGCAATTACAAAATCTTCATCAAAATACCATCATGGACTTACTTTTTAAAATTAAACTACACGAAAGGCTGATTTTGTGGTCGAGGAATCAGCTCACTAGTCACTATAATCTTTCCTCAACATAGTCCAATTGACAAACTCTTTTAAGTTATGCATTAGTGTTCCAGCATAACTGAGCAGTTCATAACCAGTATCGGAATTAAAAGAGTCAAAATTCAGATTATGCCATTGACCCACATGATCTGAATCTTGTAAATCACACATTAAACAACATAGAAAAGGTTAAATGATACCAAATACCAATTTCCTCTATATCCCTTCTGCTCTATTGATTTGCCTTTTAAGACAAATTACCTATACTTAAAAGAAGAAAAAAAGGACAAACGATTATGGCTTACAGTCTCAGATCGTTTGAGAAGTGGGCCTTGTAGTAAATTCCGTCCAGAACCAGAAGCCAATTGCCGTTTGATCTTCTCTAAATTTGTCTTTGTATCTGCATCTCCCTTTTAAGAAAAACCCCATTTTAGTCTTCGTTAGGAAAGTGATTTGTACGGGTATTAAATTAGGGTATAAGAAAAATTGGGCACTTACCAGAGGAGCTCCATTAGAAGCCATGGGTGGAAGGTTGGTTGAGAAATGAAGAAGAGAAATCGCAGTGGTTGTTTGAGAAAGGGCTATATTAAGTGAGACACGCGCTGGATGATGAGCGTAGGGTCTTTTACTACTAGGGATTGTGACTTGGTCCGTCTCGATTGATAGGGGTGTTCAAAGCCGATCTGAAACCGAAAACCGAACCGAACCGAAGCTTAATGGCTTACTGGTAACGACTTAACGGCTTAACGGACGGGGAACGGATTAAATTTTTTTTATTAACGACTTATCGGTTTGGGGGCGGATTATTCAATTTTCTTAACGGATAATCCGTTAATCCGTTAAGAATATATATATATATATATATATATATATATATATATATATATATATATATATATATATATATATATATATATATATATATATATATATATATATATATAATGAGTCCAGTAATGGAATATAGAATTGATCAAATTTTGCTAAATAGGAGTATAGGAATATAATCAATTTAACTGGAAGTAGAAGTTGAATAAAAAGTTTCTGATTTATTACAACACTAACAAAAATAAAAGAAATTGATTCAATATCTATCACTTCCAGAGCAAAATGACATACATAAATTGCTTATATTTTATGAACATTAATTAGATGAAACAACAGATCTGTCCCCGAGAAACTAATGAGACTAGACCTTAATTAGAAAGTTGGGAAATCTAAAGAAAAAAGGAACACACGTTTCACAAACCTTAATGATTTCAAGAGGAAGCTGTTGTCGAAGAGAAGCGCAAAGAGTAATCATTTCTTGTCATTCTTTTTTAAACCAAAGTCATGTCAAGTCTATATTTTTTTGCTTATTTTCCTTCTTCTGGTAGTACTGCTGGATTCCTAGAATCATTGATAATTTTGCTAGGCCGATAAACCGCCCGATAACCACCCGAATAGAGCTAAACCGATACCAATCCGCCTGATACCTTATCGGGCGGCTAGCGGATTAATACATTTAAAAGCCGATAACCGATAAGTCAAACCGTTAAAAGTAAATAACCGCCCAATCCGCCCGATAAGCAGCCCTATCTTGGACCTGCTGGTGAATGTTGTTATTCTTGGCTTCGTGTACGGTGTCCGCTATATGCCTTCCAGCCAAATTATATTTGGATATGTAGGTCCATTCGAGAGAAAACTGTTCCTACCAATGTTTTTTTCATACCCAATCTCGAATTCAGAGTTCAAACTAAGAATAACCTCATGTGCTATAGTACATTCTTCGGTGGTGTGGTGAATGTTATTATTCACGACTTCATTCAACAGTCTTTTATATAGGAGGTTAAAATTTGCTTTTAAGTTTATATATAAACTGAAAATATAATGATTTTTATACCATCAGCGGTCATTTGATTAATGGGATTAAGATACTAATCTCGAAATAAAATATAAAATTATATTTGCCATATTTGATTATGGGAATTTTCTTGTACCAAATTATTGATATTAGCAATCCCGCATTAAATGTGTCATAATGATCACAAGATTAAAATTTCAGAATTATTAATCTCTGGATATCGAGTTTGGAATCAAACAACCCCTTAGATTCATTAAACTAGGGCGAATTGCATAAACACTCATGTAATTTATTATAATATATTAGAAGATGAAGCGCTTAGAGAAATGTATTTGTCTTTTTTATCATTGAATAAAATAATTATTTAATTATTTTTCTAACATTTAACTATATAATAAGTAAAGGTTTGTGTACGACCACGGGTATTTCTGAAAATATCATTTACTTTATGGGCAATTTAGTAATTTTTGTCATTGCAACTTTAGATAAAACTTGGGTCAAGACTTTCTGTTCTTGCTCCAGTTTTAGTTTGCCCTATTAGCTTACATATTTTATTGCTCATGTTTCAATTTGTCTCACATTCTTGGCCTTCACTCTTTTAAGTGCGAGCTTAATAATTTGAGGAAAACACAATGTCTCTTTCTTTTTGCATTATCTGTTGGTAAGTTTATCCATCTTTGTTTAATTGTTCTATTTGAATGTGGTGCGACCTCTCTGGTTCGATGAGTTATTTGTGCAATTTTTCTTTGTTTATTCCATAATTTGGTGATTATATGTTAGTGTTCTATAGTATTGTTTTGAGTTGCTTGAATTTTTACATGCATGTCAGTAATTGCACCTAATCTGCTCATGTATTATGAAATTTGTCTTTGTTACCAACTAACTAGTCCACAATTAAGTTGCTTTTACTAAAAATTTAAGGTATCAAAAGTGTTGCTGCAAGATTGGCTCTCAGACAATTAATTGTTTCTTGTCCTTTTGGCTTCATGTTTGCTCTGTTACTGAAAGTAACTTTCATTCCTCTCCTCTTTGTATCCTTTTTTTCTTTCACAGTTTTCTCTGCTTGGGTTATGAGCTTTCCTTCTTCTCTCGAATAATTTCTGCTGAGTTCTTTTTTCAAACTTCCGATGTTTCTGTTTAGTTTCTTTAGTTACTTTAACTATTACAGTTTTCTATTTTATATTGTATATGCAAAGTTGATTATTTAAAACTAAGAAATAGGGAGATGAAATCATGTTGTTCTCTATTCCATTCTACTCGCTACCAAGTCATACAACAAAGTATTCGTGGTGATCTTCATTGGGATTCAACTGAGGTAACTCAATTAGATAAGTGTTTAATCCTTAGTTCTATTATGAATAACCTTGCGTCTCTAACAGAAATTCAGGAATTTTTGTGTATGTGATAATATCGTTCATTTATTTCTGTAGGCAGTCTGTCATAAGATCCATTCTGGTGCATCATTAAAGGTGAGTTTGTATTTTTTTTTTACTTGGACACATTTTTAGAAGTTCAAAACGAAAAAAAACTATCATTGATAGGATACTTTCAGAAACATGTCTGGTCGTACACGAACCTTTACTTATTATATAGTTAAATATGACTTCTCTATGACAATGAGAAAAGCGTGAATCTCGCTGACAACTTTAAGCATGGATAGTTGCATTAGCTTGAAATAAAGGGTAGCGAGTGTGATTAAAAGACTTTAATTGACTTTTAAGTTGATAATGCGTTGATGTTTTCATTGAATATTTCGTCTCATTTTAGTTAAGGTTTAGAAAGCCGACAATTTTTGTCTTTAGGAGTCTTGGTTTTTGTGTCTTGAAGTGTAAAATTGGTTTCTACGACATAAATATTGTAAGAAAATTTGGCAAGTTGCACAAGTGAGGGTAATCTATTATTGAAGCTTTTTTCTTGAACTTTCATTATCGAGGGACATGAGCTACTCTCCAGGATGATGCATGACCAATTTTAATGCTTTTTATTATTTTTTTGTGCGAAAGATAATATTGCATTAAACATAAATAAAGCTACTACAGAGAAGGTGATGCTTGCGCATCAAGAAGGTAGTTGTTGTCTATTTATCTATTACAAGGATTAATACTATCTATTCTAACATTGTTATCCACCATATTATCTCCATTGGAAGCAGCCGTTTGTTGATCATTGTCATAGATTACAAAAGTGTTGCGATTCATGTCCTCCTCTTGTTCCTGTTGTGTGCATGTTGTCTTCCTAAAACGAGTTTCTCCTGCCTGATTCCTTTGCAAAAAGATGCTGACAAAATCCGGTGGCTCTTCAAAAATAGATGGTTTTCCAGTAGAGGCCATGTTGCATCCCGCCTTTACTAAACCATCAACCACCTCATTCCCCTCTCTGTAGGTATATGCAATGGTAACACTATGAAGTTGGTCCATGAGGTACCTACAATCATCGAGTATATTAGTATAAATGATCTTGTCTTTTTTTAACATTGTAAGTACCTCTGATGCATCGATGTTTATTTCCAACGGGACCAAATTGTATGTGTTTGCCAATTCCAGTTCATAGAATAGAGCCTTTAGTTCTGCCTGGACGATGGTGGCATTGTCCAAATTGCCTACAAAACCTATTATCCAATTTCCATTTGAGTCGCGTATAGTTCCTCCTATACCTGCTTTCTGAATTAACGTTGATATAGCTCCATTTGTATTTAATTTGTAGTAGTTTGGTTTAGGGGGTTATCCATTTGATAGGTTGCATTATAGGGATTTTGGTTGTTGCTACCTTTGCAGCTAAATAGGTAAATTCCTGTGCATGATTAGTAATTTTTTTAATAAGTGATAGGTGTTGCAGTGTATTATTAAAATTGTGATTGCTATGATTAATCCAAATGTCCCACAATGTGTACGAAATAAAAGTTTTGCTATTTATATGGTAAGGCATGTTGTTGTACTTTGTATTAATGAGTTTCATTAACCAATCTGATGGTTGAGAGTATGTAGTTATATTGTTGATCAAGTTTGGTATACCTAATTCATTCCATATATGTTTTATGTTAGAACATTCTAAAATATATGATTAATAGTTTTCGGGTCTGTATTACAAATTTGACATCGGTCGTCTACTGTGATTCCTATATAGTGTAGGTATTTTTTTGTTGGCAACATGTTATGCATTATAAGCCAAAGGAATGTTTTTATCTTGGATGGTATTTGAATCTTCCAAATCCAATTATAAGCGAGTGTGTGTTGTTGTAAATTTAAATCCTGCTGTAACAATTGTGAATACATTGATTGGACAGTAAATTTACCATTGTTGGATAATCCCCAAGAGATAGTGTCCACTTTGTTTGTGTGGATAGGTACATTAACCCTATTGAATTCATTTTTAAAAGAGTTTGTAATGTGAAAAGGTATTTCTACCCATTTTCAATTATTATGATCTCTGTAAGTGTTAATAGTTCTCGTAGTATGTTCTAAAAGTATAGGACCATGCACTAAGGATCTAACTGTGGTGTTAGGAGCAATCCATGGCTCCGATCAGAAGTTTATTTTCAAATTTGTACCTACCTACAATTGAATGCCATTTTGGCATTTTTTCCAACCTAACATAATGTTTTTCCAAATATGAGATGAATTTTGTATTATATGTTTGTTTTTATATTTATGAATAAGTGTATTTGCCCATAGTTGATTAGGTGAATGAAATAGTCGCCATGCCAATCCTGCCAGTAGTGCCTTATTAGGCCTCCTACATTTTGGGCATGATAACTCTTTTCCAATTAACTAAATGAATCTTTCTTTTTTTGTTGAGTAGTTTTCTATAGGAAATTGCGCATGTATTGCTCTATTTTGTGAATAATATTTTTAGGAATTGCAATGTATTGCATTATGTGGTTTGCTAAACTAGAAAGTGTTGATTTAATGAGAGTAATTCGTCCTGGTAGTGATAGGAAGTGAACTTTCCAGCCTGCAAGTCTAGCCTTGAAGTTATCTAATAAAAATTGGAAATCTGATTTATTAAGTCTATTTTGAAACATTGGGAAATCTAACTATTTTCCAAATTGTTTCCCTTCATTCATACTAAAGCGGGGGAGGATATTATTTTTTTCTTCAGTAGCACAGTTATTAAAGAAAAAAGTTCTTGATTTTTGGAAGTTAATAGTTTGTCTTGATAGGTTAGTAAAGGTGTTAAGAGTATTGATGATAGGCTATAATTACGTATTTTAGTCGCTTATTACACTTAAATTTACTGCACTTTAATCGAGTTTGAGTTTTAATCGCTAATGTCTTGCACTAATTGGGGACAGGAAGGGGTGAGCCATCAAGAAGAGCTTTAATTGCATGTGATATAGTGTGTATGCCTTTCTCAGCAAGTGGGTTAAATGTACTGGACATTCATATATTGAACAAATTTGCACCGTGTAAACTACTATGGGTTGTTAGTGCAAAGAAGGATATCCTTCGGATACAATGGATACATAACTATTACATCAAAGGGCAAGATAGCATGAGGATAGATACTCCTAAACAAGCATGCTGGCTTGTTAGGAAGATTTTTGATATCAGATATTGGTTTCTGGAAAAGTATACAAGTGCTCAGTTACACAGGTGTTGATATCCAATTTTTTCTATGTATTTTTATATGCAAAATACTTTCAAAATAGTATATATGTGCATATATAAGTATGTCCAAATATTTTAGCATTTTTCTTAATTTTTAAAAGATTTTAAATCAATTTATTGCCTATTTTAACAATACAAAAACCAATAATTGTTCCTCAAATAATCATTTTGGTGATTAACTTATTTTATTCTCACATTTATACCAAAATATAGCTAAGGTAATTTTTACTCATTTTTACAAATTTATTTAGTATTTTTAAAGCTAAATTGCATATAATTACAATTTTAGCCTATTTTAAGATTTAATAGCATTTTATAATTATGAAATTAATTCCAGTATTTTTTAATTTAATATTTGGGTATTATTAATTAATTTAGTACATTTAATTTGTTTCAGAAATCATTTTACCTATATTTATAAAATAAAAGGGAAAAAGTGGCTACTTAAAATCTAGCCCTAACTATTTCAATTTTGGCCTAAAATCAGCCCCCAATTAAACCCAATTTTTTAAACGGACCAGCCCAATTCAATTTAACCCGCCCCTAACCCAACTAAAGTCTACCCGACCCAGACCCCCTCTTATCCTGGCCGTTGATCTCTGAGATCAACGGCCCCTACCCATTCTTGCCTTTTTAATCCAAACGACTACCCTAATCCCCTCATTTTCTCTTCTATCAGCCGCCTCTAAATGCTCCACTCCCTCAAACTCTCTCGAATGTTCTCAAAACCCTAATCGCCTCCTATCGTCTTCAATCTCAAAACCACCGGAATCCATGGCTTCTCAGGCCATGGAAGCCCTACACTCACCCCTCCTTACTCTTATACGCCTGGTACTTGGAGGTTCGAGGTCTGACCTCGAAGGTTTCCGCTCATATCTTCGCCGATCCAAGGTTCTACGGTCATCTTCGGCCTTGCTCCGGCGTACAATGGTGTTTTGAGCCTGGTTCTGACTTCTCCGACTCAGATCAGACCTTTTCCAAGCCTTTCTCATTTCTAGGGCTCTTCTGAAATCCTAACTCTTCGAGGTTTTCTCCGATCTTTTTAGATCTGTTATGTATCTATGCTCTACTTGAGTTTTCAAAATGATTTCCCTAACTTTTCTTTCAAAATTACTTTTCAAAGTTCTTCTTTTACGATCTAGGGTTTTTTGAAAATGCTTAAATGCCTATCTGATCTTCTTCTCCTTTCCTTTTGTATGTATTTGACGCTACTGTGTCTTTATGCTTTCCTTTTACCACACATGTTCTGTGCTTTCTATCTTTTATTTTCCTACTATGTTTCTATACCATGCGCTCACATGTTTATCTTACTATGTTTTCCTATATGTTCTTTTGCTATACTTTTCGAGTGTTCTTGTGTTCTTCTACTGTATTTCTCTACTAAGTTCTTAAGTCTCTTTATTTGCCTTCTACTGAACCTTGTTTTAAGTTTCTTCTAAAAGACCTATTTAAGCATGTTTTCCTCTACTGTTTCTTCTACTCTCATTATGCTTCGAATTTCTTCACTCTGTTTGCTTTGAAATTTCTACTGAAGTTGTTTGTTTTCTCATGAGTTTCTGAAAGAAATCTCTGAGCCTGTTTTGACTACTTGCTTCCTCATCTCTATACTTGACTTGAGGTGGAAACCCTAGAATTTGGGGGTTCTGTCGAGGTTTGGTCATGTGATTGAACTAGGGTTCTGTTTGAGAACCCTTGACTTTTTCAGACTAATCTCTGAGTTTATGAAGTAAGTTTGAACTTCTTTGTTTGCACACAATTTTGAGTTTTTTTTAAATTCTTCTACTCTAGACTCTTCTACTGATTGGCATGATAAGTTTCTCTCATGTTTAATGTGTCTGCTTGCTTTTATATGTGATAAATCTTTCTTCAAAAGGGTTTTCCAACTTGTGATTGATTCAGAATTCCTTTTAATAGGTCTAGTTGATTGTTGCTGATTTTACTTAAGTAAAACCTTTCTTCACCTTTTCTGACTGGGTTCATTCCTACAAATCTTTGGACTTCTGATTCTTGGCTGTTAATTGATTCCCTTGCCTTATTTGCAGAAACCGTGTACTGTCAAGACCTTATCCTTAAATAGACCTTTATGTATTTACCCCTATTATACTACTTTGCACAAAGTGTTTGATTAATTTCTTTCCTTAATGGGTTTATACCCGTTTGTAATCTGAATCCCTTAATTAAAGGGAAAACTTGTGTAATTGATTGACAATCAATTTTCAAACAATTCTCTTACCTTATTTCGGCTTGCCTTCTATACTATAAAAGGGCACAACCCCTTTCTCACCAGACACTTTCAACTCAACACTTTTATACTTCAGACTTCCCACCCACAATCTCAATTCTCTTCTAAACTCATCGTATTTTGACTGCCTATTTGCATTTTGGCTTTACAAGACTACTGCTTTCTTCTTACTTGTTTCTTTAAGACTGGTATGTTCTAGTTTTAGCTTCAACATCATCCCAATGTGTTTACTTATAGCCTTTACATCCATGTCTACTTTACTGTCTATGTGGAGTTAAATGTTTAACTGGCATGCTAATTTCTTTTTACCTGTTTCTGCTGTGAATCCCTGCACCCATGTTTCCTTCTATGTGCTTTGAGTTGTAGTTCAGGACATGACAATATGCAAGTTATTGTTCATGTTTGGACTTGATCCCTTGGGGGATCCTGACTCCCAAAACAATGTGTTTTAACAGGCTTGTAGGGTGTGTCAGCACTTCTCACTGCTAGGTATGCCCACTAGCCTGTCCTTACTTCTTTACCACTTCCCATTTCCCCTTTTTCAAACTCTGCACTTACACTCACTCTTACCTTCTAAGTTCTGCCCCCCTCCTGTGAGCCTTGCCTTGGGACCTTGAGTTCCTTCTGAACTTGGACACCTGAGGACTGGCCCTTCTATACTACACTATGACTTAATCCTGCACATTTGGGTGTGAGCACTGCCCGGAGTCTATTTGGGGCTCTTAGGGAACTCTGTCACATCCAAATGAGAAAAAGGCTTTGGATCCTGATCTTTGGAGTTGATTCATCACATATTTCAGACATGGAGTCTGAATTAGGCTCCCCTTGGTTGTACTGTTAATTCCTAATGTAATTTTGCTTTTCTTATTCATTCTAGGTTGTAATAATTTGTAATAACTATTGGGAGTGGCTAGTGAAAAGGGATGGGAATGACTGTATGCAAAAAGGGGTAGATATCATGCCTATAGGCTTATTAATTTATGCAGATACCATACCTATTCCCGCATTCTCATTTTTAGATAACATGCCTATATGTTTATTAATTTCTGCATCCACGTAGATATCCTGCTTATAGGTTTACTTATAGAATTCTGCACTTGCATATAGACACCATGGCTATAAGAATTCCTGCATCATATAGACATCATGTCTATAGGTTTATGCATTCATATAGATACCATGTCTTTAAGGTTTTCTGCACTTCTGCATTATATAGATACTATGTCTATAAGAAAGTTCTGCATCTCTCATATAGATACCATGCTCGTAGTTAACTAGAAATTCAAATCCTGCATATGTATCCGTCAATAGACAAACCTGTCTATAGGATTTAAATAACTAACAATATTTAGATACCATTCCCATAGGATTTCTGCACTCTTGCTACGTCTGTAAAAATGTTTAAAATCAAAAACTCCTAGAAAGCATGCCTATAGGAACTATCAACCAAATCTGAACCGCCTCACTCGTTTTAAGTTTAATCTGTCAGTAGTAACGCATTATCAACTGCAGAACTTGTATTATTCTATTAAAACTGGCAACCTTTCTGTAATCAGTTTACTTCTTTATTTCTGAAACCAGTAGATGTCATGCCTATAGGTTTCGTCTAACACCTAGGCAAGCCTTAGGATAAAAGCTATAACTGCACCAGGTTTTGTTAATTACAACCAGCGGGCAGGCCAAATTCGGACTTCTTATTAGAAAATATGTGATAAATCAGCCTGCTTTAACTTATTAAGTTTGATTAGACCTTAATCAGTACATGCAAGACATGCTAAACTATATGCTTTTCTTTGATTTAAGGAGGTCTATTTGAGCCTTTCTATCTGTTTATGTGCTTTCCCAATACTTGCTACATATATGTTTTGATTGCCGCCTTAGAATTTTGTCCTTTTAAAACTATGAAGCTTCATACCCCTTCCCTTTTAGGATTAGTAGTCCCAAGTACCTCCAGGACTGATAGGATTGGGGTGGGTAATAGCATGCAATAAGTAACGAAACCATTCCGTGCTTTAATACCTTAACGAGGTGGGAAAGGGTAGATATGGATATGATGATCACGCGATAATAACACATGTAACCCCTCGTCAAGGAGCGATTACCAGACATTGTGTGGGGTTATCCATATTATTTATAAACCTAGGACCCCCCTTCCCTTTACTTATTTATTACGTTGTTTACCTTTTAGAGTTTCAAACCGTTTTTCTAAATTTCAGCTTGCCTTTCACTTCTTTAATTTTATCTATTTGCAATCATTATGTGAAAACCCCCTCATATTTGAAACTCTTACTTGCTTACTTAAAGTCACAATTATAGCATGGTCGGGAACCACATTAGTGGATCCTGAGGGGTGCCTAATACCTTCCCTTCGGGATAATTTCAAGCCCTTACCCAATCTCTGGTTTTCTAAATCAAACTCTTCTTAGTGTCCTAATGCACTTTAATCATTAGGTGGCGACTCTTCTCTTTTAATAACCGTTAAAAGAATTGTCAATTTCATAAACCCGATTTCGTGAGAAAAAGGGTCGCGACAGCATGACGACTCTGCTGGGGAAACCCCATGTACGGTAGGCTTTTACCATTTCATGCTATTTGTGACCTTACGTTTCTTTACGTGTCTTCTTTTAATACCTTTAAGCATTTAATTCTTTCTTCTACTACGAAACTGACTTGGCTCTTTGTTTCTTTATTTTCTTTTAACGCTTTCCTTTACCGCTTTCCTTTAATACTGTTGTAAATTCTGAGAAATTGTTGTGATTATTACTTTATGAACGTGCAAATACGTGACAACTTGTTTGATTATTGTAACTGCATATTCAACATCATATTCCACTCGTGCCAAACAAAATACCATAGCAACGCTTATAATGAGTGTTTGCACCCTTCCGATATTATCACCCCGTAAATCCGACAAAGGCATATTTACGGTAAAACCAGTCGATCAACGGTGTAGTCGATGGTTCCGTGCCTTTCCCTCTTGAGTTGTCCGCTCAAGGGTACCAGTATAATACCCCATAGAAACCTTTACTCTGTTTAACTATGCATGTATCATGGTCAAACCTAGCCGAGTCAGTTATGTTATCCGCATAACGACTCTTTAAGATAGCCTTGTCCAAAGTCCACTGGGTTTCCTTGAAACCCAAATGGACACTACCACATTTTGTGCATTTATTTGGAGAACTAAATATTTTTATACCAATTATTGATATTTAATAGTCGAGTCTGGTGGGGGTAAGGGCCTAACATTCTTGTCTTGCAGAAATATGAGGCACGAAGTCCCCAGATTCGGCATGGTCACCAACATCCACCCAAAGTTGTTAAACTGGTGGGAAGATCTCCATTCCAATGATCAGACTCTTGTCCGGAAATACCTAGGAAATCTACCCTCTCTTTTGGAAATCCAACCCAACAACAAAATCATAGAAGCGACTACTCTATTTTGGGATGGTGATAGGTCTGTGTTTCACTTCGGAGAGATTGAGATGACACCCCTGCTAAGAGGAAATAGGAGGATTGGCTGGTATACCATGAGAGACCCCGGGTTTGTTAATGCCGGAAAATCGCAAGGGTAGAGGTTTTCTCAAAATGATAGGCCTAAAGAAGAATCCAGACTTGACATGTTTGAAGGAGTCCTACATTCTCTTTGATTATTTGTACGAGAGGTACGGTCATAGCAAATCCTACCGTACATATCCGGATGAGTTCACCCTTAACATTGTTGGGGCATATTCACCGAAGGGGCTTTGTCTTCATGTTCTGATTCTTGGGGATGATAGTGTTTCCAATGAAGAAAGTAAGGATCCACACCAGGCTAGCCATGGTCACCAAAACTTTGATGGAGGGAATTGGTGGACAACCATTTGCATAGTGCCCATGATCATCGTAGAGATATACCGAGCCTTGGAAAAATGTCGACAAGGAGCCCCACACTTCGAGGGCTGCAACTTGCTACTCCAGCTCTGGCTCATGGAGCATCTTCAAAGGGGTGAATATCGACAAGAGATTCAGCGTAGAGACTGGGACGATCATATAGCCTTCCATCAACCAAGGCGAATGAACTACATGCCCAACATGTTTGCTCAGCCAGAAGATGCCAAGGGGTGGGTGGAGCTGTTTGAAAATCTAACTGAGGATCAAATACAATGGATGTTTGAGTGGTTCCCTACTGAAGAGTTCATGGCCCGATCCAGGGACGCACCATTTCTGATACTGATCGGTTTGAGAGGAACCTACCCTTATGTCCCTCTTCGAGTTATGAGACAGGCTGGTAGGAAGCAGGTTATACCAAAGGTCGACAAGATGAGTCACTTCTGGGCTGACTTCCAAGCTGATGATAGTCCTTATAAATGCCAAGATCAGCATATGTGGCATTGTAAAATCATCATGGGAAGAGATACTATCGAACCAGACAAATACTATGCTGGCTGCACCCCATACTATTCAGGCTGGCTTGGGGATAATCACAATGGTCTGGGCTAACCCGGGTTTGTTCGAGGTCACAAAATCATCGATGAAAGGGCTGAAGAACAGGTCAAATACACCCAACTGCGCAAGAGGCTTCGGGAATGTGAAAGTGAGCACCGTAAGATTCAAGAAGCCCACCAAAAACTGATTGAAGAGTGGAAAGTCATGGCTGTCAGTGCCAACAAGCGATTAGGATACCTGGAACGAGGTTTGGTGGAGTTGGAAAGGAAGTTTCTCAAGAGGATCGAGGACCGCCAGAATGCTAAAGAAAACGAGGGTGAACACCTGGCTAGAGCCTACCTACTGCTGGGACTTCGCGAGCTGGTAAAGCTGTTCGATGGAGCCAAAGATGCCGAGTCTGGGGAAGGTCCTTCTAGGACCAAGAAGATATGAATTTACCTTTCCGTTTTATGAATGTAATAAGGCCAATGGCCATTAGTGACATTTTATTTTCTGTTATTTAGTGTCGTTTTGGGATTCGTCTTATTTTTATCAATAAAATGAGGCATTTAGCATTCTAAGTTCTCCAAATCAACTTGTCGCTAGGCCTACCTCGGGTACAATGAGGCTCCCAAATTAGGACACGATTTACATTCTTGCATTATGTGTTTAAAAATCGCAACATTCCTTTTCATAATCCTCACTAACTTGTTACCTTTTTGTTTTTACTTTTTGTTTATTTACTCCCCTCCTCAAAAGGTTAGTTCGTGTACTCTGGCATCGTCATCATATTCCACAAGATCAAAGGGCCCTCCACCCACTCCTCCTCCTAGTTCTATCAAAAGCAGGAATAAAGGAAAGATGGAAGATTTGAACAACACCATAAAGGAAAACTCAACTAAACGGGTAGAGGTCACTCATGGTGCTCAGGTCTCCAAAGAAAGTGCGTCCCAACTCGAGCAGAACCTGTTGAAATTTCAGGAGGAACTTGATCAGGTCTGGAATCTGGAAAACTTGTCATTTTTCCTCACCACTCCGGATTTCAATTTTCCAAACGCTTAGAACCCCACACCTCCACAAAACATCCCAAAACCACAAAACCATCTCGCTCCTCACCACCACTGCAATACATGCACACATCCAGCAATACTCCACTACTCATCCTAGAAACTTTGAACTCCACAAATGACCATTTCCACCATAACACCCCCATCTATGTGGAAACCATGCCACACTCCACCCAACCTGTTTCAAGTACACCCGAGTCTGATGACAAAGACTCACTCATCAGGAACTTGGCTGCAGAACTCAAGAAGTTAACTAGTCGAATTCAGGGTGTCGAAGGAAGTAAGGGGATTGAAGGGTTGAACTACGAAGACCTTTGCATATAACCAGATGTCGAACTACCCGAGGGGTACGAACCTCCTAAGTTCGAGATGTTTGATGGAACAGGGGATCCTAGATTCCACTTAAGAACATACTGCGACAAGCTGGTTGGAGTAGGGAAGGACGAAAGGATTCACATGAAGCTTTTTATGAGAAGTCTGAAAGGAGATGCTCTATCTTGGTACATTAGCCAAGACCCAAAGAAATGGTTGAATTGGATGAGTATGGCATCTGACTTCATGGAAAGATTCAGGTTCAACACCAAAAATGCACCGGATGTGTTCTACATTCAGAACTTAAAGAAGAAGCCCACGGAAACATTCTGCGAGTATGCCACTCGCTGGAGGTCAGAAGCTGCTAAGGTCAGGCCTGCTCTAGGGGAAGAACAAATGAACAAATTTTTCGTCCAGGCTTAGGACCCGCAATACTATGAAAGACTGATGCTGATCGAGAATCATAAATTTTCCGACATCATCAAGCTAGGAGAAAGGATCGAGGAAGGTATCAAAAGTGGTATGGTTACGAACTTGGAAGCCTTGCAAGCTACCAACAAGGCTCTACAGTCTGGTGGTACATCCAAGAAAAGGGACGTAGGTGCCGTAATGGTTGCACAGAGAACCAAATCCCGTGTCAAATACCAAACCTACCCAATGCCTCCACTCACATATCAACCTATTCCAAATTACCAAGCAACCTCACATTCTTACCGAACCCCACCACCTACTTATAAATCACCTCCACCTCCTACATATCAACCTACCTCACCTAGATATTCCCAACCCGCGCATGTCTACCAAGCCTACAATGCTCAGCCATCCCACTATCAATCACCTCCCACACGTCAAAATGTTCCTAGACCTCGACCAAATTTCGACCGTAGACCCCCCAAATAGTATACCGCCATTGCTGAACCGATTGACCAGCTGTATGAAAGGCTCAAAGCTGCTAGTTACGTCACCCTTATCCCTGCTATAACCCTTGAAAACCCTTCTCAGTGGGTTAATCCGAATAAATCCTGTGCATACCATTTCGACGTGAAAGGGAATACCATTTATGAATGCTGCTCTCGGAAAGACAAGATCCAGACTTTGATTGATAATAAGATCATTGTGGCAAAAGAGCATACTCTGAATGCCGCAACAACCCTCTGCCGGACCATAAGGGTGGAGGTGTTTACATAATTGAAATAGAGGATGATTGGGATCCCAAATGATCGATCGGTTTAATCACAGAAGGTGACAAACCAAAAAAGCCAATAGTCACCCTTAATCCGATTGTAGTCCAGACTCATCCTTCTGGGGATACCGAGGTAAACATATCTGTACCACTTGAGTTTGAAGCACCACCCCCTGCAAAGATGCCAACACCAATTGAGGTCGAGTTTGGGTCTCCAGCAAACGCACCCGCACAGTTTGAAGTTGCGGTTTTACCCTCCAAAATACATGCTCCGTTTGGAGTAAAGGTGCCCATTCCAGTAGCAATGTCAGTTGTAACACCATTCCATACAAATGCCATACCTTGGGATTATACAGCCGAGGCGAGAAGAAAAGGGAAGGTCAAGTTCGGGGAAGCCGTTGCGGCACAGGGTATGACAAGAACCGGCATGGTTTATACTCCGGAGCATTTAGTTGAGTCCAGTAAGCAGGCCTCTGGTCAGCCGACCATCATTGAAACTGGGCCCGACGATCTTTGGAGAAAGATACAAGCCAAGGAATACTCAGTCATTGATCAACTGAACAAAACACCATCACAGATTTCTATCCTAGCTTTGCTGCAAAGTTCCGATGTACATAAGAATGCCTTGTTGAAAGTGCTGAGCGAGGCATATATACCAAGCAACATCACCAGAGGAGAAATGGCAAACATGGTAGGTCAGGTATTGAAAAGTCACCAGATCACTTTTCATGAAGATGAGCTGCCACCAGAAGGGTTGAGTCACAGCAAAACGTTGCACATCACTGTGCAATGCGAAAATTATTTTATCACTAGGGTCCTGATTGATGGAGGGTCCAGCCTCAATATTTGTCCGTTGGTAACACTCGGAACATTGGGAAAGGGTCTGCATGAGATCAAAGACGGGACCATCAACGTCAAAGCTTTCGACGGTTCCCAAAGATCCACCATTGGGGAAATCAGTTTGTGCTTGCAAATGGGGCCTACTTGGTTCGATGTCAATTTCCAAGTAATAGATGTGCCTGAATCTTACAATCTACTGTTGGGACGACCGTGTATTCATGCCGTTGGGGCCGTAGCATCAACACTGCATCAGGCGGTGAAATTTGAATGGAACCACCAAGAGGTGATCATTCCCGGCGACAGTAGCAATCCCATATATAGTGGCCAAACCATCCCAGCGATCGGAGGAAGGAGAAAGATAGGCGGGGAAACCTATCACCACATCGAGCGAGTCAACGCTGTTGACAAAGACAAATGGTGGGACAACAAATTTGAAAGCATATTGAACTGGAGCAGATATGAACCTGGCAAGGGACTTGGCAAGAACCTCCAAGGAATCGCCAAGCCTATCAAACTGAAGAAACATGGCACCACTTTTGGTCTGAGATACGAGTATACTTAGTAGGAATTCAACAACTGGTCGCCACCATGGCGTGGTCCATACTACCCACTGGAGCAGCCAATACCACATTTGGAGCAGACTTTCCAGCCGACCGATGTTATCTATGGGTCGGAAGAAGAGGAAGTACTAGCAGCTGTGAAAAACTTGTTCTTAGAGGACAATGACATGGATTGTTGTGTTGTTCTCGAGGAGGAGGGGGAGGAAAACCCTTCCATACAACCTGTAAGCCGGGGAGCATGCCTCAATAACTGGACCATCAGAACTACCAGAGCCCGGAAAGCTTCGGGGTAGCAAGGCTGAACAAAACATCATGCATTATCTTTTACTTTTACTAGTTGGCTTTCCTTTCGCACTTTAAATTTTTCGCAAATAAGACCTTCAAACATTCAAAACAGTTATGGAATTTATCAAAGCATTTTAGTTTCTTTAAAATATTACTCTTATTATTTTCTCTCATTACTTCATTTATACAGCATTACTATTACTTATATTTATGAACCAATGATTGTGACATGCAACGAGACAACGCAACAAACGGACATAGATTCAGAGGAAGATGATATACCGGAGGAGATTGTTAAAGAAGTTGAGAATTTTGAGAATAGACCTAAGTCCAACCTGGACTAGACTGAGGTTATTAACCTAGGAGATGCAGAAAATGTCAAAGAAACCCGCATCAGTGTTCATTTGTCACCATCAGAAAAGGAAGATTATACAGATTTTCTAAAGGAATATGAGGACATATTCGCCTGGTCGTACGACGACATGATTGGTTTGAGTAAATCTATTGTGGCCCACAAGCTGCCAACCGATCCAACATGTCCGCTGGTAAAGCAAAAGCTCAGAAAGTTCAAGCCTAACATGAGCTTGAAAATCAAGGAAGAAGTCACTAAGCAGGTCAAAGCTAAGGTTCTCAGGGTAGTAGAATATCCGACATGGTTAGCCAACATTAGGCTAGTACCGAAGAAGGATGAGAAGGTTAGAGTCTGTGTCGACTACCAGGATCTCAACCGGGCCAGTCCAAAGGACGACTTCCCCTTACTAAACATACACATCCTGATTGACAATTGCGCCATACATGAGTTGCAATCATTTGTAGATTGTTTCGCTGGGTATCATCAGATCTGGATAGATGAAGAAGTTGTTGAGAAAACGGCCTTCATTATTCCATGGGGAATGTACTACTACAAGATGATGCCATTCGGGTTGAAGAATGCAGGGGCCACCTACATGAGGGTCATGACTACTATCTTCCATGATATGATACACAAGGAGATAGAGGTGTACGTAGATGATGTTATTATCAAGTCCAAGAGAGCCACCAATCACATGGGAGATTTGAGGAAATTCTTCAATAGACTGCGAAGGTACAATCTAAAACTGAATACCGCAAAATGTGCATTCGAGGTTCCTGCTGGAAAACTACTTAGGTTTATTGTGAGTCGTCGAGGCATAAAACTGGATCCATCAAAGGTCAAAGGTATTCAAGAACTGCCACCGCCAAAGAACAAGAAGGATGTGATGAGTTTCTTGGGGAGACTTAACTACATTAGCCGATTCATAGCACAATCTACAATTATCTGTGAGCCGATCTTTAAGATGTTGAAGAAGGACGCCGCTACCAAATGGACTGATGATTGCCAAAAAGCTTTCAACAGAATCAAGGAATACCTATCAACACCACCAGTCCTAGTTCCACCTGAGCCAGGTAGACCTTTATTACTCTACCTTGCAGTATTGAATGGAGTGTTCGATTGTGTTCTAGGGCAGCATGATAAAATAGGGAGGAAGGAGCAGGCCATCTATTACCTCAGTAAGAAGTTCACCCCATATGATGCCCGGTATTCACTATTGGAGCGCACCTGTTGTGCTTTGACTTGGGTAGCTCAGAAGTTAAGGCACTATTTCTGTGCCTATACTACATATCTCATATCAAGGATGGATCCTTTGAAGTAAATCTTTCAGAAGCCCATGCCCACTAGCAAGCTGGCCAAGTGGCAGATCCTGTTGAGTGAATTTGACATTGTCTACGTGACTCAGAGAGCAATCAAAGGACAAGCACTAGCAGATCACCTTGCTGAAAATCCCGTGGACGGAGAATACGAACCCCTGAAAATATATTTTCCTGATAAAGAGTTATCATTCATCATTGCATAATCCTATGACGGTTGGAGAATGTTTTTCGATGTAGCAGCAAATTTCAAAGGAGTTGGCATAAGAGCAGTCCTAGTATCAAAAACCGGCTAGCACTATCTGGTATCTGCCAAGCTCAGGTTCCCGTGCACCAACAACATGGCCGAGTACGAAGCCTGCATCTTAGGGCTCAAGATGGCTATTGACATGAACATCCAAGAGTTGCTAGTAATTAGGGATTCAGACCTACTTATACATCAGGTCCGAGAAGAATGGGCGACCAAGAACTCCAAGATACTCCCTTATCTGCATCACGTACAGGAGTTGAGAAAGAGGTTCACAAAGACAGAGTTCCAGCATGTTCCCAGAGTCCAGGATGAGTTTGCCGATGTATTGCTACACTATCATCCATGATACAACATCCAGATAAGAACTTTGTTGATCCCATTCCGGTAAAGAACCATGATCGGCCAGCTTATTGTGCTCATGTTGAGGAAGAAGCAGACGAAAAGCCTTGGTTTCATGATATCAAGGAATATTTGACAAAAGGAGAATACCCAGAACTTGCAAATCCTACTCAGAAATGCACATTTAGGAGGTTGTCCAACAATTTCTTTCACGGCGGAGGAATCCTGTATAGGAGGACTCCTGATCTGGGATTGCTAAGATGTGTCAACGCAAAAGAAGCATCTAAACTGCTAGAAGAAATCCACGCTGGGACCTACGGTCCACATATGAATGGCTTTGTTTTAGCGAAGAAGATACTCCGGGCTGGTTACTTCTAGATGACTATGGAGACAGATTGCATCCAATACGTCCGAAAGTGCCACCACTGCTAGATACATGCAGACATGATAAAGGTTCCTCCAAATGAGCTTAATGCAACAAGCTCGCCATGGCCGTTGGCCGCCTGGGGAATGGATTTTATCGGACCAATCAAACCCGCCGCATCAAACGGACATAGGTTTATCCTAGTAGCAATTGATTATTTCACCAAATGGGTTGAAGCAGCATCTTACAGGGCAGTGACTAAGAAAGTCGTGGCAGATTTCGTCCGCGACCGTATCATGTGTCGGTTCGGAATTCCAGAGTCAATCATTAATGATAATGGCTCCAACCTCAATAGTGATTTGATGAAATCCATGTGTGAAACCTTCAAGATCAAACACAAGAATTCTACAGCTTACAGACCTCAGATGAACGGAGCCGTAGAGGCCGCCAACAAGAATATCAAGAAGATACTAAGGAAAATGATAGAGAAGCATAAGTAGTGGCACGAAAAGCTCTCATTTGCTTTATTGGGATACCGCACCACAGTCCGCACATCGATAGGAGCGACCCCCTATATGCTGGTTTACGGTACAGAGGTAATCATTCCCGTTGAGGTAGAAATTCCTTCCTTAAGGATCATACAGGAAGCAGAGCTCGACGACGCAGAGTGAGTGAAGAGTCGTTATGAGCAACTAGCTCTTATAGACAGAAAGAGAATGAATGCAGTTTGTCATGGTCAGCTCTATCAGAACAGAATGTCCAGAGCCTTCAACAAAAGAGTCAAGCCGAGACAGTTCACACCGGGGCAGCTGGTGTTAAAGAAAATCTTTCCACATCAACATGAAGCCAAAGGGAAATTCTCTCCCAACTGGCAGGGTCTGTACATGGTTCATCGGATTCTAATAGGAGGAGCCCTCATACTCGCAGAAATGGATGGAGAAGTCTGGCCAAAGCCGATCAATTCAGACGTAGTCAAGCGATACTATGTGTAATCTTTATGCTTTCCTTATATGATGTAATTTGAACTACGCTTGACCTGATTCCCGTTTAAGAGGGGATACGTAGGTAGCCCTATGGGTTCGGTCACAATTCAATAAAATTTTCATTTCCCCCCGCTATTAGAAACTGGGGCAGAATTTTGAGGAGGACCCTCAAAATTCCGAAGTTGATTTCAGCCATTTATCATCAACAGCCGTCAGAAGCAGCAACCTAGTAAACTGGCGCAGAATTTTGAGAAGGACCCTCAAAATTCCGGAGCAAGAGAAGTTTCAATGACTTGAACCATGTCGCAGTCGTTGGTTCATCTAAGGAAAACTATTCTTACAACAACAACAACAACGGCCCAGTGGGGTCTGGGGGGTAATATGTATGCAGACCTTACCCCTACCCCGAGGGGCAGAGAGGCTGTTTTCAGGAGACCCTCGGCTCAAGAAAGCAACAAAAGATAAGAGACGATATATTAGTACGATCAATTGACTCATAATAAAGTAATATAAAATAACATAAACTACAAAATAACAGTAATATAAGAAATGTAGGAAATATAGAAATACGAAAAAGATGGAAGGTATAATAACATCCAACCGATAAAGCCCTGCATCAGTAGACGACCAGTAACATCCTCAGACTAACTCCTAACTGGCTAGTCTCACTCTATTGTGCTGTAGAAATATTCACAACTTTCCCCTAACCTACAACCTTAATGCTCGACCTCCACAATTCCCTGTCAAGGGCCATGTCCTCAGTAATCCTAAGTCGCGCCATGTCCTGCCTAATCACCTCTCCCCAATACTTCTTAGGTCTCCCTCTACCTCTCCTCGTGCCCATCACAGCCAGTCGTTCACACCTCCTTACCGGTGCATCAGTGCTCCTTCTCTGAATGTGCCCGAACCATCTAACATAAAACTATTCTTAATTACATATTTATATTATGATTTTACTAAATCATGCATGCCTGTTACCTAAATTGCTTTGTTTAACAACGCTACCCCAATGATATGCACAGTATCACCGAAACAGAGCCGAGAAGGTCAAGCAAAGTCAGTAGGGATATGAACTAACCTTTCCCCTTTGCAAAACTCACGATTTTTCTTTGGATGCAGGCATCCGGGTCGCAAAATCACCAAATATATTATACACTCACATTTACTTCTTGTATGGATAAAAGATAGCCACCTTCATTTACTTCTTGCATGGCTGAAACATCGCCACCTTCATTTACTTCTTGCATGGCTGAAAGATCGCCACCTCATTTACCTCCTGCATGGTTGACAGATAGCCACTTCATTTATACCTTGCATGGCTGAAAGATCGCCACTTCATTTATACCTTGCATGGTTGAAAGATTGCCACTTCATTTATACCTTGCATTGGCTGAAAGATCGACACTTCATTTACATCATCTCATGGGCTGAAAGATCACCAATCTGTCCAAAGGCGTCATTGTTCGGAGGCACCATCTTCATAGCCCGAGAACGCCATGACATGGCCTGAGGACTCCTTTTATCTTTTGCATATCATTATTCAAAGGCATCATAGTTCGAAGGCATCATTCTCATAACCCGAGAGCATTATTTCATGGCCTGTGAATCCTTATTATACGCTTCATGGCCCAGGACGGCATGGTCTGAGGACATCATCCTAACCGTCCAAAGACAACATTCATGGTCCAATTGGAACTTGCATCATGTTTAAATTTATGCACAATATACACTTGTATTGCTTATTTGCAGGTAAACCGGCAAACCACGACCGTCTTAACAGGAACGATCCCGCTCCAGTTCCCGCAACCCTATTAGACTTTAACCATCCATTCCAACCTGAGTATCGCGTCCGTCCTTGGGAAAACCTCCATTGACATATTTCGCCGACGGATCCTGAACTACATATAGCCTGATTCCTGTAAGACTAGGAAAATGTAGGCAGCTCAGGAACCCAAGCACGGTCAAATTCTTCAAACTATTTCGTTCGGTCAAATTGGCCATCATATCTTTACCCGACAACTCTTTCATCCTTCCCGGATAAAGAGGGGCAGCTGTGGATACCCAATTTTTTTCTATGTATTTTATATGCAAAATACTTTCCAAATAGAATATATATGCATATATAAGTATGTCCAAATATTTTAGCATTTTTCCTAATTTTTAAATCAATTTATTGCCCTATTTTAACAATACAAAAACCAATAATTGTTCCTCAAATTATTATTTTGGCGATTAACTTATTTTATTCTCACATTTATACAAAAATATAGCTAAGGTAATTTTTACGCATTCTTACAAATTTATTTAGTATTTTTAAAGCTAAATTGCATATAATTACAATTTTAGCCTATTTTAAGATTTAATAGCATTTTATAATTATGAAATTGATTCCAGTGTTTTTTAATTTAATATTTGGGTACTATTAATTAATTTAGTACTTTTAATTTATTTCAGAAATCATTTGACCTATTTTTATAAAATAATAAGGGAAAAAGTGGCTATTTAAAATCTAGCCCTAACTATTTCAATTTTGGCCTAAAATCAGCCCCCAATTAAACCCCAATTTCATTTTTTAAACAGACCAGCCCAATTTAATTTAACCCGCCCCTGACCCAACTACCGTCTACCCAACCCAAACCCCCTCTTATCCTGGCCGTTTATCTCAGAGATCAACGACCCCTACCCATTCTTGCCTTTTTTAATCCAAACGACTACCCTAATCCCCTCATTTTCTCTTCTATCAGCTGCCTCTAAATGCTCCACTCCCTCAAACTCTCTTGAATGTTCTCAAAACCCTAATCGCCTCATACCGTCTTCAATCTCAAAACCACCGGAATCCATGGCTTCTCAGGCCATGGAAGCCCTACACTCACCCCTCCTTGCTCTTATACGCCTAGTACTTGCAGGTTCGAGGTTTGGCCTCGAAGGTTTCCGCTCAGATCTTCGCCAATCCAAAGTTCTACGGCCATCTCCGGCCTTGCTCCGGCGTACAATGGTGTTTTGAGCCTGGTTCTGACTTCTCCGGCTCAGATCGAACCTTTTCCAAGCCTTTCTCATTTTTAGGGCTCTTCTGAAACCCTAACTCTTCGAGGGTTTCTTCGATCTTTTTAGATCTGTTATGTATCTATGCTCTACTTGAGTTTTCAAAACGATTTCCCTAACTTTTCTTTCAAAATTACTTTTAAAAGTTCTTCTTCTACGATCTAGTTTTTTTTGAAAATGCTTAAATGCCTATCTGATATTCTTCTCCTTTCCTTTTGTATGTATTTGATGCTACTGTGTCTTTATGCTTTCCTTCTACCACACATGTTCTTCTGTGCTTTCTATCTTTTGTTTTACTACTGTGTTTCTATACCATGTTCTCACATGTTTATCTCACTGTGTTTTCCTATATGTTCTTTTGCTATACTTTTCGGGTGTTCTTGTGTTCTTCTGCTGTATTTCTCTACTAAGTTCTTAAGTCTCTTTATTTTCCTTCTACTGACCTTGTTTTAAATTTCTTCTAAAAGATCCGTTTAAGCATGTTTTCCTCTAATGTTTCTTCTACTCTCATTATGCTTCGAATTTCTTCACTCTGTTTACTTTGAACTTTCTACTGAAGTTGATTGTTTTCTCATGAGTTTCTGAAATAAATCTCTGAGCATGTTTTGACTACTTGCTTCCTCATCTCTGTACTTGACTCGAGGTGGAAACCCTAGAATTTGGGGGTTCTGCCGAGGTTTGGTCATGTGATTGAACTAGGGTTCCGTTTGAGGACCCTTGACTCTTTCAGACTAATCTCTGAGTCTATGAACTAAGTTTAAACTTCTTTGTTTGCACACAATTCTGAGTTTTTTTAAAATTCTTCTACACTAGACTCTTCTACTGATTGGCATGATAAGTTTCTCTCATGTTTAATGTGTCTTTTGCTTTTATATGTGATGAATCTTTCTTCAAAAGGGTTTTCCAACTTGTTATTGACTCAAAATTCCTTTTAATAGGTCTAATTGGTTATTGCTGATTTTACTTAAGTAAAACCTTTCTTCACCTTTTCTGACTGGGTTCATTCCTACAAATCTTTGGACTTCTGATTTCTTGGCTGTTAACTGATTCCCTTGCCTTATTTGCACAAACCGTGTATTGTCAAGACCTTGTCCTTAAATAGACCTTTATGTATTTACCCCTATTATACTACTTTGCACAAAGTGTTTGATTAATTTCTTTCATTAATGGGTTTATACCTGTTTGTAATCTGAATCCCTTAATTAAAGGGAAAACTTGTGTAATTGATTGACAATCGATTTTCAAACTATTCTCTTACCTTATTTCTGCTTGCCTTCTATACTATAAAAGGGCACGACCCCTTTCTCACCAGACACACTTTCAACTCAACACTTTTACACTTCAAACTTCCCATCCACAATCTCAATTCTCTTCTAAACTCATCGTATTCTGACTGCCTGTTTGCATTTTGGCTTTACAAGACTACTGCTTTCTTCTTACTTGTTTCTTTAAGACTGGTATGTTCTAGTTTTAGCTTCAGCATCATCCCAATGTGTTTACTTATAGCCTTTACATCCATGTCTACTTTACTGTTTATTTGGAGTTAAATGTTTAACTGGCATGCTAATTTCTTTTTACCTGTTTCTGCTATGAATCCCTGCACCCCTATTTCCTTCTATGTGCTTTGAGTTGTAGTTCAGGACATGGAAATATGCAAGTATAATGGTGAGGTAGCAATGAAATGTTGTCATAGGGAGGCAGTTAACGGAGGAAGGGTAGGTTTGTACCACTTTTATGATGTCAGGGATATATTTGGACCGATAGTATGACGTTAGGGATATATTTGGACTGATAGTATAACGGAGGGCAATATTAGACCTTTTTCAATAGTATAGGGACATATTTGACCCTTTTTCGTTTTTTTAAATAGAAAAGATTGGACTTTTCCCGACGATGAATCTATTAGACAATTTTCTTGAGGGATTTAAGTCTAAAGAAAAAATAAAATAAAAAGATTATCTTTTGTTAGGTAGTGTAGCAATTCCCCCTTGGTTTTTCTTTATGCCGCGGTTCTTTTCCAGGGGTATTATTTGAACCGGGTGTAGTTATTTCTTTTAGGAATAGGAGCCATTGTGCTGTGTTTTGAAATGAAGCAATATATCTTGACTTTGTTATGCCTTGAGAATAGTGAGTACTTTGGTTTTGACGCTTAGACTCAGTTTTTGACTCTTGTATAAGTACCTTAAATTGTATGATTTTAAATTTGCTTAACTGCTTTGACTAGAGTGTCTTGATGAATCCAATCCTGAGTAAGTTATGTGTCATGTGTGTGTGTGTGGTTTGGGTGTTATTTTGTGCATTTCATTTGATGCCTAGAACTTGCCTCGTGTGTTTGCAAAGCAAAATAGTAGTTTTATTCAGTATAGAAAGTGATATATGTATTTCTTTGTTGAGTCAAATATGTATATTTTACCCGCCTAATTATTATGTATTGTAGTTAACCCCTTTGAGCCTGTAATCCTGTTTCTTTGGCAACCACATTATAAGCCTTACCTATTTGTTTGAATTAACCATCTATTTGAACCATTGTAACCTCTCATGAGCACTTGAATTGTTTATGAACTTTGTAAAGGTTAAAGTGTGGGGTGGTTGGTTTGGCTTTTGAGTGGAACTAATTAAATAAGGAGAAATGTGCACTGTTTTGAAAAAGTAAGAGCCCTTTGAATTGAAAAAAATAAAATAAAAAAAATAGTTGGATTGTTTTGAAAAAAAATTCCTTGATAAGTGGTGGCTCTTGATGTAAGTGTGCTTAAAGAAGAATGGGGTAATATACATTGATGTGAAGGTGGAGTTTTGGTTTGACATAAATATGATGCTTGAATGTTAAAGTATATGTATTAAAGTGCTTAGGGAGGTGTAGTCACTCTTTTATTTAAATATATCCTACCCGTCCCGTAGCCTACATTACAACCAAATAAAGTCCTAATTGATCCTAGATTGAATGAGCTCGAATAGTGGAGTGGTACAGTACCGGCAAGCTTATGGTGCATCTTTTGTGGCATATGAATGTTATTTCTGAGAGTGAGTGAATTCTTTCTATCTTGAGTTCCTAAGTGTTTTTAAATTTTATTGTGTGGAACTACTCTCTTTTATTGTGTGAGGGCACTTGATTCATGAAGGAAAGATAATGTCAGTGACCTCTATATTAGAGTAAGTGGGTGAGTTGTGAATAATGCGTGGTACTTGTGAGTCAAATCTTGAGGTGAAGATGTTACGCTTTTGTTCTTAGTCTATTTTAAATACTCTTGGTGTGATGAGTTAGGAGAATTGTTTAAAAAGGCCGTGTATATAAAAAAGTGTAGTTTGATTGCTCGAGGACGAGCAATGATTTAAGTGTGGGGTGTTGATGATATGCTATAATTATGTATTTTAGTCGCTTATTACACTCAAATTTACTGCACTTTAATTAAGTTTGAGCTTTAATCGCTAGTGTCTTGCACTAATTGTGTGTTTTATGCCTTGTAGGAGTGATTCCGAGCTATGTAGATATTGTGGAATGAATTCTAGTGATTTGGAGCTTTGAAGTCTGAGTAAAAGCCAAATGAATTAAGCAGGGATCGTATTCAGGGATCAACGGATGATAGAGCAACAAAACGAAGAATCGAGTAGGCATATTGCGCACTGTCTAGTAAAATACACATAACCTTTTGCTCAAAGCTCCATTTGAGCTCCGCAATATATGGTTGGAAATATAACCCAAAGAGCTACAACTTTCATGTTTTACGTTTTTCCAAATTTCAAACAGAACAGGGTGAAAAACGTGGTCGCAATCGCGACAGCGGACCTGAGGCCGGCTGAGGCAGTAGACTTGCCAAATACCGCGCCCGTACCGTGCTCGGGCCGCGGCCGCGGGATTCCAGGCTTGGAAACTTGTCTTTTTTTGCATAGGAGAAGGTATAATAGTTTGGGCCCGACCCTACTTGGTATATATGCGCGAAAAAATGGTATTTTGAGAGGAGGAGACCAATTTTTGACACAGATTCGATCTAAGGAGGCAGAGACATAATAGGAGCAAGGCGGGAAATTCTTCTACGAGTTTTTCCTTCCTCTTCCTATTTTTCATTGTTGGTTATGACTTTTAGTATTGTAGTTTACATACTATTATGAATAACTAATTTATTATCTAGGGTTTTGATGGAACCTTTTGTAGGATAAATTCTTGTTATGTTTTTATATAATTGAGTCGTTGGGTTTCTCTACTTGTTCAACTACGTGTTTATTGTTATGATTGAATGGCCATCGATTGACTGTGCATATTTATTATGTTTTGCTTGAGAAAGGATACATATTTAGGTGGTTGTTGAATAACGTCACTCCTAACGTATGTGAGAAATCAATACAACGGGTTTAAAGGAAGGTTTAGAAATAACAAAGCCTTGACGTGGTCATAATGAGCGGTTAGATAAAGTCAACTAGCGTAGTTTGAGAGAATATGTCTAGTAAATTATTGTAGTTGCTCGAGAGAGAATTATGGCATCTAAAGTGCTCACGATCAGTAGAGAATACATTGGCAAAATTGTAGGGAACATAGCTAGAAGGTTCCGACAATTGGAGAAATCATAACTCTAGACTTCCTTAATTTAGTCTCCAACCCTTTGTCTCGTTAGTTGATAATTTTACTGTTTTCTAGTATTTGCTAGTTAATTAGTTAGAAATATAAATCTCAATCTTTATAATTTAGAAAATTGTTCAAACTTGTCTTTTTAGTGATATTAAAAAGATATAGCTAAGCCTTAGTTCTCTGTTGGATTCGACTCCGGACTTTTAGACCGGATTATATTTACAGTGACCGCTTATCCTTTTTAGGACTAGAGTTGGGCATGATCAAGTATCAATGATGGTATTGCAGCTAGTATCATTTACTTTAGACAGTAGGATAATGTCGTCTACAAAAAAAAAGTGATAGTTGAGGTCCATTGTGTGAAATTTATATTTCCATAATAGATAATCTACTGATCGGAATATATTCCTTGATAGGCGTTCTAAGAACATAATAAATATATAAGGGGATAAAAGATCTCCTTGACGTATACCCCTAGATGGCTTAAAAAAGTTAGTACGTGAGTCATTTATCAATATAGAAATGAAAGACGTTGTAATGCAGGACATGATGAGTGAGATGAGATTGTGTGGTATGTTGAAATAGTGGAGTGTATTTTTTATGAAGGACCATTCAAGTTTATCAAAAGCCTTTTCCAAGTCTAATTTTAGCAACATGTGTCCCGTTCACCCTTTTTTCATATTTTTTAAGTGGTGAAGTATTTCCTGTACAATGACTGCGTTGTCCGAAGCTCTTTTTCCTTGTTGGAAACTGGATTGTGTTGGACCAATTATTTTTTGTAAGAATGGTTTTAGTATGTTTATAATGATTTTTGTAATTAGCTTGTAGATTATGTTGCAAAGACTTATAGGACGATATTGAGTGATGGCTACTGCATTTTTTATTTTGGGAATTAGGCACAAATAGTTTTATTAATTTCTTCTGGAATTTTGCTTTCTTTGAAAGCATTGTGACAACATTTTATGATTGATTGACTCACTTCTCTCCAATATTTTTGGAATAAATACGGATGAAGTCCATCGGGCCCTGGTGCCTTAAAAGGTTAAAAGGAGAATATGGTTTGCTTTATTTCAACCAACTTTAATGGTTGTGCCAGTTGTTGTTGATTAGAGTAGTTCAAAGAATTAAACATTGTTAATTCGTCATTTGTTTTATTAGTGAATAAGTATTGTATTTGGAATAAAGTAGTGTAGTATTGATAAATTTGTCTTGGATTTCTGTTGGATCAAAAGTCCAATGTCCTATACTATCATTTAAGGCGTTTATACGATTACGTCTACGTCTCTGTAAGGTATACATATGAAAAAAAAATTGTGTTAGCATCGCCATCGTTTAGCCATTGGATCTTGATTTTAATTTCCAAAAATCTTCCTTCTGTTTTAGTAAAGCACTAAATTCATGATTTAGTTATATTTCTAAGCTTTGTAGAAAATGGATAGTAGGGTAGTGTATTAATTTTTGAATTCCATTAATTCTAGCTAATATTTTCCTTTTTGTTTTTGCGAAAATGTTTCAAAAAATATGTTTATTCCAATAAGTTACATTATGTTGAAAATATATCATAGCTTCAACTAAGGAAGAGCTACTTTGCCATGACTGGCGTATTACATTTATAAGTGTAAGGTTTGCTGTCCATATTTTTTCAAATCGAAATATATTATTTCTAGGTATTTGATTTTATTCAAGTGTGACTAGAAGAGGACAATGGTCTGAATAGGTATTGGGGAGGTGTTGCACTACTGTTTCAGGGAATATTTGAATCCAATCATAATTTGCTAGGAGTCTGTCCATTCTTTCTAGGATAGTATGTCCATTCCTTCGTTTATTTGTCTATGTATACCGGCTAACCTTAAATCCTAGGTCTACTAAGTTGCAATAGTTTAGATACTGTGCAAAGGCATCCACCCTTGTGTTATTGATGGGATTTCCACCAAATTTTTTATTCTCTCTAATGACCTCATTAAAGTCCCCTCCAACTAACCACGGACCCTTATACGAATCGTGAATACATTTTAAATTTTGCCACAGAATACTACGTAATGAAGTGGAGTTATTTGCATAAATTGAAGAAAACAACCACTTAGTAGGGTTAGGCCATACCTGTACCATGCAGTGTACCTCCTGTGTAGTCATTGTAAGATCCTCCACAGTTACCAAATCCGCATTCCATAGTATGATTATACCACCCGACATTCCTTGTGCCTCAACTTGTGCCATATGTGAGAAGTTAAAATCTTTTTTTAAAACCGTGTGATCATGCATGCGTGTCTCCAGTAGTATAACTAAGACAGGCCTATAATTATCCAACAGTGATCTAAATTTTCTTCTAAACTTTACATTATTCGAGCCCTTACAACTCCAAACTATTAAAATTATGATAGGTTATGGGTTTGTTGGTTCATCTTGGTCAGCTATATCACTCGTTACTCCTAGTGGAGCCTTTAGAGGTTTCTCAAAGGGCACCTCAATGCATATTCGAGCATACCTCCCTCTTGTAGTAGAGGTTGTACAAGTATCAACCTTTAGAAGTTGCCCTATCTTGTTTCCTACCTTTTGCAGTAATTGAAAATCATAAAACTCCGTTGGAAGTTCTGGTAAGCGTACCCATAGAGCAGCATACGTTTATTGGGCTGCTGAAGTAATAAACTTAGGCTCCCAACGACAAACAGAGAGGAAATGGTTTAGTATGAACCAAGGCCCTTCATGTAAAGCCTTACACATATTTTCCTCATAATGAAATTTGATAAGGAAAAAATTGCATCCCAAGTCTATAAGATGGATTTCTTCATTTGGCTTTCATAGATTTGTTAATTTAATTTTAGCAGTTGGTGTCCAACTATTTTGCCAAAAACCTTTACTATGATAGAATTTTGCCAAGGAGTGTATAATCGAGCTTTGTCTTCAGTTGTTAATGGAATAAAAGTGTCTAAATCATCCTCATTCGATGTTTTATCGGTTAAGTCTACAGTGGCGTTGATGGATTGGGTGTTAGAAATGTAAGTTGGTAGGTGTGAATTTGAGGTTAGTGTATGAAGAAATGATTTGGTTTGTGATTGAATTTCTGGTTTATCAATTTGCATATGATGATGAATTAGTGGGTCCATCGTTATTGGTAGCTAATGAAACAATATGGGTGAAGAAGGAGATCGGAAAAGTAAGGTTTGTGATTTAGGGGAAGTTAGGGTAGAGAGCATTTTTGAAAATCTTTTTTTACGAGAATTGTCAAATTGTCATGCCTTTTATTCTGATATAGCATGGCTAATATTATTAGTTTTTGCATGTCTTTCATTGCTTGACTAATTTGTGCTTTTTTGCTTCATACTTGCAGATGATATGGTGGTCCTTCATATGATTCCTATAAAGAGATTTCTGCATTCTCTCATGATGGTAATCAATCCATCAATTTCGTGGTATAACGAAAGAAACATGGATATTAAAGAACAATAAAAAAGAAAGTGTTTAGAGCATATGGGAGTAAGCACCTCTTACTGTTTACTGATGAGCAATTCGTGCTGATAACGTGTTATAAAACAAAAGCAATTTAGTAAAACATGAACAAGACATGTTGTTATGAAATAAAAGTAATTTAGTAAAACATGAACAAGAAATAGAGATAGAGAGAAGGAAGAGATTTTCTTCTTCAATTGTGTGTATTTTCCTATCTATTACAAGGCCTTTATATTGGCATAAAAAGTGAAGAAAATATGTCATGGAATATATCATTGAACATACAAAATATGTCATTAAGCATTTGAGATAAAGATCATGGAAAAAGAGTAGACATCCACCATAATGTGATATTTATCATAACACTCCCCCTTGGATGTCCATAGATAATGTGCCTCGTTAAAACCTTACTAGGAAAAAACCTTATGGGAAAAAATCCTAGTGAAGAAAAAAGAGTACACATGTTTAGAAATACGCTTTTTGGTTGCCTCGTTAAAAACCTTGCAAGGAAAAACTCAGTGGGACAAAACCTAATAAGAGAAAAAGAGTACAACGCGTATTAACTCCCCTTGATGAGAGCATCAATTCACATCCTTGATCATTCACATCCCAATCTTGTACACTAATTTCTTTAAGGTTGACATCGGTAGAGATTTGGTGAACAAATCAGCCATATTATCACTTGAACGAATCCGTTGCACATTGATATCACCATTCTTTTGAAGATCATGCATGAAAAATAATTTTGGTGAAATGTGTTTTGTCCTAGCTCCTTTTTATGAATCCTCCCTTTAATTGGGCTATACATGTTGTATTGTCTTCATACAAAATGGTGGGTAGTTTGTAACACTTCAAGCTACATTTGTCTCGAATAATATGTATTATAGACCTCAACCATACACATTCTCGACTTTCTTCATGAATAGAAATTATCTCAGCATGATTAGATAAAGTAGCCACGATTGATTGCTTAGTCGATCGCCAAGATATGGTAGTGCATCCACATGTAAACACATAATATGTTTGAGATCAAGCCTTGTGTGTGTCAGAGAAAAACTCTACATAGGCATAACCAACAAGATCGAGATTGCAATTATTGCCATAAAATAAGCCCACATTGGTAGTCCCTTTTATATAACACAATTTGTGTTTGATTTCACTCCAATGTCTACTTATAGGAGCAGAGTTATATCTTGCTTAGACATTAACTGAAAATGTTATGTCATGCCTTATAGTGTTAGCAAGATACATTAGTGCATCAATTACACTAAGATATAGTACTTCAGGACCAACAAGTTCTTCATTATTTTCATGAAGTCGGAATGGATCTTTATTTATCGAGTGATCTCACAACCATCGGGGTACTAAATGGATGTGCTTTATCCATATAAAATCGCTTTAAAATCTTTTTAGTGTATGCTGATTGATTGATAAAAATTTCATCTTTCATATACTCAATTTGTAGACCAAGACAAAATTTTGTCTTTTCAAGATCTTTCATTTCAAATTCTTTATTTAAACAGTCTACTACTTTAGGAAGCTACCTGGGAGTTGTATTGATATTTGAATCATCAACATATACAGAGATTATAACAAATTAAAATCCAGATCTTTTTATAAAGATACAAGGACAAATTGAATCATTCTTGTACCTTTCTTTCAATAGGTACTCACACAGGCGATTATACCACATACGCCCTGATTGTTTCAATCCGTATAAGGATTTTTGAAGCTTTATTTAATAAATTTCTTGGAAATATTAATATGCTTCAAAGCAATTTTAATCCTGCAATGATTTCCATTATATGCATATCAAGTTTTCATGTACTGCCAGAGTAAAACCTGAAATGATTATATCCACCATAAGAGAACATGTCTCCATATAATCAATGTGAGGATATTTACTAAATTTTTTTTGTGTCACAAGTCGTCTTTATGTCTATCGACTTGAACTTTTTTTTTTGCACAAGAACACATTTATACCTCTATTGACTTTATACTTTCAGGTGTTGGGACTATCCGCCCAACTTCACATTTTTCAAGTGAAGTCAATTTTCATTGCGTATTTTTTATTTGGCCAATCATTTATCTATCCAAATTTCATGACAGATTTGAGCTCATGATCCTCGTCAATATAATAATATTGAGAGCTACATTATATTAACAATATCGTCGACAATCATTTTATATCGGTTCAATTATTACACAATAAAGACATAACTTATTGAGATCTCTTTATCTCATTATTTTCAGGTACCTGAGCCTCTCACATGAGGTCTTACAAAGTGTTATGTCGTGGTGCTTTTCTAGAGAACTTGCCTCCTTGTTATGACCATTTTGCCCCTCTCCTTCTTCAAGGAGTTTTATCTTTGGAACCGATTGGTCTGTTACGCTTCATGCATGCCATAGACTCTGTCCCTCATGGACTTTATTCTATTTGGAGCATTAACATCTGAAATATGACATTTAGCTTTGGGTCAGCAAATGCGTCTGGCAATAATTTATAAATTGATTATCACTTGAACTTCAAGTTCATATTTTCTTGTACGAGGATCCATATGTATTCATAATAATTCATTTCACGTATCACTTTCTCAGCTATCTATTTTCTCCCCCTAATATTGGGATCACCAACACATTTTCCAATCTTCTTTGGGAACCCATCTTTGTGCATTGTGGTGGCATAATTAAATCATATTGCACATTCATATTTCTATATAGAAATTATTTGGTTCCTGACCCTGAACCGATTGTGATAGGGAGAAATTTTCATAACTTGGCTAGATGCGTACAAGTGCTGGTGTATATTAAATAATACATCTCATACCAAATTTTATTTTTGGAAGTTTTGTTCTCATAACCAATGATTTAGCTATAATTGGAGGCATACAATTTCTGCTAAACCAACTTGGATTTAAACCAGTATTATCAAGATAAATCATCATAATTTATATTCTGGAATTGTGCTCTAATAATTTGAGCAAGCAATCTTGCAAAAACCAAACTGCAAGTTGATAACAAATGCACATGTGACCATAAAATAGATGCATCTATTAAAATCATATAATAGTAAACGGTCCACATGGCAGGTGACTGAGCCCATATATATATCACCTTTTATTCCTTCCAGAAATTCCTTCCAGAAATCAAGGGATTCAATCCCAACCTTTAACTAGTATATCATGAGAATAAACAGCACAAGAGAATTCTTGAAGAATCCTCTATTCTTCAATACATGTCAATGTAATTCTTAATTATTTTTCGCATCATAATTGAACCGGGATGGTCAACCAGTCATGCCAACTAATATTTATTTTAGTAAACCTCTAGTTTACTTGTGGCATATGATTCCAGCATCATGCTTATATTTGTGTAGTACAAACATAAAGTAAATCGGGTAATCTTTCATATTTATCCGGTATGATTATAAAATATGAAGATATTCAATCTTCCTTTCATTTATAGTCTCAATATGCCAATCACTTTGACTTATACATTTGAAATTCAAAAAGTTTCTTTTGAGACTTTACAATATCAATGTCATGAATAATTTTATTCATCCGGATAGTAACAAATTAGTTTTTCCGGAGCTCTTAACAACTTTTGTACTATAAGATCTTTTATCATACCATTCATATGGTAAATGTCTCCTTCACTGAGAAAATTATATCATAATAAATTGTCATGGTCAAAATTATCATAAGCAAAATCATTTCTTGCTTTAATTTTGCCTTTAATAATTTTTATAAGGCATGCCAAAATATTTTGGCGTATCACATGTATGAGACCAATGACATATTCATGTAACCACACAATAATATTTATTCTCTTTATTTCACTCAAACCTTCCTCAAATGTGAGTTGTGTGGTATTCATCCAATCATGCCTTGCATGTCTTTATTCATTACTTTTATCACATATTACCACATTCACCTTTAGGAATGGGTGTGCATTCTCAATGCTTATCACAAGTCACATTCCCTTCAAGGAATGGATCATAATCAACAATGTGCTTCATACCAATTTGATGGTAAACATTGCCTTCACATTTTGAGGGACTATTTTTGAGAACCCGTGTTGTTCTTCTTTTATAATCATTGTGATGATTATTATTATTTGGAACGCTCACATTCATTGTTCAACCACTTGTCTTCATTTAGACTTATTATGCACTGCTACCATATTCACTTCAAGAATGAAGCTAATCAAGTGGGACAATCTTCATGCCTTTTCATGAAAAATATATTATTTTTCTTTAGTCATCATTATATCATCAATATGGTACAATGGGGCTCAAACCCAATATCTTGCCAATATAAAGTCATGTTAGGCCATAATAAATTGGGACTCAAACCCAATTCTTACATCAGGACTTGATCCCGATGTCTTACCCTCAATCAATGGTATAATAGACTAAACAATATTGAGATTCATTCTCAAGACTTAATTTCAATCACATGCCAATAAAGTTGTACACAACTAATTTGCAACTTAACAAATCAAATTTGTTTTCTTAAATAAGTGTAAAAATCTCAAATCAGCGTAAAGCTTTATCAATTATTTGTAGCATCTATATGAAATACAACCGTTTGTAGTCAGAATATTTCTTCTAAATTCTATTAGAGTTTAAATGGATCATAAAATCATTGTCATAATATTTATTGAGCCTCTCTCAAAAATATTATTGTTTTCGGGGTATACTCTACCTATTGGATTTAATTTAACGTCATGACTTTCCTTCACTCAATTCAACCAAGCAATTAGTGAATAAATTTATCAAAAGTACAACATATAAGGTAACAACACATATATAGTATAAATTCAGCATTTATATTACCTGAAAAGTGACATTATAGATAACAACTTACCAGTTGTAGTTTATGCATCATTCATATAAAATACTTGAAAATGGTAAGTCGGTAGCAAGCATCAGTAGATAATGGATACTCGAAAATACCTCTTTTAGTAGTCATACTAATCACTGTTTGCTTCAAATGATACGACCATAAATTATGAAGTATACTTTCTCAGTAGCTGATTTGTTTTCCAAATTTCAAAGAAGTAATTAATCAACCTAGATAAAGATGTGAAGTATTTTTTGTTTTCTTCAAGATGATTTATGCTTCTAATCAGTATGACATTTTTTTTATTCTCCTTTTTTTTTTTTACTATATGTAAGTGCAAAAATCCAAAAGAAAAAAATATTCATCCAAGTAAAAGAAAATGTTAAAAGCGGTAGGACAGATTTAAGATAGTTAACACACAAATATACATAAGACAACATATATAACATATCATTGGTTACCATGACATGTCTTATATCAATAATTAACTGCTACTATGATTTTCACATAAAGAACTTCGAAAATTTTATTCCATTCATATGATATGAAAGATGTAATATTAATATGTGCTTATGCAATACAAATATAGTATGAAGTTGTGTGCATACGAGACATTAGAGGAATGACAAGTTTAAGATAATCATACCTTCTTATGTTTCATTACTTACCATAGGTAGTTTCTCTTACTTTCAACCATGAAATGATATGTATGGCTTCTGATTGCAATCTTTCTGGATGTAGGACAATTTTGTAGATATATATAGAATTGGTTAGAGACTCGTGCTGATAACGTGTTATGGAATAAAAGCAATTTAGTAAAACATGAACAAGAAATAGAGATAGAGAGAAGGAAGAGATTTTCTTCTTCAATTGTGTGTATTTTCCTATCTATTACAAGGCCTTTATATAGACATAAAAAGTGAAGAAAATATGTCATGGAATATATCATTGAACATACAAAATATGTCATTGAATATGTCATTAAGCATTTGAGATGAAGATCATGGAAGAAGAGTAGACATCCACCATAATGTGATATTTATCATAACATTTAGAAATTAGTTGAAAAGTGTAGTAATTCTTTATGATATTAATTCATTCTATAGCTTCTAAATATGCTTCAAAACCATGGAGCCTCTATTGCTCTTTCGATTAACTATTCTTATGACCAGTTAATTGCTATTTTCGTTGTTCCTCACACAATTTCTGCCCCACTGGACAATACGATGGATAATTTTATTCTGTGTGATGGTTAGCCAAATGAATTATCAATTGATGGGTCAGTTCATTTCCTTTCTGGTAACCTTCTTTTATGAAGCATGGATACATGTATAACATGTTGTATATGGATATAAGAGCAAAATTTAATTAAATTTCACTTTCTTGATATGAATTTCTTTATAGAAGGACGAAGCACTTAGAGCAGATCAAAGTGAAATCAAGTTTTTGACAGCAACGAAAATCCTCAGAGTTAAGGCTCAACAATAATAACCTAGTGAAATCCCACAAGTTGGTTCTGGGGAGGGTAGTGAATACGCAAACCTTACCTCTACCCCGAGGGAGTAGAAAGGCTATTTCAGAAAAACCTCAACACAAGAAGACGAAAAAAGACAAATACATCAGTACCATCAACAACAAACATAGAAATAATAACAGTGACATAAGAACCAAAAAGTAGATGAAAAACAATAACAATAACAAGTAAATAATGCCCTATAATATGGAAAACAGAAGAATACTGTGAACATAATATTAACCACTACAAATCTAAGACGAACCCCTATTAGGCTAGCCTCACACCCGGTACGAAAGTAGAAATTGCTCAACTACCTCCAAACCTACAACCCTAATGCTCGACCTCAACACATTTATATCAAGGGTCATGTCCTTGAAAATCTGAAGTCACGCCATGTCCTGACTGATCACCTCTCCCCAATACTTCTTAGGCCACCCTCTACCTTTTTTCGTACCCGCCAAAGCCAACCACTTACACCTCCTTACCGGAGCATCTGAGCTTCTCCTCCACACCTGCCCGACCCATCTGAGTCTCGCTTCCCGCATCTTGTCATCCATAGGAGCCACACCCACCTTCTCCCAAATAACTTTATTCCTAATCTTATCCATCTTAGTGTACCCACACATTTACCTCAACATCCTCATTTCTGCTACTTTTATCTTCTGGATATCTGAGTTCTTAACTGGCCAACACTTTGCCTCCTACAACATGGCTAGTTTAACGACCGCTCTATAAAACTTACCTTTGAGCAATAGTGGCACTTTATTGTCACACATGACTCCAGATGCTAACCTCAATTTCATTCACCCCGCCCCTATACGGTGTGTGACATCCTCGTCAATCTCCCTATCCCCCTGGATAATCGACCCTAGGTACTTGAAACTGCCTCTCTTGGGGATGACCTGTGATTCAAGTCTCACGTCCACGCCTGCTTTCCTTGACTCGATGCTAAACTTGCACTCCAAGTATTCTGTCTTAGTCCTGCTTACCTTGAAACCCTTAGACTCAAGGACCTGTCTCCAAATCTCTAGCTTCTCGTTAATGCCGCCTCGTGTCTCATCAATCAGAACTATGTCGTCAGCGAATAACATACACCATGACACCTCCCTTTGAATATTGTGCCTCAGTGCTTTTATCACCATGGAAAATAAGAACATGTTGAGCGCTGATCCTTGGTGTAGCCCCATAACAAGTGGAAAATGCTTAGAGTCTCCTCCCACTGTCCTAACCCAAATCTTAGCTCCATCATACATGTCCTTAATCGCTCTAATGTAAGCGACCGACACACCGTTTTCCTCTAGGCATCTCCAAAGAACATCCCTAGGCACCTTGCCATACGCTTTCTCTAGGTCAATAAACACCATGTGTATATCCTTCTTCCTATCCCTGTACTGTTCCACCAACCTACTAATAAGGTGGATAGCTTCCGTAGTCGACCGAGCCGACATGAACCCAGACTAGTTATCTGATATAGACACTATCCTCCTCACCCTTACTTCTACCACCCTCTCCCAAACTTTCATGGTATGACTTAGAAACTTGATACTACTATAGTTGTTACAACTCTGGATATCACCTTTGTTCTTGTACAACGGTACCACCGTACTCCACATCCACTCGTCCGGCATCCTCTGCGTTCTGAAAATCACATTAAACAGCCTAGTCAACCGCTCCTAGCCTGCTATATCCACACTCCTTAAAAATTCTACCAGAATTTTATCTGGCCCGATTGCTCTGCCCCTACTCATCTTTCTCATAGCTCCCACGACCTCCTCAACCTTAATGCGTCTACAATACCAAAAATCTCAGTGACTCTCATACCTAGCAAATATCCCTGTCCCCATATTCATTTAGAAGTTTATGAAAGTAAGTCTGCCACCTCCGCTTATTCTATGCCTCTCCTATCAATACTCTACCGTCCTCATCTCTGATGCACCTCACTTGGTCCAGATCCTGAGCCTTCCTCTCTCTCACCTTGGCTAGCTGGAACAACTTCTTATCCCGCCTTTGTCACCCAATTTCTTGTACATATGACCAAATGCTACATTCTTAGCCTCTATGACTGGCAATTTCGCCTCCTTCCTAGATATCTTATACCTCTCACTATTCGCTCTCCTCTCCTCCTCGTTTGAGCTCCCTACTAACTTCAGGTATGTCGCCTTCTTCGCTTCCACTTTATTTGGTCCACTTCATTCCACCACCAATCACCTTTGTGCCTGCCAGAGTAAGCCTTCGAGACCCCTAATATCTCTCTCCTGCCTCTCTTATACAGTTCATCATCGTCGTCCACATTGCGCTTGCGTCCCCACCACTCCTCCAGGATCCCATAGCCGATAACCTCCCCCCCAACTTCTGAGTTTTATCCTTAGTTAAGGCTCCCCACCTGATCCTCAGTCAACCTCGAACATACCTCTTCTTCCTCTTTATCATGGTACCGACGTCCATCTCCAAGAGCCTATGTTGCGTCGCCAGGGTCTCCCCCAGGATAACATTGCAATCCTTACACAACCCTCTTCACACCTCCTGAGGAGGAGGTAGTCAATTTGAGTTTTTGCCATCGTATTTTGAGACGTAATCAAATTCTCCTCCCTCTTCGGAAAACTAGAGTTCGCAATCACCAGCTCAAATGCTTTTGCAAAATCCAACATCGAGGTTCCTCCTTCGTTTCTATCCCCAAAACCGAAGCCGCCGTGCCCCTCGCCATAACCACCATCAGTAGACCCAATATGACCATTGAAATTCCCTCCTATAAATAGCCTCTCAGTAGGTAGAATACTATACACTAACTCATCCAACCCATCCAAGAAGCATCTTTTAACCTCCTCATCCAGGCCCATTTGCGGCACATAGGTGCTAACGACATTTAGAGTGCACTCTCCAACCACTAACTTAATAGTCATTAATCTATCATTCACCTGCCTAACCTCTACCACAAACTCTTTAAGTTCCCGATCCACCAAAATACCCACTCCATTCTTACTCTTCATGACCCCAAAGTACCACAGCTTATACCCATCAGCATCCCTCGCCTTCGATCCAACCCACCTAGTATCCTGAACACAAGCTATATTGACCTTCTTCTTCTGGAGAATCTTCGCCAATTCTATAGACTTACCTATCAATGTTCCTATGTTCTAAAATCTAATTCTCAATCTAAAAGCTTACTTGCTCCCCTTACCCCCTTGCCTCCCGTCCCACCTCCTAAGCCTAAGAGGTATAGTAATTGTGTTAGTAATTATACCCTATAATTATACCCTTCTTTCTGTTGCATTCAGATATACAATGTAAAAGAGCAGAACCAAATAATACAAAAGGAATGAGAATAGTGCAGGTTTGCATAATATAGTATATCTGTGTTGCTACAAGAACCAATATTTTTCTTTTTTTTTTCTTTTTTACCAGTAGACTAAATCGAAAGCACTTTATTAGTGTGTGTTCATTTTTCCTTTATGCTAAACTCATAGAGAACATTCTTTTATACTTTTTCAGCTACTATTTTACCTATCTATGAATATTTTATGCAGAGAATAGAACGTAAGAATGACCGAAAGTAATTTACTAAACGTGAACTACATCTGCTTAGAAAATGCGAAATAAAAAATAGAGTTATGCCAGAGTTTATACAGTTTTTGGTTTCCTTACAACTTAAGTGGGTTCTGCCTTTGATTTTACAAAATAAGCTATTTCAAAATTTCTTGAACATCAACATAAGGCAATTTACTCTGATTTTAAGGGATTAACTAGGTTACAAGAAAATATTATACAGTCAGACCTCTCTATAACAACATCCCTATATTAACAGTTATTCACTATAAAAGCCAAGTTTTCTTCGGAACCGATTTTTTAAGTTATATTTTACCTTTCGATAACAACTTTTTACCTATAATAGAAACAATCATATTTATAACAAAATGCTCTTTGTAAAATTATCCCTTAACAACGATATAGAATCTTTAAGGTTAAAATTAATAATTGTAAAAATATGCATAAAATCCTTTCCATTGAACAAAGTTTCTATTTTGTATTAGATATAAGATTTCAAGATTTACATATGATATTTTTTTCATTGGACAAATGTCAACAAATATTTAGATAGAAGATGTTTTTGCTAAAACGACGAGATATATATTAAGCAGGAGATTTAAAAGCAGTTGTTACAGCAAGAAACCAATCTGAATGATGTAGTTCCTAACAAGCCTTTACGGTAATTAAGGAAAGCAAATAAAGGCATTGTGCCCCAAAAAGTATCTTCACGTTCAGCATATCCTTCCAGCTTTTGTGTACTTGCATAATGTGCTAGAACGTGTGCGACTGAGTTGGCTTCACGGTATATGTGCTTGACTGGTGGCTGGTCCATTGTTGCAAGGAGGAACCTGCAATCATTTAGTAAAGTTATGTGAGCATCATTAGTCATGTGGGGTTCTATGTTTTTTGACAATACCTGACAGTCATTTTCCCTAATCAGTGGCGTTAAGTTTTTTGTAAAAGCCAGCTCCAGTCCTTTCAAGAGGCATGTAAGTTCTGCTTGTAGTGGCGTACTGGCTACAACTTGGCTGGAGAATCCCGCTATCCAGTTACTCTGGGAATCTCTGATGATTCCTCCTGCTCCTCCATAGTTGGATATTTTCTTGTGTGCACAATCTATGTTGAGTTTATAGATGTTTTATCGTGGTGGCACCCACCATACTTAAATTCGTGTAAATTGCTTGGGAGTTGTTCTCTATTTGCTGAGGTATAGGTATTCAATGGCTTGGGCAACTGGTGTGATGGTGGTGATTATTGTGGATGTTTTTTTTGAATGGATTGTTATTGTGGTGGAGCCAGATATGGCATAGTGTAATGGATGCGATGATGGATAATGGGATATGTGTTGTTTGGTAGGGTTAGTGAATCAGGGGAGGTACATAGTTCTTTAATCCACATGCTGAAGTTTGATAGATTAAAGTCTATATGTAGGGTGTCCTAGATGGGGGTATTGCGTGGACAATGGAGAAAGATGTATTTTGTGTTGTTCACTATATTGTAGTGAGGGCAAAGGGGAGATGGAATTATTTTCCTATATAGAGCATGGATGCTGTAGGTAGGCGCTATAGGGTTAGTAGCCATATAAAGTGTTTTAGTTTGTTATGGCAGTTGGCTTTCCATACCCAAGAGTGTTCGAAGTCCCTTGATGATTGTGCATATATGTAATTCCTAACTAAAGAGTGGGCTGACTTTGTGGTGAAGTGTCACACCTCCTTTTTCCTATACCCAGGGAGGGTATAAAAGAGTTTTTTCAATTAAAGGACAATCGAAACGAGATTTATTATTAAAAGATTCAGAGTTACCACTTGGGAGATTTATGATGTCCCAAGTCACCGGTTGAATCCCGAATCGAGGAAAAGCTTGACTCTGTTTAACAGTCCGCGAACCAGAAATCCGAGTAAGGAATTCTGTTAACCCGGGAGAAGGTGTTAGGCATTCCCGAGTTCCGTGGTTCTAGCACGGTCGCTCAACTGTTATATTCGGCTTAATTATTTGATTTTATACAATTATGAACCTATGTGCAAATTTTAGTTTTAACCGCTTTTATTCATTTTTTAAAGAAAATTGCAACGTTATTAAAACACGTCTCGAACCATGTCACATAAATGCACCCATGGTTTTTGACATATTTTAACATCGTTGAGATTTGGAAAGTTTAGGAAAGTAGATTATTAAAATATGCGCCTAAAGCAACTACGCATTTGCACTTTGCGAGGGCCATGGAATTTGCTAAATGGCACGTCTCGAATTCTAAGGTTGAGTTAAATCTAATTAAAACGAGGGCCACACAATTGAGGTTTTATTCGGCGCGACACACCTCAATTCCATTTTAAAAGGATATTCAAACTAAAGCTTGGAGGGCCATAAACTATGAGTTATCTAATTATGGCTCACCTCAAATTATTGAAGGGAAATTGATCATATGAGCAAATAAAGAGACGGTTAATTTTAAGAAAAGGCCAAAAGTGAAGGTATAAAAATAAATAAAATGGGCTAGGCATGAAGCCCAACAGCCTGTCGTGGCTAGTAAGGCTGATCAGCTTTCCGTTCACATGGACTCATGGTCCAGAGCCCATAGGATGGTCCAAAAACGTTAAGGACTAAAGGTTGAACCAGTTCGAGTTCGAATCCCCATTCACACACAAACAGATCACTGAACTTTCCATTTTTGATAAAAAAACCAATTTTGATTCACAGTATTCCCAGCATTCAAGAACTCATGTAGAAATTAGGCAATGCCCAGCTAACATGTTACTGAAGTAATCGACCCGAAAATTCAGACATTTTGTCCATAAGTTACCTCGAGCATGCAATATACAAAACCAAATTCTGATTAAACTTAACAACTTTGCTGAATACTCAGGCCCAAATAAGAGATCCAGACTCGCATTCATATTCATGCTAAACACACACTGATAAACTAATTAATGAGATGTTGTGGAGACTAAATGAAACACACTCATCTTCTGAACCTTCATTTCCAAAACAAATAGTTCAACTTTATCCTAATCCTAATCTAACACATTCTCATGATGCTTACTCACATATTCAAACTATAAAAAAACCACTGAAATACTTAACTACATAGTCACATTGATAGCTTAACTTTAAACATACTCCTTTCATTAACACGAATACAAAAGCTGGCCTACATAACAAGACCTTTCATGCATATTTGATACCCTCACAGTGAACTACCAAGCCAATATTACTACAACAGTCCATATTCAGAACAAACAGAAAGGAGTATAAGAAAATTAAGCTAAGCTAAACAATTTCGAAGGTGCTAAAACATTGAATAACAACTACATTAGTATAAATCTCTATTCAAGTGAACCAATCTTCATATTCATCCATTTTCATACATTGGAAGGTGAGATGTGTACCTGAAATTGAAGAAACAAGTAAATAAAGAAGGATCAGCAGTTTGTATTTCAGCAGAGATTGACAGCAGCAACAAAACAACCCAGATTCAGTGATGGAACCATAGAATTAGTTCCAAATCCAATGGAACAGTAACTTCACAGTTCAAAACCCAGTAAAATGCAATTAAGCAAGATAACACCAACTTTAAACACATAGCCAAATCGATAAACACCAAGATCTGACCTCACTGACTAAACCTCAAACCATTTCAAAGTCCAGACAAAGGAAAAAGAAATGATTTAGAGAGTGAAAATTTTGAAGTGTAGAGCCAAGTCTCAATGGAACAGTAGCAGGTTTTCTTTTTCTGTATTTTTCTCCCTTAGGTCTCTTAGCTCTTGGATTTTTTTTTTCTTCAGCCTCAAGTAACTATGCCTTTATAGGCAAGTTACTAGGGCAACCAATATATGCTAAGTTTTGCATTTTAGACCGTTCCTAACTTTCCTTTTTGCTACTTAGCCCCTGATTTTTTGACTTGATAACCAAGTTAAAGTCTAAACTTCCCTAGAAGACCCCTACTAGAGGCTTCTAAATCAGTTACCCAAGATTTTCCTATCCTAAACTTCCTAAATTACCCCCAAGTTCCCTGAAATTACCCTCCTCTTACTTGGGTCAGGCTGGCTCAATGGCCTAGCTGGATTCCAAACTTGGGCCTGAACGAATGGTCCACTAATGCCCAGGTCTGCCTTACCCCAAACCCCAAGAAAGAAGTCTTAACCCACTACAGTGAAACAAACTCAAATCACACATTAATAAGAAAAACACACAAAAGTTTAACTAGTCGAATCCTAAAGTAGTGAGCCTGATTACACAGATTAAATAAAACCACCACTAAGTAAAAAAAAGAAACAGAAATCAAGAACCCGATTAAATTAATCTAACCCTCAAAAAATAACAAACAGATCAAACCAAAGAAAAACAAAAGACTAACTCTACTGAGTCAAATTCCACAACAGAAAGAGAAATGAACCGATATCAAAACTAATTAGGCTAAACTCGTGGTTAAGCTAATCATGCCAAAAAACAGAATAAACAAGGGAAATTAACACATAACAAAGCAACAAAGAGAGGGGGCGGAGAAGAGATGAAAGTGAATTTTAACTAAAAGGAAGAAGAAATGTAGGAAAAGGAAAAGAAATTGGAAATACCTAAAATCGGACAGGCAAGCCTTGAAATTATTCCTTGAGCCTCAGATTTTGAATGAAATGAGTCTTAATCATGTGTTTTCAGGTGAAAACACATGAATAAGATCAATTTCGGCCTCAATCTTCAATAACTCGCACGATTTGAGTTTTTGAGGAATTACGGTTCATCTTCGATTCAAGATTTAAGGTGTTCGGGGAGGATTTTGAGAGAACCATTTGTACATTAGGGGAGAGGGAGGGGAGACGAAGCTATAGTGTAAATTTGAAGGCCATCAGAGACTTGTCGCCGCCGTGGGGCGATTTTCGGAGGGCGGCGGACGACAGAGACGATGGGGAAAAATAGGGCAGCTAGGGGTTTGGGTCTCTAGGGTTTGGAGGTGAGAGACGAGGCTACTAGGGTTTGGAGGTGAGAGACGAGGCTAAGGGGGGTAGGGGCGTTTGGACATATTTATATTATTGACCCCCAGCTTCCCAGCCGTTGGATGAGAGAACCTCGACGGCTGGGATCATTTCTCAATTAAACGGGGTCGTTTTGGATGGGAGGGATCTGGACCGGTTCAGGGTAGTCTGGGCCGGGTTTTGGGGATTTATTGGACGAGTTTTGGGTGGGTTTGGCTGAATTTGATTTGGGCTTGACAATTTTAATTAACTTCGGCCCAAATATAAAATATGATCTCTCTTTTCTTTTCAAAATCTTTTCCTTTTTTTCCAAAATTAATTCTTTTTGTTGTTTTGCTCTTTTTTTTTTTTCAAAATAATAATAAAAATCTAAATTAATTCCTAGAACCTAATTGACCTAAATACACTAATTAAGCCTAAATGATAATTATCAAAATTAATTAACCAAACAATTAAAAGGAAAATTACTCCAAATTAAAATTTAGAATGAAAAATACAAATTAACCTATTTTTTGGTGATTTTCTTTTATTTAAAACAACTTAATTACTAAACAATTACAAAAATGCAAAATTAACTCCAAAATGCACATGCAACACCCTTTTTTTGTATTTTTCATTAATTAAACAAAAATAAAAATGCACAGACAAATGCAAACAATTAACAGAAAATGCCCCGAAAATTCATAAAGTTGCAAATAATGGAAAGAAATTATTTTGTTTTGAAACTATGGGAGTAATTCATATAGGGCAAAAATCACGTGCTCACATCTGCCCCTCTTTGCTCGGAAACACGCAGAGTTTTCGGGCAAAGATAAAGTGAGCGGATACGAGCGATTTTTGCCCGTTTGAATGCTCCGTGGGAAGCATTTTTGAAAGATTTGACCGCACCCTGCTTCCGAGGTTTCCGACATATCCTTGGCTAAAAAGGAATCAGGTCAGTGTAGTTCAGGAACATTTGGTAGCTGGGACTACCATGAAGCTATGATTTCACTGTTGCTGCTACTGCTGCTACTGCTTACTGAATCCTTTTATTACACCATGATAAAATAAAAAGAAGCTAGACTAGACTATGATCTATGCATTACAAAATCCTATCTATATCTTCAAACTTTCTTTTGTGGTTCCTATTGCCTTGTTGACTTGTATTCTCCCGGTGGGATCCCCTTGTTGCCGCCTTGAATTTGTAGTCTGAGGTGTTTTCCCTTTCTCCAGGTGGATGCCTGATTGCTAAACTTGAAATGTATTCCCTTGTTCTCCAGGTGGGCGCCTGATTACTGAACTTGAAAATGTATTCTCTTGTTCTTCAGGTGGACGCCTGATTACTGAACTTGAAAAATGTATTCCCTTATTCTTTAGGTGGGCGCCTGATTGCCAAATTTTGGCAAATATATTCCCTTGTTCTTCAGGTGGGCACCTGATTTCCAAACTTTGAAAAATGTATTCCCTTGTTCTTCAGGTGGGCGCCTGATTGCCAAACTTTGAAAAATGTATTCCCTTGTTCTTCAGGTGGGCGCCTGATTTCCAAACTTTGAAAAATGTATTCCCTTGTTCTCCAGGTGGGCGCCTGATTACTGAACTCAAAAATGTATTCACTTGTTCTTCAGGTGGGCACCTGATTGCCAAACTTTGAAAAATGTATTCCCTTGTTCTCCAGGTGGTCGCCTGATTGCCAAACTTGAGAAATGTATTCCCTTGTTCTCCAGGTGGGCGCCTGATTGCCAAACTTTGAAAAATGTATTCCCTTATTCTCCAAGTAGCGCCTGATTACTGAACTTGAAAATGTATTCCCATGTTCTTCAGGTGGGCACCTGATTGCCAAACTTTGAAAAATGGATTCCCTTGTTCTCTAGGTGGGAGCCTGATTGCCAAACTTGAGAAATGTATTCCCTTGTTGTCTAGGTGGGCGCCTGATTTCCACAAAATAAACAAACAAAGAAAACGTCTGCCCCGGTTTGATGCTGGGCGCATTGAATCATGTTACCAAATATCTCTATGAATTTGAAATCTAAATCCCATTATCTAGGACGGTCCTGAACACTTAAAACTAAATCCCATTATCCAGGAGGGTCCTGCCAACGAAAAATTAAATTTCATTATCCAGGAGGGTACTGACAACATAAAATTAAATCCCATTATCCAGGAGGGTCCTGACAACGAAAAATTAAATTCCATTATCCAAGAGGGTCCTGATAACAAAAAATTAAATCCCATTATCCAGGAAGGTCCTGACAACGAAAAATTAAATTCCATTATCCAGGAAGGTCCTGACAACAAAAAATTAAATCCCATTATCCAGGAGCGTCCTAAAAACTTAAAAGTAAATCTCATTATCCAGACGGGTCCTGAACACTTAAAACTAAATCCCATTATCCAGGAGGATCCTGAACACTTAAAACTAAATCCCATTATCCAGGCGGGTCCTGAACACTTAAAACTAAATCCTATTATCTAGGAGGGTCCTGAAAATCAAACGTCAAATCTTATCTTAAGAGTGACAAATCTTTTCTGCCGAGTTATGCTGCCCTACAACAGAACTTACGGTACATCTTGTTATCTAATGAAAACCTTAATAGGTTCCATTATTCAGGAGGGCCCTAAAAACTCCTACTTGAATCCTATCTCAAACATGCAAACTTTGAAACCATCTTACATTCCTTGGGGTACATTTATGCTAGATTTTACTACTCATGATTATTTTGAATTTTAAACTAGGTCCCATTTTTCAGGAGGGTCCTGAGAACTTCAAATTAAATCTCATTATCCAGGCGAGACCTAAGAGTTTACCGTCAAACCTGTTTGGTGCTTGCCTTTCTTTACGGAGGGTTTCCCTGAAACAAACGGAACTTTCTGCCCCTGTTTCAATCAAAGAAAAGTCTTGTTAGTTTAAAATGTGGTGGTTAGTTGATGGCATTCTTTGCTGAAGGTTTCTCCACTGCCGTGCTTTGTTTTGATTGGTTTCCTCTGAACTAGCTAAGAACCGCCTGACTTCCGGCTGACTTTCAAACCCCCATTACTTTGGATGACCTGCCTGTTCTATACCCGAACCATTGTTTCACACTTCTGACCCCTTTAACTTAACCTCTTCATCTTCCATGAAATGACTAAATCATTCCGCTGATGGAACTTTTGCCAGCACTTTATCCCACTTTACATCATGCTATCTTTGGTATGTTTTGGCCACACTGTGATTTTCAATTTTGGAAACTGGTAGTGAGCTTTGAAATCCCTTCTTATTTGCTTAAAACAAACTGACATTGAAACATCTTAGAGACACAAAACCCCGAAAGAAATGAAATGCAATGACCTTGAGAGTTAAGGATAAAGAAAATCCAAAACCGGACGACTTGCTAAAAAGGGAAAAGAAAAAGAGACTTATCTGAGTGGAACAACTGGCACCATTGTTCATGACATGCATTTCGGACTAATTGGCCCAATATGTCCATCCAATCAACTTTCAGTTGCCATACTTTGTTGCCCCAGAATTTCCATAACCTGATTTCTTCACCCAAGCCTTGACCTTGTTCATCCTGCGGAGCCTTGAAAGGTTTTCCACCAACAGACCTTTCTTATTTGTTCATCTATCAACTTACTTTCACCTCAAGGTGCCCGTGAAGGTTTTCACCAATAAGACTCTCTCATTTTTTATTTCTCTCAGCTCCCGTCGCCTTACGGTGCCCGTGAGGGTTTTCACCAATAAGACTCTCTCATTTTCAATTTTTCCTGCTTGGACCAGAGTTTTGCCCTTGATATGATTCCCCTCTACCTGCTTGACTCGGCATTTCTCGAAGACTGATCAGAAAGTCTTTCTTTGGACTATAACGTGGGCTTTTGGACAGGGTTAGAAAGAAAGGGCATAAAAGGCTCAAAACAATTCAAATGGGTTAAAATTACAACTTTCGGAATCAGATTTCTTACAATAACCACAACTTCTGCCCCAGTTTCTTGCTTGGGGACTTTGGATTTTTATTTCGATGAGACCGAACCGTGAGGCTGCCTACGTATCCTTAAAATGAATCAGGTCAAACGTAGTTCATGTCATAGAAATTACTTTGTTATTGTGATTTTCTCTTTTCTCTTTCTTTTCTTTCTCTTTTTTTGCTTTTTTTCTCTTTTTGTTGCTTTTCTTCTCTTTTTTCTCTTTTCATTCTTTTCTTTCTCTTTTCATTCCTTTCTTTCTCCTCTTCTCTTTTCTTTCTCTTTTTTTTATTCTTCCTTTATTTATCTTTTGCGCTTGCATTTCTGAACTTTGCTACTGATTCCAAAGGGGGGGGGGGGTGAAGGAAATAAATAAGGCTGAAGGAGGAAAAAGAGGATAAAGTGTTTAGATAGCAGAACAAAATGCCTTCGTCATTCCAATCTTCAAAACATGCCAAGTACGAACAAATACTATTTAAACGAAGAAATCATACATAATATCTTTTGACCGCATCGGCATGGATGGCCATTTCTACACATTTTCCTTCTATATCTGTTAAATACAAAGCACCATTGGACAACACTCTCGTTACAACGAACGGACCCTGCCAGTTTGGGGCGAACTTGCCTTTGGCTTCAGCCTGATGAGGAAGAATGCATTTCAATACTAACTGACCCACTTCAAACTTCCGTGGACGCACCTTCTTATTATATGCTCTTGCCATTATCTGTTGATCCAACTGGCCATGACACACTGTTGCTAATATTTTCTCATCAATCAAACTCAATTGTTCCAGGTTTGGCTTCTGCAACAATCCGAAGGGATGGAATTTCAATTTCCGCGGGTATCACTACTTCCGTGCCATATACCAACAAGTAAGGAGTTGCCCCTACTTAAGTACGAACAGTAGTGCGATAACCCAACAATGCAAAAGGCAGCTTCTCATGCCATTGCCTGGACCCTTCTACCATTTTTCGATGTATCTTCTTTATGTTCTTGTTGTCTGCCTCGACTGCTCCATTCGCCTTGGGGCGATATGGGGTGGAATTGCAATGTGTAATCTTAAACTGTTGACACACCTCTTTCATCAGATGACTATTGAGATTAGCCCCATTGTCTGTAATGATCACCTTTGGTATCCCAAACCGACAAATGATATTTGAGTGCACAAAATCAACCACTGCCTTCTTGGTTACAAACTTGAATGTTTTAGCCTCTACCCACTTGGTGAAATAGTCTATGGCTACCAGAATGAACATGTGCCCATTTGATGCTGATGGCTCAATTGGCCCAATGACATCCATGCCCCAAGCGACAAAGGGCCATGGTGCGGACATTATATGCAATTCAGATGGCGACGAATGAATCAAATCTCCGTGTACTTGGCATTGATGACATTTGCACACAAAACTGATGCAATCTCGATCCATGGTGAGCCAATAATAACCTGCTCGAAGAATCTTCTTTGCCAGAACATACCCACTCATATGCGGTTCACAAACTCCAGAATGTACTTCGGTCATAATAGCTATAGCCTGCCTAGCATCTATGCATCTCAGCAGCACAAGATCTAGGGTCCTTTTGTACAGAACCCCTCCGCTGAAGAAAAAACCGCTTTCCAACCGCCTAATTGTTCTCTTTTGATCACCTGTGGCTTGTACTAGATACACCCCGATCCTGATGTATTCCTTGAGATCGTGAAACCAAGGCTCCCCATCGAGCTCTTCTTCCACCACATTATAGTAAGCATGCTGATCGTGGATCTGAATCTGCAAAGGATCCATATAAGCCTTATTGGGATGGTGCAACATTGACGCCAGAGTAGCCAAAGCATCGGCGAACTCATTGTGAATCCTTGGAATATGCCTAAACTCTATTGATTGGAACCGTTAACAAAGATCATGTTTCCCATTCTCCCTGAATCTGGTGCACCAGGAGGTTTGAGGCACCCAAGACCAAGAATTCCTGGACACCCATATCCACAGCCATCCTCAAACCCAAAATGCATGCCTCGTACTCAGCCATGTTGTTAGTATAGTAGAACCAAAGCTGAGCCGTAACAGGGTAGTGATGCCCTGTTCCAGAAACAAGTACCGCTCCTATCCCAACGCCTTTCATGTTAGCAGCCCCATCAAAGAAAAGTTTCCATCCTGGCTTTTCAATTTGTTCCAATTCATCAATATGCATGACTTCTTCGTCAGGGAAGTAAGTCTTCAGAGGTTCATATTCTTTATCCACTAGGTTCTCAGCCAAATGATCGGCCAATGCCTGGGCTTTCATTGTAGTCCTAGTCACATAGACGATGTCAAATTCTGTGAGCAAGATTTGCCACTTTGCAAGCCTCCCTGTAGGCATAGGTTTCTGAAAGATATACTTTAACGGATCCAAACGAGAGGTGAGGTAAGTAGTGTAAAATGACAAATAGTGCTTCAACTTCTGTGCTACCCAAGTCAGGGCGCAACATGTCCTCTCAAGGTGAGTGTACTTAACCTCGTAAGATGTGAACTTCTTGCTGAGATAATAGATGGCCTGCTCCTTCCTGCCGGTGATGTCATGCTGTCCCAACACAAATCCAAATGAATTGTCCAAGACCGTCAAATACAGAATCAAAGGTCTCCCTGGTTCTGGCGGGACCAACACAGGTGGGTTTGACAAGTACCCCTTTATCTTGTCAAATGCTTCCTAACATTCATCTATCCACTTGACCGCATCATCTTTCTTTAGCAGTTTGAAGATAGGCTCACAAGTCGTCGTGAGCTGAGCAATAAACCTGCTGATGTAATTCAATCTCTCGAACAGACTCATCACCTCAGTCTTGTTCTTTGAGGGTGTCAATTCCTAGATAGCTTTGATTTTTGATGGGTCTAATTCAATACCTCGACGGCTGACTATGAATCCTAACAACTTTCCAGACAGAACACCGAAGCGCATTTTGCAGGATTGAGCTTGAGATTGTACCTGCAAAGCCTTTGGAAGAACTTTCTTAATCTGACATGGTCAGACTGCTTTCTAGTCTTTACAATTACATCATCCACATAAACCTCGATCTCCCTGTGTATCATGTCGTGGAATATGGTCGTCATCGCCCTCATGTAGGTTGCCCCAGCATTTTTCAAACCAAATGGCATGACCCGATAGCAGTACGTTCCCCATGGCGTGATGAATGTCGTCTTTTCTGCGTCCTCCTCATCCATTAAGATCTGGTGGTAGCCCGCATAACAATCCATAAAAGAACCAAGCTCATGTTTGGCACAATTATTGATCAATATATGGATGTTCGGCAATAGGAAGTTATCCATGGGACTTGCCTTGTTGAAATCTCGATAATCAACACACACCTTGGTCTTGCCATCTTTCTTCAGCACAAGCACAACATTGGCTAACCAGGTGGGATACCGGGTGACCCGAATGACTTTGGCCTCGAACTGTTTGGTGACCTCTTCCTTAATATTCACACTTATATCAGTTTTAAATTTCCTCAACTTCTGCTTGACAGGGGGAAATGCCGGGTCAGTGGGCAATTTGTGAACCACCAAGTTAGTGCTTAGACCTGGCATGTCATCATAGGACTATGCAAAAATATCTTTATACTCGAACAATGCTTTAATTATCTCCTCTCTAAGTTGTTGTTCAATATAGACACTTATTTTAGTTTCTCGAACATTATCTTGGTACCGTAAATTAATGGCTTTTATATCACTCAGGTTAGGCTTGGATTTTTCTTCAAAATGGCTTAATTATTTACTAATCTCTTCAAAGGTTTCATCCTCGTCATATTTCGATTCACCATCACACTCTATTTCTTGAATTACTATTTCAGAATTAGATTGGCTTTTAAGACTGGGCCGGAGATTCCTCATGCATGTCATATCACTGAAGCCAGCATAAAAAAAACTGTACAAGGAAGAAAAGAAAAACAAAAATAAAACTATCAGGAAGGAAGAAAAAGGGAAATTGCATTTCATTGAAATTAAAGATAACAAGGTTTATACATCCAAACGGTCAGAACCTAGAATCTGAATTACAACCCTGGAATAATCCAGATAAACTAAAAGAAAATCAAAGCAAACTACCAAAACTCCTTCCTGGTGGGGAGATGAGTAGCTTCCCAATTGTTAATCTGTGCACTGGGCCCAACAAACTGCATATCCACTTTACTCGAATCCTCTCCAGCTTCCAACATGTTCACATCGGCGAATAACCTCTCGAAACTTTCAATCAAATCTCTATCTACATCAATTACTGAACTGGGAACTGTTGCCATTGGGCGTTTCTTGGTGCCAGGCCTAACAAATGATCTGAAGAGCCGTTGGATGGGCTTTGGGAGGACCAGGCCCTCTATTTCAACTTTCTAGCTATTTTCACATCCGCAGCTGTGGGCTTGAACCCCAAACCAAACGTATCCAAGTTTTTGGGGAGAGACACTGGCTGTACGATACCTTACAGAGATACACCCAGACCCTTGCCCGGTACAAAACCATTTTTCAACATTTCGGTAGCTACCATGACTGATGCGGCAACTACCCTCGAGGTTGGAACTCACTTCCCTTCTGGAATTTTCTCTACCTATACCGTGTCAAAAACCTGTTAACCCATGGCCCCTTGTCGTCCTCGAACTCTATGAATAGAACAATGGCATCGCTGAGAACACACCAATTATCTTCGCCGTGGATAACGATTTCCTGTCTATCACATTCAAACTTGACCATTTGATGCAGAGTAGACGGGACCGCTTTGGTAGCATGAATCTAGGGTCGACCTAACAACAGATTGTAAGAAACAGCCACATCGAGCACATGGAACTCCTTGGTAAATTCAACTGGCCCTATTGTAAGCTCAAGCACTATGTCCCCGACTGAATCTTTCCCTCCACCGTCGAATCCCTAAATGCAGATATTGTTCTTGTGAATTCTTTCACCATCCACCTTTAACTTGTTCAGAGTGGAGAGAGGGCAAATGTTCGTGCTGGAACCATTGTCAACTAGCACCTGAGTAACCACGGAATCTTCGCATTTCACTGTCAGATAGAGGGCTCTATTGTGCTCGGTACCCTCCATGGGCAACTCATCTTCAGAAAAAGTGACTCTGTTCACCTTAAATATCTTGTTAGCTATCTTTTCCAAGTGGTTTACTGAGATTTTGTTAGGAACGTGGGCCTCATTCAGGATCTTCATCAAAGCCCGACGATGCTCGTCTAAATGGATCAATAATGACAATAATGAAATCTGAGCCAATGTCTTCCTCAACTGCTCCACAATGGAATAATCCTGCGCTCTCATCTTTCTCAAGAACTCCTCTGCTTCTTCCTCAGTCACAACTTTCTTCGCCAATACTGGGCTGTCTTTGGAGCTTTTAGCTTTTCTCAACTCTTCGCGGGCAAAGCATCTCCCCTATAGAGTCAAACCATGGGTCTCACATACTTCTTCTTTAACTTCTTTCCCCTTGTAAGTCACTGTCACTCATTCATAATTCCATGGGACTGCCCTGCTATTGACTATTGGTAATTGAGTTACCGGCTTGATGATGACAGGGTCTATGCGGGCACCTTCCACAATTACAACAGGCTTGTTCGCCACTCCTGGCACAACCACTTTAGCTCTTTCATGTTTCCCTGCAACGTCACTTGAGGACCCCTTCTTGACCACCACAGATGGTTCACTATTTTCCCCGTTCAACTTGATCGCAGACTTCTCACTTGTTGACTTTTCAAATGGCCTGGCATCACTGGACCGAATCATCATGACAGTTTGCGAAGGCTTCTTAGGCTCCCCTTCCTTATGCACTATCTCAATCATATTCGTCTCTTGATGAGCTGGCAATGGGTTCTGGTTGATATTAGGTGTCTCCGGAGCTTGGACCTCTATCCGATTAGTATCAATGAGCTCTTGAATAGCTGCTTTCAATTTCCAGCACTTCTCTGTGTCGTGCCTCGGGGTACCAGTACAATATTCGCAACCACGGAGTGATCAAGATTCCTCGGGGGAGGATTTGGCAATTTTGGTTCAATCGGACTCAGCATACCCAATTGTCTCAACCTGCGGAACAAACTGGTATAGGCTTCTCCCAATGGAGTAAAAGTCTTCTTCTTCTGCAACCTCTCATTCTTGGTGGCCTGATTGGGCCAGAAACCTGTTCCAGGGGGATTTCGGTAGGCTCTTAGGGGTGGATAGGCATTTTGTGGAGCTGGGTAGATACTTTGTGGAGATGGCGCACGCCATTGCGCGTGAGCGGGAGGTTGAGTGTATGTTTGTGCATGATGGATAGAAAAATGGGGACCTGGCGGTGGGTAGTAGTGTTGTGATAGACTATATGGAGTGTGGTGGTACATTTGGTAATAGGGTCGAGGCTGGTTGTAGTAATGTGAAGGGCCCCTGGATCCGACCCAAGCTCCCGACTCAATTGTCACAACATCCTCTTTCTTCTTCTTCCCGAGTACACCCTCAGTACCATTTTGAATGGCCTGGGTGGTTGCTTTAATTGCTTAGTAGCTCATGATTTTATTAGACTTGAGTCCCTCTTCTACCATGCCTCCCATTTTTACAACCTCATTAAAGGACTTGCCCACTGCTGAGACCAAATGACCAAAATAAGTGGGCTCCAAGGCCTGCAAGAAATAATCAACCATCTCGCTTTCTTTCATCGGAGGGTCAACCCTCGCTGCTTGCTCCCTCCAACGGAATCCATATTCCCTGAAACTCTCACTAGGCTTTTTCTCAATCTTCCTCAATGACAGATGATCTGGGATAATTTCAAGATTGTGCTAAAATTGGCAGGCGAAGGCTTGGGCCAAATCGTCCCATGTGTACCACCTGCTGTGATCTTGTCTGGTATACCATTCCAATGCCGATCCACTCAGACTTTGGCTGAAATAGGCCATCAGTAATTCATCTCTTCCGCTTGCTCCTCTCATCTTGCTACAAAATCCGCTTAAGTGTGCTACTGGGTCACCATGCCCGTTGTACAGATCAAACTTGGGCATCTTGAATCCTGCTGGTAATTGAACATCCTGGAATAGACATAAATCCTTATAGACCACACTTACTTGACCTCCTAACCCCCTCATATCTCTGAACGATTGTTCTAAGCTTTTGACCTTTCCGATCATCTCCTCATGTTCGCGATTTTTGGGTGGCTTCTCGGTCTCTGCCGGGAGATCAAGATGAGGGGTGTAAGAATATGGTTCTGGAACTTTGAAGGTGGGCTTAGGGGGATAATACTGGTTGTCGTGAGTCTGGAATAGAGGCTCACTGGAAGACCGGTGTAATGCAGTAGGTTAGGTGCCACAAAAACAGGAGTGACTGGTGGAGGAGGGTGCGGGACTTGTTTGGGTGGTGGAGCTTGTGATGTATGGGAAGTGGTGCCATAGCATTGTTGGTAGAGGGGAAAGGCCTAAGACGAGTTCACAGTGGGAGGTTCCTGAGGCTGAGCCAATGGTGGGATATAAGCAGGGTTGGCGGGATAAACCGGTGGTGGATGCCCCTTTACCCAGGCCTGGTACATTTCAGCCATTTGTTGCTTTAACTTATACATCTCATCTTTCATTGCATAAACATCCAATTCTTTTACCTCTTTTGACGAATCGACGATACTTGCCTCCGGTTCTTGGTTGGCCATGTTCAGCTTGTCTTTTGATCGGGTGTTGTAGGAGTGAGTTGCCAGAACGCCAATCAACTAACCACCTGCCTGGACTCAATACATCAACAACAACCTTGTTAGCGATTAGGGTTTTAACAAATTAGTAACCGCACATTTTGGGGAATGAATGCACCTAAGCAGTTAACCGTTTCTATTATGCATTTGATCGGCTACTTGCGTCATCCCAGCTTTTCCTTATTTTCGTTTGCAGCTTCTCTTTTCTCTCCTTTTTTTCATTCTTAACTTTCCTTGCTTGATCTCTCATGGTTTCCGCCCCATGGTTTCTTGTTTTTCTCTCTTTTCTTTTCTTGTTTTTCTCTTGTTTTTCCTCTTTTTTTTGGGTTATGGTCGAATCCTATGGAGATTGCCTACGTATCATGACCCCGCATGAATCAGACTAAGCGTAGTTCTGGGAAAATAAATGTAAAATAGATAACAAATTATTTTGGGATTTTCAATTTTCATAAAAAGTAAATACTTTGATTACAAAGACTCAAAACTGATAGACTAAAAACTAACAGACTCTGATGAAAAGATGAAATACAGACTCCAAAATAAGCTATCATACTTCAACAAAAGAAAATACAGACTTAGAAACAACTGACATACTCTAGCGGAAAGAAAGTACAAACTCAAAACAACTGACAGACTCTAGCGGAAAAGGAAATACATACTCAAATGAAAATCATGAATACATTAATGCTCTTGGTGCCCGCGGGACATCATTCGGTCTCGCCGCGGGCCTATACGCAAGATCCCTTTGAAGCCTGTCCAAGTCACTTATTATCTATCTAACAAATGTCATCACTTCCGCAAAAAAGATGGTGCGGGTCATATCCTCACAGGCTTGGCACTTCACAACAATGTAGTCGGCGATAATTCTAACTCTCCCTTTGATGACACCTTTTTCTTGCAACAAACGCCCAATCTGTTGGGCCATGGCCTCCAAAGTCTGCTCGGCTACTTGATTCTGCTCCTGAAGTTGTTTCAAGTCTATTTCTAATTGTGCCAATGCTGTATAACAATGTCCTCTTTCAGCCTTGAAGTCTTTCGCCTGTTTGATCATTTTGTTTTCCGCGGTAATGACCCTTTTCTTTAATCCCGCGACCTCATTGTCGCACTCTTCTTTCAACTGCTTAACCAGGCGTGCTCGTTCCTCCGCATTTTTAGCCAATTGCTTTCGAGCCCCGGCTAGTTCACTTTCTGCTTTGTTCAGATCAAAACTATATTCGCCCACTTTCTGCCTCAGGTTACCTATAAGTTTTTCATCTTTGGCACTTCTGGCGGGGTTTTCTGCCGCTATTTGCCTCATTCTATTTGGCTAGCTTTTTCTTTTCGCCTTCATCTGCCGCAGTTTGAAAGCTATTCTTGAATTTAAGGTCTTTGACTTATTTTTCCAGCTTTCCTATTGTGGCCCTGTACTCATTCTCCTTGGCCAACCAAGCCCACTGTTCTTGCGACGCCTCGACGAATTCCTGAAGGTGGGGTCTTTTGTCCGGCCTCCCAAACTCAATTTCTCTTCTATACCAAGCAAGGTACCCCAGTGAAACCTCACCTTTGGACCGATCATGTACACAGGTATTTGCTGTTAAGTATTGACACTTGCTCCATATTTGGCGGACTGCTGCTTCATGAAACTGGCCGTTAGGTCCGATCTCGACTACTTGGGCACTAAGATCTTCATCTCTCGGAACTATTTGGCATCTCCCCAGCTGCCTCAAAACCCGATACGGGGCATAAGGTTGGATACTCCTGAGTCCCATCAAGAGGAAATGAGGCCTGCTGGATGGCATGTATATGATCTCATCCACAGGCAGCCATCCAAATGTCCACTCTATTTGGTTTGCAGTGACGGAACGGAGGCGCGCTATCCACTCTATGACCCTTCTGGCAAGCTGATTCCATCAACCCTCGTAGAAAATTCCTCTATGCATGTTTTCTCTATCGACCCATAACTCATAAATTGAGGACGATGGCATAGGTGTTCGATCATCCACATCTGCAGCAACACGTTGCACCCCTAAAAAGTCTCCTCCGGCTTTGCAGGTTGTGAGAGCGTGGAAGATTTCGGCTACTATCATGGGCGCGAGGATGCTGTTGGCATGAGTGAGCAAAACCCCAGCTACTCGTATGTCAATATTCCTATTTTTTCTAGGAAACACCAAAAGTCCCAAAAAGACCACCATAAATGCAAAACACCTGTGTTCTTCCCACTTAAGGCGGTTTCCTTTGCTGCAGATTTTGTTCTCTGGATTGTTGAACCCCCATATATGACCATATCTGTTGTATATAAATTGCAGAGTACAAAAACCAGCTGCCAAGTCTGGGTTGTGGACCCCCCTGCTTATTTTCAAGGAATCTAGGAACCTGTGTACGACTACGGCCCTCGGAGCAATCAGGTACTGGTGTCTCAGAGGAACTTTGGGACCCCCAATGTATCCGGCTATTTCTTCCAATGTTGGGGTAAGTTCAAAATCTGAGAAATGAAATACGTTGTGGGCCGGGTCCCAGAATGTAAGCAATGCCTTTATAATGTCTCCCCTATGATTAATCTTCAACAACCCAGTGAGGCCCCCAAATATAGATTAACCGTATCTCGCCCTGACTCACCCAAATCATCCCACCACATATGCAACTCCAAAGGGATCCTGTTCACGATTGTTATTGGCAAATTCTGACTTGTGCTCATTCTGCACATTTATTAAGGTGGTTAAGAAAAAAATCATGGTTTACTCTATTTTGACTCAAAATTAAAGATGACACTTTTTTTCAGATTCTTACTTCTAAAACAAAAAAAACCCAGCTTTTGCAAATATAGCCTTTCAACACTTCCGGAGGAAGATTTTAAGGCTGTGCCCGCTAGCTGGCCAAAAATTGGAAAAAAGACTCAAGGTGGCTGTTTCTTGCAAAATTAGTCTTCCGGCGTCCTTTTGGGGACATTCGACTATTTTTGACAAAAATGGCATCACCTTACCTATTTATAATAAAAATAAAATTTTTGTTCTTTTCAGCTATTTTGCAAAAGGAAAGTTGGACCCAATGGGGGTTGCCTACGTATCCCACACCCTATGAGAATCAAACTAGCGTAGTTCGGGCAATTTTGACAAAATAAAACCAACTATTTTTCCTTTCTAAAACACAAAGATTTTCCCTTTTTTTCTTTTCTTTGAAAACCACAAAATTCTCTTTTTTTTCAAAATTTCGGCAGAGTTTCGGTATGTTTTGGGACATTGGTTTTTCAAAACAGGCACTTATCCCTCTCAGCCATCTCATTAACCTCTCTAAATTTTCCTTATAAGTCGGTCAACATGCAAATCCGAAGCAAATAAATGCACAAGTAGCAAGTAAGATGCATCATAATGGTCTTTACATTTCGGGTACACCTGTCCTAGACAGACCCAACCCCTGTGTTGAGTCTCCAAATTCAAATGCACATGATGCAAACAAACGTTCCTACTAGGGATCCGGCATGAGGCTGAGTTATTCTAGGTTCAAAAACCTGGGTATGTGTTCTAGACTATGTACCCGAGCGGACAACTCGAGCTGAGGAGGGGGCTACGTACCGGGAACCAAAAGGCCATCGGAATTAGTAACTTGTCCGAGATTCTTTCTTATTTCAAGGTATGACACTAACAGAATAGGGAGTCTCGACCAGCGAGCACATACACGAAGATGAGAAGAGAAGGGTTTTGTAGCAGTTTATATATACAGTTTAGATAATATTAAAGCGGTAAAAGCATCACTTAGCACATTAGGCCCAAACATGTGACAAAATTAGATAATAGATAAAACCAAATATAACAATTCATCAAACCTCGAATTCCGAACCCTGAACCAGAGATTCTGGGTTCGTTCCCTAGAAGAGTCACCAGAGCTATCACACCTTCTTTTTCCTACACCCGGGGAGGGTATAAAGGAGTTTTTCCAATTAAAGGACAATCGAAACAAGATTTATTATTAAAAGATTCAGAGTTGCCACATGGGAGATTTATAGTGTCCCAAGTCACCGGTTGAATCCCGCATCGAGGAAAAGCTTGACTCTGTTTAATAGTTCGCGAACCAGAAATCCGAGTAAGGAATTCTGTTAACCCGGGAGAAGGTGTTAGGCATTCCCGAGTTCTGTGGTTCTAGCACGGTCGCTCAACTATTATATTCGGCTTAATTATCTGATTTTAAACAATTATGAACCTATATGCAAATTTTAGTTTTAACCGCTTTTATTCATTTTTAAAGAAAATTGCAACGTTATTAAAACACGTCTCCAACCACGTCACATAAATGCACCCGTGGTTTTTAACATATTTTAACATCGTTGAGATTTGGATTTGGGTCACATAAATGTGCACCCGAGTTTAGGAAAGTAGATTATTAAAATACGCGCCTAAAGCAATTACACGTTTGCACTTTGCGAGGGCCATGGAATTTGTTAAATGGCACGCCTCGAATTCTAAGGTTGAGTTAAATCTAATTAAAAGCTAGCCTACATAACAAGACCTTTCATGCACATTTGATACCCCCACAGTGAACTACCAAGCTAATATTACTATAGCAGTCCATATTCAGAACAAACAGAAAGGAGTATAAGAAAATTAAGCTAAGCTAAACAATTTCGAATGTGCAAAAACATTGAATAACAACTATATTAGTATAAATCTCTATTCAAGTAAACCAATCTTCATATTCATCCATTTTCATACATTGGAAGGTGAGATGAGTACCTGAAATTGAAGGAACAAGTAAATAAAGAAGGATCAACAGTTTGTATTTCAGCAGAGATCGACATCATCAACAAAACAGCCCAGATTCAGTGATGGAACCGCAGAATTAGTTTCAAATCCAATGGAACAGTAACTTCACAGTTCAAAACCTAGTAAAATGCAATTCAGCAAGCTAACACCAGCTTCAAACACATAGCCAACTCGATAAACACCAAGATCTGACCTCACTGACTAAACCTTAAACCATTTCAAAGTCCAGACAAAGGAAAAAGAAATGATTCAGAGAGTGAAAATTTCGAAGTGTAGAACCAAGTCTCAATGGAACAGTAGCAGCTTTTCTTTTTCTGTATTTTTCTCCCTTAGGTCTCTTAGCTCTTGGATTTTCGTTTTTTTCTTCAGCCTCAAGTAACTATGCCTTTATAGGCAAGTTACTAGGGCAACCAATATATGCTAGGTTTTGCATTTTAGACCACTCCTAACTTTCCTTTTTGCTACTTAGCCCCTGATTTTTTGACTTGCTAACCAAGTTAAAATCTAAAATTCCCTAAAAGACCCCTATTAGAGGCTTCTAAATCAGTTACCTAAGATTCCCCTATCCTAAACTTCCTAAATTGCCCCCCAAGTTCCCTGAAATTACCCTCCTCTTACTTGGTCAGGCTGGCTCAATGGCTAGCTGGATTCCAAACCTGGGCCTGAACGGATGGTCCTCTAATGCCCAGGTCTGCCTTACCCCAAACCTCAAGAAAGAAGTCTTAACCCACTACAATGAAACAAGCTCAAATCACACATTAATAAGAAAAACACACAAAAGTTTAACTAGTCGAATCCTAAAGTAGTGAGCCTGATTACACAAATTAAATAAAACCACCACTAAGTCAAAAAAAGAAACAGAAATCAAGAACCCGATTAAATTAATCTAACCCTAAAAATTAACAAACAGATCAAACCAAAGAAAAACAAAAGACTAACTCTAGTGAGTCAAATTCCACAATAGAAAGAGAAATGAACCGGTTATCAAAACTAATTAGGCTAAATTCGTGGTTAAGCTAATCATGCCAAAAAAGAGAATAAACAAGAGAGATTAACACATAACAAAGCAACAAAGAGAGGGGACGAAGATGAGATGAAAATGAATTTGAACTAAAAAGAAGAAGAAATGCAGGAAAGGGAAAAAAAACTGGAAATACCTAAAATCGGACAAGCAAGCCTTGAAGTTATTCCTTGAGCCTCAGATTTTGAATGAAATGGGTCTTAATCATGTGTTTTCAGGTGAAAACACATGAATAAGATCAATTTCGGCCTCAATCTTCAATAACTCGCACGATTTGAGTTTTTGAGGAATTAGGGTTCATCTTCGATTCAAGATTTGAGGCGTTCAGGGAGGATTCTGAGAGAACCATTTGTGGATTAGGGGAGAGGGAGGGGAGACAAAGCTGTGGTATAAATTTGAAGGCCATCAGAGACTTACCGCCGCCGTGGTGCGATTTTCGGCGGGCGGCGGAGACGGTGGGGAAAATTAGGGCGACTAGGGTTTTGGCTCTCTAGGGTTTGGAGGTGAGAGAGGCTAAGGGGGGTAGGGGGTGTTTAGAAATATTTATATTATTGACCCCCAACTTCCCAACTGTTGGATGAGAGAACCTTGACGGCTGGGATCATTTCTCAATTAAACGGGGTCGTTTTGGATGAGAGGGATCTGGACCGGTTTAGGGGTAGTCTGGGCCGGGTTGTGGGGATTTATTGGACGAGTTTTGGGTGGGTTTGGCTGTGTTTGATTTGGGCTTAACAATTTTAATTAACTTCGGCCCAAATATAAAATCTGATCTCTCTTTTCTTTTCAAAATCTTTTCCTTTTTCCAAATTAATTCTTTTTGTTGTTTTTCTCTCTTTTTGTTTCTTCAAATAATAATAAAAATCTAAATTAATTCCTAAAACCTAATTGACCTAAATACACTAATTAAGCCTAAATGATAATTATCAAAATTAATTAACCAAACAATTAATAGGAAAATTACTCCAAATTGATATTTAGAATGAAAAATGCAAATTAACCTATTTTTTTGGTGATTTATTTATTTAAAACAACTTAATTACTAAACAATTATAAAAATGCAAAATTAACTCCTAAATGCACATGCAACACCCTTTTTTTGTATTTTTCACTAATTAAACAAAAATAAAAATGCACAGACAATTGCAAACAATTAACAGAAAATGCCCCGAAAATCCATAAAGTTGCAAATAATGAAAAGAAATTATTTTGTTTTGAAACTATGGGAGTAATTCATATAAGGCAAAAATCACGTGCTCACATGAAGGATCCGTCATTGGTTGGTTTCTAAAAAAAACTATCCGAGGCATTTTTAGAGAATGATATGTAGGTGTGATGGATTAATGATTGGATATTTGTAGGTAGTTCAAAGCATAGTTGGCATAGATCTCTTGAATTTGGTTGTAATATGTGTAAGAGATTTGTTCCCGTCCGTATGTGTTAGTGGACCTTGTATGAGAAACCTTAGAGGCAGCTATGCGATGATCCAGTTATCCTTCCAAAGGTTGATGTGGTTTCCACTTGCTACATTCCAGGCTAATCCTTTTGCAAAGAAAGGATGAGCTTTAGCAAGGCTTTTCCATACATAGGAGTCAGCCGCAGTGGTGGTGAAGTCTTTGTATTCCTGTCTTTTCTTGTATTTGTGACATACCACCTGTGCCCATAATCTATTGGGGCTATAGTGCAGCCGTCAAAGAATGCTGCAAAAAAGAGCTAGATTTTTGCTCTTGGAATTAAAAAGACCCAGTCCTCCTTCTTGTTTTGGGAATTTCACAGTGTCCCAGTTAACAAGGTGTACTTTTTTTTCTTTCTGGAGTTGAGTCCCAAAGGAAATCCCTTTGAATACGATATACATGGTTTCTAGTAGCCGTAGGCAGATAGTTGAGTTACATAGAGTGAGTAGGTATAACTGCCAGAACCTACCGGATAAGAGTGGTTCTACCTGCCTGAGTTAGGAATTTGCCTTCCATCCCTTAAGTCTTGTATTCATTTTATCAAGAATGAATTGATAGTCAGAGCTTCTAGGTTGTAGATTAGTGATTGGGAATCCAAGATGCTTCCCTACATTGTTCGTTACCTTAATGTAAAGCATTATGGAAAGAGTGCTCTGTGTATTTCTATCTACATTCCCGGAGAAGATAATATTTGATTTTGAGAAGTTTATCCGTTGGTTGGATTGTTGAGTGATGGAGTTGAATATATTCATGATCGAAGCAGCACTAGATGCATTTGCCTCAGAGAATAGTATGAGGTCATCTGCGAATAGTAGGTGGGAAATGGCGGGCCTGTTTGGCTAAGTTTGATACATTTTCATTGACAAATGTCTACTGCATGGTCAATGCTTCTAGTAATTGATTACATACAGATGATAAAGAGGTAGGGTGAAAGTGGGTACCCTTGGTGTATATCTCGAGAGGGTGCAAAGACCTCTGTTGATTGGCCATTGGCTATTACTGAAGTAGAAGATGTTGAGATGCAGTTCATAATTAGGGTAATCAGTTTGGCAGGGAAGGTTAAGGCATATAGGAAATTTCTAATGAATGACCATTCCAGGTAGTCAAACACCTTTTCTAGGTCCAATTTAAGCATCATTTTCCCTTTACCATCGAAGGTCTTTTTAAAAGAGTGGATTGCTTCTTAAACTATAATAGCATTATCAATAGCCCGTCAACCAGGGAGGAAATTGCACTAAGTAGGGCAGATAATCTTTTTAAGGAAAGGTCGTATCCTATTGAATATGGTTTTTGTGATTGTCTTGTAGATTGTATTACAAAGACTGATGGGTCGATAATAGGTGATGTATTGAGGGTTTTTTATTTTAGGGATAAGGGAAACATAAGTCTTGTTTATTTCCGGGTCAATGGAGAAGGTTTGGAAAGCTTATGAGCAGATGTTGATGATCGAGGGACATGTGTCTTCCCAATATTTTTGGAAAAAGATCGGGTGAATACCATCTGGGCCGGGTGCCTTGAGTGGATTAAAAGAATTAATAGCTTTGTGAATTTCGAGTGTATTTAGGTGTCTACTAAGGCACTCTGTATCACTATCACTGAGAATATTAAGAGTGCTAAGGTTATGGGCAATATGTTTAGAACAAAAGGATAATTCAGTAGTGTAGATATCTGTAAATTATTTTAAGATAATGCTTCTAATGTTTTGTAGGTCGAAAGTCCAGTTACCTACCGAATCATTTAGCCCTAGAATTCTATTTTTTCTGTTGCGTTGAATGACTGAAATGTGGAAGAATTTTGTATTCGCATTGCCATCATTTAGCTATTGGACTCTGGACTTTAGTTTCCAGAAATCCTCTTCGTTTTTAGGATGCCATTATACTGGCAAATGAGCTTTTCCTCAAGGTCTAAGTGGACGTCTCTTTTGTGAGTAGGATGTATATTTTGGATACCTAGTATTCTATTTTGTAAGATTTTTTTTAAAGATTCTTTCCAAATGTGCTCTTATTACAAGACTCAACATGTTTGGTGAAGGAAGATAATACATTCCTGTAGTTAATGTTGTTTTCCTAGTGGTGATTGACAATACCATTAAAGTTAGGGTGGCTTAACCACATTGTTTCGAAGCGAAATACGTGATGTGATTTTCCTATAGGTTTTGTTAGATTCAAGAGTACAGGAAAATGGTTAGAGTGCGTACGTGGCAAATGAGACACAATCACATTTGGGTATATCCCTACCCATTCCGGGTTAGCAAGAAAGCGGTCTAATCTTTCCAGAATTTGGTGCCCCTTTATTTTCCTTTTATTTGACCACGTGAACCTGGTCCCTTGAACCCTAGGTCAATCATATCAAGATTGTTTAGGCATTGTATAAAAGTATTAGCCCTGGTATTATTAATTGGCCTTCCTCCAAACTTTTCGGAGGCCGATGTTACTTCATTAAAATCCCCACAGAGAAGCCAAAGCAAAGTATGGTTTCTAGCAATGGTTTCTAAGTTATTCAATAATATGCTTCTGTTAGCGAGATCTGTGCTTGCGTAAACTAGAGATAAAAGCCAAATGTGGGATGTGCCTCTTACTTGGATATTGACGTGGATTTCCTAGTCAGTGGTGGCAATATGGTCAGCATTAAGATCTTTCTGCTTCCACATTAAGGCAGAACCGCCAGAGTATCCATCTGTACTAAGGTCAAATAGATCATTGAAATTAACAAATTCCATGAGGTCATAGTAGCCCTGCATGCGTATCTCTGTAAGGCATACGATGGAGGGCTTGTTCCATTCTATGAGATCCTTAAAACTTTGCCTGAACTCTGGGCTGTTGCACCCTCTACAGTTCCAAAGGAGTATCTTCATCTGGGGCTCATTGACAATCCTCGAACTCCCTCCCGAAGCTAGTGACATACGCAAATGGGTGGTCCATCACAATGTCCTCCACTACCAGGTTTGGAATTATTAGGATAGCATATTTGTGAAGGATTGAGAGTGGGTAGGTGTGGATGTTCATTACTATCCTCAGGACATTTGTTGGAACAGTGATGAAACACCTTTTTTCTTTGTTTTCAATAAGGGTCATGGACAGTAATTCCTGCAGTGTGATTTTCGGAGAATTTGATCTAGGATGTTTGGCATCAGTTGTTCTGTTTCGAGCACCATAGCCATTGCCTCCTCCATATTTAAAGGGGATGATGTCTCTATTAGTGTTAGGGAATCGTTGATATCCAGGTTCTCCGATAGAGCTTGTTCTGGCGACAAGAGCAACCAGTTGGCTTGTAGGGATGTATTCTCCTCCTAGTTCTGAGTAGATGGTTTGTGTTCCTGCTGTTGTTGTTCGTTATGGTATCCTATCTGTTGGAAAAGATCCAAGGCTACTATCTCCTGCATGTAAAGTGGCTGTAGAACTGCTATTGCTTGATCGTTGGTATAGAGGCCTTATTGTATCATTTGGATTAGCCCTTAGGTTATTTCTAGTATCAGGTCCGCCTGTTATTGTGTAAGGGTCGACAAGCACTGGTTTGCATGTGAGTGATTGGCATTGTTGTCGTGCTAAATGTGGTATGTTGTAGTCCACTTTTGGTTTATAAGGCCACACATATAGTTGTTCATCTGATTGTAGTAGAGTTGGTGATTGATAATTGTGGGGACGAGGATAATCGTCGTTTGGAAGTAATAGCTAGTTATTGTGGATGGGTTTTGGGTTGATAGTCTTCTTTTTCCTTGTGATAGCGTCCATAGTGGTGGTTCCGATGTTGGTAGTAGCAGTGGTTCCTGCGGTAGCTGTGGTACTGCCTCAGTATTTTTAAGTGTGTTGGTATTTGGTGGCGATTGAGATGGTTGAGTGTGAGTGTGAGGTGTTTCTGAAGGGCATTCCTTCAAGGATATGGTAATAGGGGAATGGTAACCATGCGTCTAGTGTTAGGTCAAAGGGGTTGGGTTAGGGGCAATAGAAGAGGTATGGGTGGTATGATTAAGTTTAGGGGTAGGCGGAACGTTAGGGGTCAGTCCATTAAATGTGATGTGAGTGGTATTGGATAGAGGTGGGGGTGGATTTGACACTTGGAATTTTGTTGGCTGTTCATTTGGGGTGACGTTTGGTAGGGCCCCTGCAGGTTGTGTAATTGCAGGTGTTTTACTTTTTATGGGTTTTTTTCTTAGGATACTTGTGTTCCGTTGGAACTGAAATTGAAGTAAATTAGAATAGGGAGTGTGTAGTAGATATTTTTTCTGATATTTCAGAATTGTTATTTTTTTTGGTTTTTGTTTTGGAGTTCGCACACACGGTCGTTCAAGATGACAAACTTGTTATTTTGGGGAAGTGTAAATGCCCTTTTGTTGCCTGAGGAGTCATTTATTTTTTCCTTGGACTTAGGAGATGTCCCTTTTCGTGTTCACAATGTAAAGTTTATTTTCTATCTACATCTAGTTTTGGAGCTTTATTAGTAGCGTACCTCTTGTTTGTGTAAGTGACTATTTTTCACTGGTCTTGGGATGGTTGTGCTTGTTAGGTTGACGTCTCTATCGGTTGGGCGACTCTTGTTTGTGGGCATTGATAGTGGCTGTGGCCCAAGCACCCGCATGAGATGCATAAAGGGTTTACATCCTCATAGTGTATTTCCTGTAGGTATTCACCAATCATAACATTCCTGGGCAAGGCTTGCCCAGTGGTGCTAAGATACATAGTCTGGCATACCTTCCTCGAGTTGTGTGTGCCGTGCAACTGTCGATTTTTAGAACTGTGCCAATTTTGTGTCCAATTTTTGTGGTATATAAATGTCATAATATTCTATAGGCAACTCTTGAAGGCACCCATATAGTAGAAAAAGTAATCTGGATAGTGTTTGGATTAAATTTCAGTGTCCATTTCTTGATGGAGAGGAACTGTGAACCAATAAACCATGGTCCATTATTTAGGACAGTAGTGTATAAGTTTTCTGAAGAAAATATTATAAGATAAAAATCATTACCATGGTCTATAAGTTTTAGTAGGTCAGAGGTGTTCCACATTTTTTTGTATTTTGGTGCGAAGAAGATTATAACCTATCCTTATACCTAAGAGTTTGTTGATTAGGGCTTTTGTCTAAGGTTTGTAAAGTCTTTGTTTTTCAGTCGAGTAGATGGGTATGAAATTTGGGTGATTGGTGGGACTATCGTTCTCATCATTAAGAGATAGGTTATTAAACATGTCATAATAAAAATCCATATGGTCAAATGATTGATTTTCAAGTACTCTGTCTTTGAAGCTTACCTTGTGATCTACTATGCTCCTATTTGTTTTTGGCTTTTGTGTACTACGGTGGAGAATATCTGCTTCCTCAGTTGTCAGTGTTGATGATTGCATCGCGTCCATCATGGATATCTTGTCTGCCATCTTTTTGGTAAAGGATTTGCTCGGATTTTGTTCTCCGTTAGTATTTGCACCAGAACTGTCTCTCTCCATCGGCTAGAGAGAAGCTAGAGAATATGTTAAATTCTTTTTCCCCAATCCAAATGGGCTCAATATCAGATAAATGATTTAATTATTTAACGACCCAACCAATCGTTTTAAGCATTTGCATTCTGTTCAGTTGTTTGAAGTCTAGAGTAGCTTCATATGATATATTATGACTTGCGTGTATCGTCGGTTTCGGTTTTCGGGTGATTTAGAATTAGTTTGGATGAATGATTTTCATGTTTGAAGCCTTAAGTTAGAAGAGTTGACCAAGTTTGACTTTTGCGTATTTGACATCGAATTAGAGTTTGACGGTTTTGTTAAGTCCGGATAGATAAAAATCTTTAGCAATTCAAGTATTATATCGCCGTAAGATAATGAAATCTATATAACAAGCTACAATTACAAAGTTCTTCCATTAATCTTGAAAGAATTTATTTTCCTAAGTAGCTTTAAAATGTGTGCCTTGGAGTTTAAATCCTTATAAGTTTAGTAAAGAATATATTAATAATGTTAGCTTTCTTCAATATTTAATAATTGAAATATGCATATATTTTGAGATTTTAAATTTGAATAATTTCTTATCTTTTATATAAAACATTGGAAAAAGAAAAATAGTTGATTTTTGGATAATTTTTATCTATAATGGCCAAAAATATTTAAAATTCAAATGCTGTTATAGGTGTATAACATCCATTCATTATAAAAGCTAAAAAATATCAGAACAAACGAGGCTGCTATAGAGAGGATTGACTGTACTGTAGAAATTATTAGGCAAATAATGTTAAATAGTATTTGGTTGGATTTAGCAAGCAGAAATTAATTGTTCAATTTGATTGGCACTTATTCGAGTTTAGCTCCTATTTTCCTCTTGATGCAATATATTAACTAACCTTGATATTGGATATGGGTGGCTGATAAGTGGATTTTGACTACTTATTAGCACCCTTTTTGCTTTATTTTAGTCTGAAAGTATTGATTTATGTTTCCGAAACTAATGAAAGTGTGCAAATTGCAGGAATGTTGGAAGTTTGGTCTTCCATATTGAAATCCAACTCAAAAATGAGTGTTCCAAATCACAAGGCAAGAAAGGGCGCAAAACTAAAGAAGGGCGGTCCGCAGAAACCTTTTGCGGCCGCAGAAGAAAGTGTGGACCGCAGAATTCCATCTACAGCTGCAGATCAAGTGAAATAGCCAAGCAAGAATTTGGCCAATGTGTGGACCGCACAAGAATTGCGCGGCTGCAGAACAAGGTCTACACTGACAAATGATTCAAAGTTCAGAGAGTCTGCAAAAAGACCAAGACCTGAAGCCTTGTTGAAGTGCGGACCGCACAAGAATTGTGCGGCCGCAGAAGTTGCTTAGCAGTCGCAATTCAGAATTGTTCAGTTGCAGAATCCTAGATCTTGCCAACTGAAGAAATCCGCGAACCGCACATGGAATTGTGCAGCCGCAGAGCCTCCTGAGAGGCATTTTTGTCAGCGAATTTTGGGCCACTATAAATAAACGAGTTTCACATTTTTTGGTCAAGTTTCGAAGTTTTGAGCTATAGTAGCCGTTACATTTTACCATTTTATGGAGTTTGTGACTATTTTAATGTTTAAACATTATATTTTATAATTTTAATCTTAGATTATGAGTTTAATTAGCATTTCTTCTTTATTTTCTTCAATTCTCACTATGAGTAGCTAAATTTTTACTAGGGTTGTTACCCAACCCTAGTGTGTAAGCCTTATGGATACTTAATTTAATGTTTGTTTATGATTGTATGTTGATTATTTAGCTTAGTTTATGCTTCAATTTTAGAATTAATGGTTGCAAACATTGATTCATGCCTTTTTGACTTGGTCTCTACTTGAGAAAGAGTAACCTAGTCTAGGATACCTTGGCTAACACGAAATTGTGCTAATTGAGGGTTTAATTAGCCTAGTTAAAAGGTTCAAACTAGAGATAGTGAGAACCCAACTTGAGCTAACTATTTTGTTTGATACCCATTTGGACTTGAGAAAGCCAAATTAGAAAAAATCAATCTTTGATCAAGAGGTATTGAGTGGGTAATGTAGAGTTAAGATCTATAAGACACCCCAATCAACAAAACAAGTATTAACTTATTTAACCCATTAGGCGAACACTTAGGTTATGGTCAAATCCCTAGGCTTTTTAACTATTTGAAAAAATAACAAAAACAATCATTCGCTTCTAGTTTCTTTTCTTAGCTTATAATTGCTAGAGTAAAATTAGAATTAGAAATCAAAGCCTTTTGTGGAAGTGCATTTTGGTTATTCCATTCGCTTTCGTCAAGTGTATATCCCTAATACCCCTAGTAACTCCATGTGGAAATCGATCCCGACTCTTGTTGTGTATTAGTCTTCCAACGACCGTTTCCACTAACTATTGAGTGCGGATTGGACGTGGATCAAGTTTTGGCGCCATTGGTGGGGAGTTAAAATGGTGTTAGCTATATATTTGGATTTGTTTTTGGAATGTATTCTTTTCATTTTGTGTTACTAACTTGTGTGAGAAATCTTAGGTACAACCATGGCGAACAATGAGCTCGAAAATTTGCCTTTGGGGGATTTGGATGCGAATGAAGAGCAAGTACATGAGGTACCTCATGAGCCACAAGCCAATCGGAGAGGCGGGGTACCTCATGACAATGTGTCCGCTCCATCCCTACCTCCACCACGAGCGGCTCTACACCAGATATTGCACAATGAAGGTTATACTAGTGCAATAGGGCAAGCAACATCCAAATCACCAATGTGATGCTCACTTTACTTGAGCAACAGTGTTTCTTCACCGGTGCTCCAACACAAAATTCTTTTAAACATTTGGAGGGGTTCGTGGACACTTGTTGGGGGAGCAAGCAAACAAATGTCTCCGAGGATACATTGAGGCTAAGGCTTTTTCCCTTCTCTCTATGGGGGAAAGCTTTAGATTGGTTGGAACGATTGCCGAACCATTCAATTCACACTTGGGATGAGTTAGCGGAAAAGTTCATTGCTAAGTTCTTCTCTTCCCGACACATGGCTACACTTCGAGATGAGATCCTGGCATTCAAGCAAGAGCTGAATGAACTACTACATGAGATATGGGAGCACCATAGAATAATGGTTAAGGAATGTCCCATCAACGATATGATGGAAACCATGATTAAACAAACCTTCTATTGTTAGATTAACACAACCAACCTATGTGAAGTGAATCAATTAGCCAGTGAGAACTTTATGACTACGCTTTATGTGGAGGCGTGTGAGATTTTGGATGAGATGGAGGAAAGGTAGTCGGCTTGGCAATCCCGGGCCAATGTTCCACAAGGTGACCTGAATATGATCCACCTTCACAAAGAATTGCAAGACCATGGGTAAGCCATTGCCTAATTAACAACTACCATGACTCAACTAGCACAGGCCCAACTAAATCAAGTGCAAACTCCGAAGCAAGTCAATGTTATGAAGGAGTGAACATGATGGTGAACAAGAGGAGGACTAAGGGTCCACAACTGCAAAATTGAGTGGAGAACTATGTGCAAGAAGATAGTGGATTTGAGCAAGATGAGTCCCATAATGAACAAGAAGAGGAAGTGCAATATGGGAAAAAATTTCAAGGGCGAAGAAACAACTTCCAAGGCCAAAGCCAACAACAATGGCGACCGCAAAACAATCAAGGAAAATGGAATTCTAACAATCAAGGAAATTGTAGTGTAAACAACAATCAAAGGAATCGGCATAACAACAACAATCAAGGAAATTGGGGAGGTAACAATCAAGGCAACCGGGGGTCGGGTTTTTAAAGGCCTTCAATGTACCAACAACTAAGCAACCCACATCCTTATCCTTCCCATGGTTCGAGTTCTTCAAACAATGAGATGGGGTGTATTGAAAATATGTTCAAACAAATGATGGAAAAGAATGCTGATTCGGATGCCCAACTTGCCTCACAACACATCGATCCGCAACCTCGAAGTTCATATGGGTCAAATATTTCAAGCTTTAAATTCTCATCCTAAGGGGGACACTACCAAGTGACACGGTGGTAAACCCAAAGGGTGGTAACAACACGGGGCATGCCATGCCGGTTATCATAAGAAGTGGAAGAGGCGGGAATGCACCCACCTCAAGTGGAAGGCAACTTGTTGATGATGATAAAGCGATGCAAGAAGATGAGATCTCGAACAATATGGTGCAACCAAATGATGAAGTTCGGACTGACATTGATGATAGTGTGGAAGAGACTCAAGAGGAGGTGAACCCGTCTAGGGAATACATTATTGATATTCAGAGCTGGTAGTGCAAAAGGTTAATGCATCATTGCCTAAGCCTCCACCTCCATACCCTCAAAGACTTGACAAGCAAAATGGTTAGAATCAATTCAAGAAGTTCATTCAAATGATGAAGAGTCTCACAATCAATGTGCCATTAGTTGAATCTTTAGAATAAATGCATGGTTATGCACAACTTATGAAGGATCTTGTGACAAAGAAGCGGTCAATGAATTTTGAGACCATAAAAGTCACCCATCAAGTGAGTTCAATTGTGGATTCAATGGCTCCTAAGTTGGAGGATCCCTGTGCTTTCACGATTCCTTGTACAATTGAAAGTGTCGAGTTTGCTAAAGCTCTTTGTGATCTTGTGCAAGTATCAATTTGATGCCATATTCGATTTTCAAGACTTTGGGAATTTCACAACCAAGACCCACCTCTATGAGATTGCAAATGGCCGATCGTACCATGAAGAGGCCTTTGGGAGTGATCGAAGATGTTTTGGTTCGTGTTGATAAATTCATTCTTCCGATGGATTTTGTCAATCTAGATTGTGAGGTTGATTATGAAGTGTCGATTATTCTTGGGAGACCTTTCCTTGCTACGGGTAAGGCTCTTTGTGATGTTGAAGCTAGAGAACTCACTTTTTGGGTTGGTGATGAAAAAGTGGTATTCCATGTGTGCAAGTCCATGCGGCAACCAAATAGCAATGATGTGTGTTCTTTTGTGGACTTGGTGATCGATGTTATTGTTGATGAAACAAGTTCTACAATCAATGTTGGTGATATGTTGGAGGCCGTCTTTCTCAACTTTGATGATGACGAGATGGATAGCTTCGGAATGTGTGAACTCTTTGCAAGGAATGGGGTCGTAGAACTATGCACCCCAGAAATTGTCCTTGGATCTTGAAAATAGGGCAACTCCTCCTACAAAGCCTTATATTGAAGAGCCTTCTACCTTGGAATTGAAGCCATTGCCTCCACATCTGCGGTATGAATTTCTTGGTCCTTATTCTACTTTACCAATTATTCTTTTCTCTTGTTTGACTAACGTGCGAGTAGATTCCATATTGCGGTGCAACAAAAGATAAAGAACGCTATTGGGTAGATTTTGGTGGATATTCGGGGGATAAGCCCTACCTTTTTATACATAAGATCAAGTTGGAGGATGGCGCCAAACCATCTATTGAACATCAAAGGAGACTCAATATGGCTGTGCAAGAAGTTGTCAAGAAGGATATTATCAAGTGGTTGGATACCGGGGTTGTCTACCCCATCTTTGATAGTTCGTGGACTTCTCCTGTTCAATGTGTCCCAAAAGAAGGGGGCATGACGGTGGTCACCAATGATAAGAATGATTTGATTCCTACTAGAACAGTGACCAGTTGAAGGGTGTGTATGGACTATCACAAGCTCAACAAAGTCAAAAGGAAGGATCACTTTCCACTTCCTTTCTTCGATCAAATGCTCAATAAATTAGCTGGCCGTGCTTTATTTTGCTTTCTTGATGGGTACTCGGACTACAACCAAATTCTCATTGCTCCGGAAGATCAAGAGAACACAACCTTTACATGTCCCTATGGTACTTTTTCTTTCAAGCGGGTGACATTTGATTTGTGTAATGCACCGATGACTTTTCAAAGGTGTATGATGGCTATTTTTGCGGACATGGTGGAGGACTACCTTGAAGTTCTTATGGACGACTTCTCGGTGTTTGGAGATTCTATTAATGACTGTCTTGCAAATTTGGACAAAATATTGGCTAGATGTGAAGAAACAAATTTAGTTCTCAATTGGGAGAAATGCCATTTCATGATCGAGGAAGGTATTGTCCTTGGCCACAAAATCTCAAGGAATGGAATTGAAGTTGACAAGGAAAAGATTGAGGTGATTTCTGAGCTTCCACCCCCAACTTCGATGAAGGGTGTATGGAGTTTCTTAGGCCACACGGGTTTTTACAGGTGCTTCATCAAAAACCTCTCTAAGGTGGTGAACCCATTGTGCAAGCTTCTTGAGAAGGATGTTAAGTTTCATTTTAATGATGATTGCATGAGAGATTTTGAATTGTTGAAGCTCAAGTTGACAACTACTCCCACCATCACCGCCCCAAATTGGAGCGTGCCTTTTGAACTCATATGTGATGCAAGTGACGTAGCAGATGGGGCTGTTTTGGGGAAACACATCAACAAATATTTTCATCTGGTCTACTGTGCTAGTAATACCATGAATAGTGCCCAAGTCAGCTATACCGTTACGGAGAAAGAGCTTCTTGCTATTGTGTTTGCAATTGAGAAGTTCCACCCGTACTTGATGGGTGCAAAAGTCATTGTCAACAAGGATCATGCGGCTATTCGTTATCTTATGAGCAAAAATGACTCCAAAGCTCGGCTGATTGTGCTCTTGTTGAAAGAAGTTGATATAGACATCCCAAGATAGAAAAGGTAGTGAAAACCAAGTTGCGGACCACTTGTCTCGTTTGGAGGAGGAGCGTTGATACCCAATTTTTTCCTCATATTATTTATATACACACACACCTTCAAAATAGTGCATATGCATCATCATTTGATTTATAAGCATGAACGAATATTTTTCATAATTTTTAAAGACTTTAAACCAATTTATTCCTGCATTTTATTATATATAAATATCCAATAATTATCCTCCAAATTATTTCATGATGATTTAATCATCTTAAATTATCATTTATACCAACATGAGGTTTTAATATTTTCAATGCATTTTTAAATTACATTTTGCATTTTTAAGGCTAATTGCACATTTTTGCAATAATGACCCATATACATGTATAATTACATTATTTATGCAAAAATAATTTTTTACATTGTTATAATATTAGGTAATTATTTTAATCATTTTTAGGGACAAATGATATTTTTGTTATTTATTTATCACTTTTATAAATTATTTATTTGATTAAAATCGGGTATTTAAAATTTAGCCCTAAATTCCTCATTAATTTAGGACCTCAACTACCCAGCTCCAGCCCAATAGTTCCTGAGCCCAAATCAAATAACCTCCAGCCCAACCGGCTAAACTAACCCGACCTAGAACCCCCAACTAATCATGGTCGTTGATCTCTGGGATCAACAACCCATATTACCCCTACCCTTTTTAATTAACCAAATCCCCCTAACCCTAAGTCACTCTTCACCACCTCGCCACCCTGGAACTCTCTCATCTCTCATCTCTCACGAACCCTAGCTGCCATCTCTCTTAACCCCTCTAAATCCGACCCCAAAATGGAATCCACCATGGATTCTCTTGCCTTATTTACCTCCCCTCACTACTGGTTACTCATTTATGGTATTACCTAGTTGCTTGCCTAAACATGACAAGCAGATCTCTTCAATTTCGAACCAAAACTGGTTTAGTTCCTTGACCTTTTTCCGTCTGTGTTCGTTCTTGTTCTTTTATGGTATGAATCTCTATGAATCTTTGTGTTATCTTTGAGATTCTTACTTACCCTAAAACTTGGGTTTTCATATCTCTTTAAATCGAACCAAAATAGGTTCGATTCTCTGATTTTAAGTGTTATTATGTCTATGTTCATCCTATATTCTACTGTGTGACCGATTTTTGTTATATTTCGGTCAATATTTGATTTCCCTAAAATTAGGATTTTACCTATTTTTCCATAAATTTGATTTTATTGATTCTGCATTGTCACACCTCCTTTTTACCACTCGAGGAGGTATATAAGGGAGTCTTTCCAATTTAAGTGACATTAATCGAAATGGAATTATTTTATTTAATTTTTAGGGTCGCCACTTGGAATAGTTTATTTGGGTGTCCCAAGTCACCGGTTTATTTTAAATCCCAAATCGAGGAAAATCGATTTTATTTAAAAGTCTGCAAAACCAGAAATTCTAGATAAAGAATTCTATTATCCAGGGAGAAGGTGTTAGGTATTCCCGGGTTCCGTGATTCTAGCACGGTCGCTTAACTATTAATAATTGGCCTAATTATCTGATTTATTACACATTTTAAACCTACGTGCATTTTTTTTAAAAAAACTTTCTAACTGCTCTTAATATTTTTAGGAAAATTCATGATTGTTGAAAACACATCATAAATTACGCTACATGAAATGCACCCGCGGTTTACGACACGTTTTATTATTTAACAATGTTGGAAATTGAAGTCGGGTCACATGAAATGTGCACCCGAATTTGAAAATTACAAATCACAACTACGTCACGGGAACCGTACCCGTACCTATGATAATTTATTTAATAACTCGCCTAAAGCAAACTACGAATATTTATTTTTAGTATCTAAGTTATACTATTAATGTGAGGGCCATAGGCTATGTGATTGGATGTCACACCTTGATTCATTTAAAGAAGAGAAATGTATTCTACCAAAGCAAATTAAGGATGTTCAGGCTTAATACAACTAAAGTTCAATTTAACCCTATTAATTATAAGCATATTTTGGATAATATACTAGGTATTTATTAATTTAAAAGAATTCTGGGTCTTTAACTATTTAAGCAAATCCTGGTTTGAGCTTAAACCCAAAATTAATTGAAAGAAAAACTGGGCCCAAGATCGAGCCCAGAAGTGAAGCCAGGCAGACGGTCGCCTCTTTTCAAGTGGGCCAACAGATCTAGGCCCACTGCATTACTCGAAGGAGGTTGTTTAGAGAAAACACACACTGATGATGGCTGGGTTCGAGATTGAGACCAAATGAAAGAATGGAGATAGCAAGAGCCAAACGAAACAGGCCACAACCCAGGCGATCCCATTTGGTCCAACTCCACCCAAAATGCTTGGCAATGATAATTCAAATGCTAAGGCTCTAATGAGGCCCATCTGACTATACTTCACACACAACAACATACTATGCAAATTCTGAAAATCGCAACACTAAACAACCATATGATAAACCTTTAAATCATTGCGTTACTGTTAATGAACGTGGATTATGAAACTACTCATTAATTATACTATTACATATACAATGGTTCTAATAAGCATGTTGTTGCTATCAATTAACAGGAGATCAATTTTCTGAAATTCATTCATGGACTAACATTTGATCTACACATACTGTCATGCTTAACAATCCAAACATATGAATGTATATTTAACAAACTTTGACAAAGTCTCAAATAATTAAAATTACTATGTATAGCAAATTGTTAAACCACCTATGAATGAACTAAATCAGCTTAAATGTTTAAACCATACAAATATACCAACATCTGTATCAACAATACTTAAGCAAAAACTAAAGCAGTTATAGATTCTAGGTGATATAGATCAATAGCATAGAAAACATTGAGCTAAATAAATATAGTGAATCCAATTCTAAATCAGCAGATTACAAGCCTATTTTTATCACTTCGAGCTCATGAACATACCTGGAAATCAAGAACAAAAAAAAAAGGAGCAAGGATTTCAGCACAAGCAGAAAAGTGAGCAAAACAGCAAGCCACCAGCAATGTTCAGCCTCTTTAGACCATCTATATACCCAGAAATCCAGAAATTCCACGAAAAGCTTTAAGTTCTTACTAAAAGAAAAATCAGAGAACAATTCCAACCAATGTTTAATGAAAGTAATGCAGAAACTTTTGTGTATTTTCTAGGATCTGAATCTCTGAATGTGTGTGTCATTTTCAGAATGATAGTGTCTATATATAGGCTACCTAGGGTGAGTATTTTTTAGGAATATTCCTTATCCTAATTCTAAAAATAGTACTGTCCTCCCTCACAGCCCTGGTACAACTGTCCCTCTTATCCTATTTTCAGCATCGTTTTTACAGAAATGGGACAGCTGCCAACCTCTAATTGGTTTTAGCATTTTGTACAGGCCAAATAGGGCCAACTGCCCTAATTTCTAGAAACTTCCCTTCTGAAAATTCTATTTCCTATTTCCAAATTAACCTCATAAGTTTTTATTTGTTCAATTAACACCCTAGGAGTTTCTAACAATTTACAGACCTAGGCAAACACATGCAAATGGGCCAATATCAGTAAAACAAACCAAACAAAGCATAATCATCTGAAAATTTAAAATAACCCTAACTTCTAACATGCCAAGTTCATAAGAAACTTCACAATGCCTAGGCAAACGGGTAAACAAACAATCAAACAACTTGAACATCACTGAATCTAAACTAATCATGCATTAATTAAAAACAAATAACTAATAATTTATGCTAATCATGCAGTCAGAGAAAAACAACGAAAAAGAGAACTAATGGCTTATGACAACAAAAAGAAGCTAACTCAAACTTAGGCTAAAATAATCATGGGCTAAGCCAAATCCATAATCCCTAAATGAAACTTGCACAAACACTGGAGCAATTCTGAAACCAAAATGAACAAATTGATGCACCCTAAAACAAAATTACTAACTAATCACCTTCAAAGAATAGACAAATTTATAAACGGAAAATCAATTTAGGAAAAACACTGACTCGACATTTGAGGAAAAGAAAAAAAAGAAATGGAGAGGTAAAAATGATGATACCTTACCATTAGGACTGGAACAAACAAATGAAATAGGCTTTGAGGCCGTCTCTGCCTTGACTGACCAACATAGGTATTTTCCTTCAAAGGATCCAATCTTGCATTTCTTTGATCGGATCTCCTTGAAAGAAAAGACTTCTGGGAGCCTAATCTTCGAAGGAAAACAAAAAGGGTTTTGGATTTCGAACGAAAATTGAACTAGAGACGTTGAACCGGACATAACCTAGCCTTGGATTTGAAATTGCAGAATTTTGCGGGGTTATTTGGGAAAATTAGTGAGGTATTAAGGTCGAGGGGAGTGAGGAGACTATGTGATGATGTTTTGGTTGGACTTGGTGAACTAGGGTTTAGAATCTGATTTTTAGATATAATATTTGAGGATTTGGGTGGGGATTTTGGAGAAAAGGTTTGTGGATTCAGAAAGGGGAGGGAAAGTAGACTATAGGGTGTTAATTTGGGAGTGTTTGGAGCACCGGAACTGCCATGAGGTGATTTTTGGTGGGTGGTTGACGGCGGAGGCGGCGGGAATTTTGGGGTGGCTATCTCTAGGATTTGGTTAGGGCAGATGAGAGTGAGGGGCATGGTTCGAATGGGGGGGGGGTGAACGGTTTTTGAAAAGTTTTATATCAAGTCAAAGCCAGTTCTCAGCCGTTGGATCACACGAGATCAACAGTTGGGATTCAAGGGATCAAAAATGGGGTCGTTTCGCTTTAGATTGGTGCTAGACCGGATAATTTAAATTTGGTCCTGGATTTGGGGCGAGTTTGGGGTGTAAAGCAACCTAATTTCAAAACTAATTCAAGCCCCCTTTTTTTTAATTCCCTTTTTCTTTTGTTATCTTTTTCTTTTCTTAAATTAATAAAAATCCTAAATTAATTCCTAAATTAATCCAAGTTGTAAAAATTAAGCTAATTATCTAACTATAAAATTTATAACAATTAACTTAACCTTAAATTAAAAGAGAAAAACTACTAATCTAAAATTAAAGCTAAAAATGCAAAAATGAATCATATTTGTGATTTTCATTTTAGTAGAACAATTAATTAACTAATTAATCCTAAAAATATGGAAACAAAATATAAATGTAATGCATGATATTATTTTGTATTTTTCATGATTTTAATAAAAGTAAACATGCACATAAATGCAAACAATTAAACCAAATTCCTACAAAAATCCTATAAAATTGCAAAAAATTGGAAAAAAATTAAATCTATTTCTTTAATTTGTAGGAGTATTTCACATAGGGCAAAATCACATGCTCACAGCTGCCCCTCTTTGCTCGAAAGCATGAAGAGTTTTCGGGCAAAGATAAAGTGAGTGGATACGAGTGATTTTTGCCCGTTTGAATACTCCGTGGGAAGCATTTTTTGAAAAAGGTCTGACCAAACCTTGATTCGGAGGTTGCCTACTTATCCTTGGCTATAAAGGAATTAGGTCAGTGTAGTTCTGGAAGTTTTGGTATCTAGGACTACCGGAAAAACTGTGATTTTACTGCTGTTGCTGTTGTTTCTGTTTGCTCCTTATTACACCAAAATCAAAAATGAAAAGCTAAACTAGCTAAGCCTATCAACTACGAGTTACAAGATTCCTATCTATAAACATTCTAAAGCTTGATCTCGAGTCTTGGTTGGTTCTTCCTGCAGACTCTAATCTAAATCTTGATGCTCGTTAGCTGCAAATACTGGTTTGTTCTTCTTCAGCTTTTCGGATCAAGGCGGGACTTGCAAAGCTCATAACTTCAATCGTATCTTGAGCAGTCCGCATCTTTTCTCCGCTTCTGCACTTGAAGTTCGCTTCTTTTTTGTTCTTTCTTTTCTTTTATTCTGGATTAAGACTTCTTCTTTTGATTATCTCGAACCCTGTGTCTTGAGGTATAACCTGCTCAGACACCAATAACATCGGGATTGTGTACCCTTGAGAAAAAGAGATTAAGGAGTGGAGACCCTATATCTAAAATGAAATCAAATGGGTATCGGAGGCCCCAAATTAGGAAGATTACCAGGTTATGCTGGAAAAATGACCGGGTTATGCCGGAAAGGTCCTCGAGTTATGCCGGGGAAAGTATCGGGTTATGCTGGGGAGGTCCACAGGTTATGCCGGGAAAGTCATGGGGTTATGCCGAAAAAAGGTCCTCGGGTTATGCCGGGGAGGTCCACGGGTTATGCCGGAAACGTTATCGGGTTATACCGGAAAAAGGTCCTCGGGTTATGCCAGGGAGGTCAACCCGTTATGCCGGGAAAGTCATTGGGTTATGCCGGAAAAGGTCCTCGGGTTATGCCGGGGAGGTCCACGGGTTATGCCGGAAAAGGTCCTCGGGATATGCCGGGGAGGTCCACGGGTTATGCCGGGAAAGTCATCGGGTTATGCTGGAAAAAGGTCCTCGGGTTATGCCGGGGAGGTCCACGGGTTATGCCGGGAAAATCATCGGGTTATGCCGGAAAAAGGTCCTCGGGTTATGCCGGGGAGGTCCACGGGTTATGTTGGGAAAGTCATCGGGTTATGCCGGAAAAAGGTCCTTGTGTTATGCCAGGGAGGTTGATAACTAGGGATTTTGACGCATTTTATACTCCTTATTGCTTACGCTTTGATTATAAATTCATACAAATAGTCCTAAAAGGCTCATAAGTTGTGCTTAATTGCAGGTTTGGTCAATAAAGTGACAAGATGTCAAAGATCAGCTCAAAAGGAGTGAAACTTGCACAAGTACCAAAATCAAGACAAACTCAGAAAAAACAGGCCTTGTGCGTCCGCACTAGGGAGATTCAGAGAGCTGGTACTTTAGGCATTAAGGCAGTGCGGCCGCAGAAGGTTTTGTGCGGTCCGCACTGAAGGCAGTGCGGCCGCACTACCATTCTATGCGGTCCGCAGAGTGAAGGTTCAGAGAGGGTGAAGTTGGAGCTTTCAAGCCTAGCATTCTACGGTCCAGTTTGTGCGGACCGCACTAGAAGCCTCCGCGGCCGTAGTCCATTCTGTGCGGTCCGCGGAGCCAGAGTTCAGAGAGCCAAGTTTTCAAGTTCAATAGCCTAGTGCGGCCGCACACCATTTTGTACGGTCCGCACTAACCCCGCAGGGGCATTTTTGTCCAGTTTTTCCAACTTAGTATAAATAGATCTTTTTCCATTTTTAGGGTATCAAACATTTTAGAATAGCTGCTGCGCTCGTGGGAACGTATCTTGTAGCCATTTTGTGCATTTTTACTTACTTTTTGTCATTGAATCTTTGTATTTAGCTTAGCAATTAATTAATATGTGTTCATCTTCATCTATTTCTCTATTTTTCTCTTCAAGTATGAGTAGCTAGACCCATTAGCTAGGGTTGTGGCTCAACCCTAGTGTGGGTAATTGATGGGTGTTGCAATTTAGGGCTAGATTGACTATGTGTGTTTGCTATTTGGGTCAATTTCATGGTTTAATTACTGAATTAGTAGTTGCAAACTATAGTTTATGCTAAGTTGACTTGGGCTCTTCTTGAGAAAGAGAACCTAAGTCTCCGAAATTGATCCAACAAGGAATTGGGATGGACTCAAGAGAATTGATAGTTCCAACTAAAGGGTTAAACCTCGAGAGAGTAATTCCCGACTTGAACCCTAGTTGCTTGAGCAAATATGCATACCCAATTGGTCTTGAGAAAGTCAATTGGGCAAAATCATTCTTTCTACCGAAAGGTGTGAGAGTGAATAATATCGAGCAACGGTTATAACATATTCCCCAATCATGTCAATCGTGTCTTAGATGCAATTACTCGTCAATTGGCCACCTAGGTGAAAGTCACTACCCTTGTGCCTTTTAGAATATTTGAACAACTTGTAGCATTTTACTCTTAGCTTAATATAGTTGCAATTATAATTTGTAGTTTGATAATAGTAGAATTATAAAAGAAAACCCAAAAATGAATAGAAGTGCAATTTGGAACCAATACGCAATCCCAACCTAAATAGATACTCAACTCCCTTTCTAGCTCTCTGGGGAAATTGATCCTGACCCAAAATCGGGTAAAAGCTATTGCGACCCTCTCTCGATACTTATTAGTGGTGCAGAGTTGGTTGCGATCACTTTTTGGCGCTGTTGCCTAGGATCGAACCCGGGTCACCCGCGTGACAGGCGGGAATACTCACCACTATACTAGAAAAATTTCGTATGTTATTGTAACAAAATCTAAACTATTTTTTTATTGAAAGCAATAACATCAGGATTGTGTATCCCTGAGAAAAAGAGATTAAGGAGTGGAGACCCTATATCTAAAATGAAATCAAATGGTTATCAGATTCCCCAAGTTAGGAATATTACCAGGTTATGCTGGAAAAATGACCAGGTTATGCCGGAAAGGTCCTCGGGATATGTCGGGGAAGGTATCGGGTTATGCCAAAAAAGGTCCTTGGGTTATGTTGGGGAGGTCCACGGGTTATGCTGGGAAAGTCATCGGGTTATGCCGAAAAAAGGTCCTCGAGTTATGCCGGGGAGGTCCACGGGTTATGCCGGGGAGATCCACGGGTTATGTTGGGAAAGTCATCGGGTTATGCCGAAAAAGGTCCTCGGGTTATGCTGGAGAGGTCCACGGGTTATGCCGGGAAAGTCATCAGGTTATGCTGGAAAAGGTCCTCGGGTTATGCCGGGGAGGTCCACGGGTTATGCTGGGAAAGTCATCAGGTTATGCCAGAATAAGGTCCTCGGGTTATGCCGGGAAAGTCATCGGATTATGACGGAAAAAGGTCCTCGGGTTATGGCGGGGAGGTCCACGGGTTATGCCGGGAAAGTCATCAAGTTATGCCGCAAAAGGTCCTCCGATTATGCCGGGAAAGTCATCGAGTTATGCCATAAAAAGGTCCTCGGGTTATGCCGGGGAGGTCCATGGGTTATGCCGGGAAAGTCATCGGGTTATGCTGGAAAAAGTCCTCAGGTTATGCTAGGGAGGTCCACGGGTTATGCCGGGGATGAACTAGGGAGTGGAATCCTATACTGGAAAAGACTACCAGGTTATGCTGACAGCGACTAGGGAATGGGATCCTATGCTGGGAAAACGAGCTAGAGGTTGGGGACCCTAGCATCCATGATTTTTGAATCTTTTTTTTTCACTCTTCATTTTATTTAGGAGAATGAATGAAGAGTTTAAAACAACTTCCCTTTTTGGGTCAACTCTTGTTGTAGAACCGTTTTGGATTTTGCGTGCCTTGCTTTTGTTGCACCTACTTCTTGCAAGGTTGTTTTGGACTACACCTATTTTCCTATTTTCAAATCAAAGAATAATTCGTCAGTTTGAAACGGTGGTTGGTTTCTTGGACTTGATTGTTTTGATCACTTGATCTAAGCCCAACTCTTTCGATGAAAATCTCCATTGCTCGCTGGCTTTCTGGAAATCTGTCTCTTTTCTAAACCCAGGGATCTTGACTTTCCAAAATTTCACATGATGGGTAGCCCTCGTGAGGCTTTGGCCTTTTCATCTTATTTTGCCCTTATGGGCACTTGACTTTGTATTTCTTACCTTTTCAATAATTTTGACTCTGGAGTATCGGCCATCATGGCCAGTCGAGATCGACTTGATGCACCTGCTGAGGCTGGGTGATTTTTCTTGAATTTTAGCTTTTGATAAACAAAACCCTATAAAACCAATCTTGCCATCTTTTCTTTGTATTAGTTTCAGAGGAGAATTGTACCCAAAGGGATTCAAAGAAAAGTAAACAACAGACATGATAATGAATTTAAACGAGAAGTGTCACTTTTGGGGAAAGGGAAGAAGGACTTATTTGGAGTACATGCAGACTTCAATAGACATGACATGTTTCTTGGACTGGATACCCGATCTGTGAAACCATCCAATCTCTCATGAACCCATCATAACTCATACCTCAAAACTGAGAAACCTTGCTAGGACTCTATCAGTGCCGATGGTTTTAAGGAATTCCTTTTTCGATCAGTGGAGCCCTTTACGGGTTTTCACCAACTGGCCTCTCTCATTTCTCTTCTCACCGTCTCCTTATAGTGATCTTTGTGAGTTTTCACTAAAAAGACTCTCATTTTCAATTTCTCTACTCACCATCGCCTTACAGTGCCCGTGAGGGTTTTCACTAACAAGACTCTCTCATTTTCAATTTCTCTGCTCACCATCGCCTTACAGTGCCCGTGAGGGTTTTCACTAACAAGTCTCTCTCATTTTCAATTTCTTTGCTCACCATCGCCTTACAGTACCCATGTGGGTTTTCTCTCATTTTATTTCTCTCATTTGATTGTATCAGATTCAAATAACCAACATCCTTCCATTTTGAACATCTTTACTAATTGATCAGAAGGACTTTGAACAGGATTTAGGGTAAACGAGTGTTACACCCCATGTTTTCGTACGTAAGAGTACGTCATAAGTCTATTAATGTATGCTCATAAATGGAATCATCTTTGAAAAATTTACAAAGTTAGTTCATCATGTTAACTTGGAGGTTACAAATATTTAAGATCATTGATACCAAGTAGCAAGAGGTTTTGAAGTCTTAGAAGCTAAACAAATTGAAGAAAATAAGTTTCGTCGAAAGTCGACAAGTTGGAATGTTTTACCATGTACTTTTCGGGTGAAACTATGGTGATTAACACTATAAGAAGATTATAATATGAGTTGTTTTAGTCGTATAATAGTTTGTATTATGTTTTGAAGTCAAGCGAGTTGTGGAACAAAAGTTGGAAAAGGTCATCACAAGTTCCATTCATAAATGTGCTGAAAATTAGGTCAAATGTAACTGAGCTTTTCTCCCAATATACTTGGAATTAGGGGATTATCTACCTACAAAATTGAAGATCTATGAGTCTAGTTTCTAAATAATTAAACCGTTTGTCGATACAAAGTCGGAATAGAGAGATACTCGTATTTTTGCGAGACTGCGCAGGCTGGTAGGTGACAAGTAGGTGCATCACCTACTTGCCAAAAGGAGTGGCCTCAACTAAGTCGGCCAAGAGGTGACTTTTAAGGGATAATTAACTCATTTATTTCACTCATATTTCAGACCATTAAAACTAGAGTGAACCCTTGCAACTCCTCCCCAAAAATCTCACACAAACCCTAGGTTATTCCGGATGTTACGATGTGATTCTAGTGCCGAAAACCCCGGACAGCTTGCTAATTTCTCTTTCTCCTTCATGTTGCTGCATTGGGAGACTATTTTTTTTATGGAGAAGGACTAGGTTTCTTTGTTATGCTCAGTCCAAGGTAATTTTACGCTTCTCCTTCCATTATCTATGCTTGTACGAGTTGTAACTTGACCGTAAAGACTAGACCTAGCGAGTTTCGAATGAGTAGTCGCTGTTTGTTATTGCATCACTGTTGGCTGGTTGTGAACTTATTTTTAAGTTGAATTGAAGGCTGGTTCATAGGATAAGAGGCTTAATTATGTATTGTTGGTTTTGTTGCTCAATTTGAAAGAAAAGACAAGTCGAAACATGTTTTAGTAAATCGAAAAATTAGTTTTGAGTTGTTGAACTTGTGGTACTGTTTTGTGGGTTGTTTCGTGTTGTTGTTGGGTTGTCTATTTTGATAATGTTTTTATGGAGTTTGGGAGGACAAATAGTGTGGAGAAACACCACATAATGGCAGGGTGGTTGGCTGTTCGTTCGTCGTTACAATATTTAGGTTATTGGACACTATTTTGGTTGTCGTTTTATATATGAAGTGATTAGGGTATGTGGGCTATTATGTCGTATATTGTGATAAAGATAAGGTTGGAACATGATGCATACATATTGTTATTGTTTTGTTCTTGCTGTTGTTGGTATATTGTATTGGAGGATGGCCTTGTTATAGAGGAGATGCTGCCAAAATTTACGTAAACAAGGTACTAGTTTAAGTTGCGGACTTAGCCTTTACTCAACACTAATTTTGAACCTCCTTATGCTGTGGTAGATTAAATTGAGTTGTTTGAAGAATTTCTTGGAAGGCATTAAGGACTCAATGGAGTTAAGGTATGTTAAGGCACTTCTTTCTTTCTTTCTTTCTTTTGGCATGATCTAAAATGAAACGAACATAAACGATATGCTATTTCATAACAGATCTACTCCTAGAAACTAAGATTGTTCATGTTGTTCTTTCCTTATAAAGTTATTCTAAGCAAGTGCGTATGATCCTTGAATCTTACTGAGGTTCATATTGAGTGTATGGATGTATATAATGTTACAATGACCTTAAGTCACTCCGAAAGGTTTAGAATGTGATTCCATGAATCTAGCATGCATTATATATATATATTATCTATTTTACTCTACCGAGCCGCGCTATAGTCGGCCGGGTACGATAGCTATTGTGCAACCACTGATTAGTTGGGTTTACCGAGCTCCACGTGGCTAGGTACGATTCTACCGAGCCTTATGATGGCCGGGTATGTTTTTACCGAGTCCTCTTTGAGGTCGGGTACGATATGATGATGCTGATGCCCATAGAGGCGTATGTTTTTAAATGTTTAGGTATATATGTATTATGCATTTCATGTCAGTAGCCCCCAAAGGCACTCAAATGTTACATGTTGTATCTTCTCTATCTCTCTTTCCATTACTGTTCTTGTTTATGCTTTCCTGTCTTACATACTCAGTACTTTATTCGTACTGATGTCCTTTTTGCCTAAGGATGCTGCGTTTCATGCCCACATGTCCTGAATGATAGGTTGACAGTCCTCCTAGTAGGTTATCAACTCGCAGAAGGTGCTAGTGCACTCCACTTGCTCCGGAGTTTCCTATTTGGTCAGTATGCTTTGGATATGTATTGATTGGTATGGCGGGGCTCGGTCCCAATCATTATGGTTTTATGTACTCTTAGAGGCTTGTAGACAGATGCCAAGTGTATGGATAAATGTATGGCCTTGTCGGCCTATGTTTTAAGTTTACAAATGGTCATGTCAACCTTACAGGCCTGTATGTCACATGTATAAGTTTGTATATCATGTTGGGTCATCATATGTTGAGTATTCCCTTATGTTTTAGTCTTGTTATCTCATGACGGGTTTTCTAGCTCATTTACCAATGATAGTATTATAAGAAAGATATGTTACATTTGTACTCGGTTGAGTAAAGCACCGGGTGCCCGTCGCGGCCCTTCGGTTTGGGTCATGACATAGAGTTTGAATTGAATTACAAGTTTGGAACTTTTCAGGCGAACTATCGCCGAACCATTATAAATTCTGCCCCAGTTTAATTTTGGGGGGGGGGGGAATGTGGATTTTTGTTTTGGTGTGACTGAACCCCAGAGAGAGGCTTCCTATGTATCCTTTTGGAATCAAGCCAAACGTAGTTCAGGGAAACTTTGTTTTTGTTTTGTTTTGTTTTGTTTTTTTACAAACATTTTCGGGTTCCAAAGAGGGTAATCAAAGAAAAGGTAACCGGCTCAAAAGGGTTAGTAAAGGATTGAAGTGTTTGGGGTAGCGAGAATGAATGCCTTCATCATCCCAATCGGATAATATCGGTACCGCAGAAGGGTTAAACATAATACCTTTTGACCGCGTCTGCATTGACAACTGTTTCAGGGTCATTTCCTTAAATATCTCCCAAGTATAATGCCCCTTTTGGCAATAATTTTCTTATAATGTACGGACCCTTCTAGTTTGGAGTGAACTTTCTTTTTGCTTCCTTATGATGCGGGAGAATACGTCTCAAAACGAGTTGCCCTACTTCAAAGTTCCTAGGCCGCACTTTCTTATTGTAGGCACGAGCCATTTGTTGATACAACTGTCAGTGGCAAACTGCAGCCATTCACTTTTCATCAATCAGGGTTAACTATTCTAGACGAGTCTTGACCCATTCATTATCCTCAATCTCAGCTTCAACAATGATTCACAGAGATGAAATTTCAACTTTTTCGGGTATCACGGCTTCAGTGCCATAAACCAATAGATAGGGTGTTTCTCCAACTGATGTGCGCACGGTTGTGCGATATCCCAACAATGCAAACGATAACTTTTCATGCCATTGACAAGAACTTTGAATAATTTTCCTGAGGATCTTCTTGATGTTTTTGTTTGCTGCTTCAACAACACCGTTAGCTTTGGGCCGATAAGGGGTAGAGTTCCGATGTGTGATCTTAAATTGTTCGCATATCTCTCTCATCAAATGACTGTTCAAGTTTGTAGCATTGTCCGTAATGATAGTTTTAGGAATACCAAAATGACAAATAATGTTAGAATTCACAAAATCCACCACTACTTTCTTAGTGATGGATTTGAGAGTGACTGCTTTGACCCACTTTGTGAAGTAGTCAATGGCAACTAATATGAATCTGTGCCCATTTGAAGCTTTTGGCTCGATTGTCCCAATAACGTCCATACCCCAAGCAATGAATGACCACGGTGCTGACATATGATGTAATTCTGAAGGCAGTGCATGAATCAGGTCACCGTGTACCTGACATTGATGACACTTTCGGACAAAAATGAAGCAATCCTTTCCATAGTCATCCAGTAATAACCTACTCGAAGGATTTTCTTTGCAAGGACGTAGCCATTCATATGGGGACCGCACACTCCTGCGTGCACTTCATTCATGATTCTTCTGGCCTCTCGGGCATCCACACATCTTAGAAGGTTCAGATCTGGAGTCCTTTTGTACAAGACCTCTCCGCTCAAGAAGAAGCCACTTGCGAGCCTTCTAATGGTTCTCTTTTGGCCTCCACTAGCTTTCTCGGGATATTCCTTTGTTTTCAAGAATCTTTTGATATCATGATACCATGGCTGAACATCTGGTTCTACCTCAACTATATTGCAATAACCATGTCTTTCTCGGATTTGGATTTCCAATGGGTCAATGTGGACATTGCCTGGATACGGCAGCATCGAGGCCAAAATAGCTAGTGCATCGACTAACTCATTGTGAAATAGAGGAATGTACTGGAACTCGACAGATTTAAACCGTTTGCTAAGATCTTCCACATGTTGCTTGTATGGAAGAAGCTTGACATCCCGAGTTTCCCATTCACCTTGAGCTTGTCGGATAATCAAGTTAGAATCTCCCATGATTAACAATTCTTCCACATCCTGATCGATTTCCATGTTCATGCCCATAATGTGGGCTTCATACTCAGCAGTGTTTTTCGTGTAGAAAAAGCGAAGCTGGGCTGTGGCCGGATAGTGCTGACCAGTGGGCGAAACCAAAATTGCCCCAATCCTGACACCTTTTGCATTCACAACTCCATCGAAGAACATTTTCCAAGAATTAGTGTCCTCTGGAATTACCTCAACTGAATTTACTTCCTCGTCCGGAAAGTAAGTACTCAAAGGCTTATATTCATCATCAACAGGATTCTCAGCTAAATGATCCGCCAAAGCTTGAGCTTTCATCGCTGTGCGGGTGACATAGACTATGTCGAACTCGGTGAGTAGGATTTGCCATTTTAATAACCTTCCCATGGGTATCGACTTTTGGAATATGTACTTCAAAGGATCCAATCTTGTTATGAGGGAGGTGGAGTAGGCTAACAAGTAATGCCTAAGCTTCTGAGCAACCCAAGTTAGGGCACATCAAGTTCTTTCCAACAAAGTGTATTTGTATTCATAACTAGTGAACTTCTTGCTCAAATAGTATATGGCTTGTTCTTTCTTCCTGGTCACATCGTTCTGCCCGAGAACACATCCAAAAGAATTCTCCAATACTGTCAAGTACAAAAACAAAGGCCTTCCCAGCTCAGGTGGAACCAACACTGGCAGATTCGACAAATATTCTTTGATTTTGTTGAAAGCTTCCTGACACTCATCTGTCCATCTAATCTCCGTATCTTTCTTCAACAACTTAAGATGGGCTCACACGTGGAAGTCAATTGAGCAATGAATCTACTGATGTAATTCAACCTACCTAGCAGACTCATATCCTCTTTCTTGGTTCTCGGAGGAGGCAAATCCCAAATAGACTTTATCTTTGTTGGATCTAGCTCAATGCCTCTCCGACTAACTACAAACCCCAAAAGTTTCCCAGATGGTACTCTAAATGCACACTTAGCTGGATTTAACTTTAAGTCATACTTATGCAGACGCTCAAAGAACTTTCTTAGATCCCGCACATGGTCGTCTTGTGTTCTTGATTTAATGATCACATCATCAACATACATCTCAATTTCCAGGTGCATCATGTCATGGAAAATGACAGTCATAGCTCTCATGTAAGTTGCCCCGACATTCTTCAAATCGAACGACATGACCCTATAATAATAAGTACCCCAAGGTGTAGTGAAGACCGTCTTTTCTGCATCTTCTTCATCCATCAGAACTTGATGATACCCAGTATAACAATCTACGAAAGACCGTATCTCATGTTTGGCACAGTTGTCAACAAGGATATGGATGTTTGGTAATGGGAAGTTGTCCTTGGGAATTACTTTGTTCGAATCCCGATAATCAAAACACACACTGGGTTTTCCCATCTTTCTTCGGCACTGGGACCACATTAGCCAACCATGTGGTGTATCGGGCTACTCTGATCACACCCATTTCCAACTTCTTGGTAACTTCTTCTTTAATCTTGTCACTGATATCCGTTTTAAACTTTCTTTGCTTTTGTTGACCAGGAGGTAACCGGGGTATGTTGTCAATTTATGTACCACTAAATCAACAATTAGTCTTGGCATATCATCATAGGACCAGGCAAACACGTCTTTGAATTCAAACAAAAGTTGTATCAATGCATCCCTAGTCCTTTCATCAGTATGAATGCTTATCATGGTTTCCTGGACCTCTTCTGAACTACCCAAATTAACTGGCTCAGTTTTATTTAAGTTTGGCTTAGGCTTATTCTCAAATTGTTCCAATTCTTGGTTTATTTCCCTAAAAGCCTAATCTTCATCATATTCTGGTTCTTGATTCATCATTTCACAGTTAGAACACGTGTTAGGATCTAGGCATGAAGTCCGCAAGCATGTCATATTATTTATGTCTGCATTATTAGAGTTGAAAGAAGAAATAAGAAAAATAACAAAATCAGAAAGAGTAAAGAAAGAGATTCATAAATGATGAAATATTGATTTCATTTCATTGAATTTGAAGATAGAAGGGTTTACATTGGAATTTTAAAGACAATAAACTAAAGACATTCGAGTTACACCATGAAATAACTCGAAATGCAGAAAAGATGGCAAGACTGAACTACCGAGATTCCCGCCTGACTGGGAACGGAGTTGCATTCCAATTTTGAAGCTTGGCATTGGGCCCTATATACTGCACCTCAGTAGTGCTTGAGCCTTTACCCAGTTGGACCATGTGAGCCTCATACAACATTTGCCTCATTGCCCCACAGATGTCCTCAATTTCTTCGATCGTAAAGGTCTCATCTTTTTCGTCTATGTACCTTGGTTTAACAAAAGTTCTGGCGAGATGTGAGACCGGCTGAGGTAGAACCCATCCGTCATTCTTACGTTCTTTAACCCATTTCACGTCGGCTTTTGTAGCTCGAAAACCAACACCAAAGAAGTTCTCACTGGCAGTCAAGGTGATGGGCTCCGTAATGCCTTGCAAATATGCCCCGAGCCCTTTCCAAGGCTTGTAGCCATGCCTGACCATCTCACTGGCAACCATAATTGATGCGTTGGACAAAAAGGGTTGAGGATAAGGGGTTCCTTCCTCACATTGGTCTGTAACCACAATCTCAAAAGCTTGGTAGACTATGTGCTCGCTACCTTCTTTAGCCTCCAGACATGGGACTGACGGGTCCCTGTAAATTGATTGCTCATATTCTCCATGAACCATGATTTCTTGGTCTTCATGCTCAAACTTAACCATATGGTGGAGAGTAGAAGGTGCAGCCCCTGCCGCATGGATCCAAGGCCTTCCTAGGAGAAAATTGTAGGAGGTGTCCATGTCCAAAACCTGAAATGTCACTTCAAAATCCACAGGGCTGATGGTTAGGATCAAATCAATCTCTCCTATTGTGTCTCTCTTAACGCCATCAAAAGCGCATACACAAACATTATTTGGCCTGATTCTCTTAGTCCCAATTTCCATTCTTTGCAAAGTTGAGAAAGGGCAGATGTCAACCCCAGATCCTCCATCCAACATGACTCTTTTCACGTAGTATCCTTCACACTTAACAATCAAATGAAGAGCTTTGTTGTGGGCAGCCCCTTACAGAGGCAAGTCATTTCGGCTGAATGAGATCCGGTTGACTTCAAAAAATCATTCCGCCATTCTTTCCAATTATTCAACAGTGGTCTCGACTGGAACATATGCCTCATTAAGGGTTTTTATCAACACTTTTTGATGTTCACTCAAGCTTATGAGTAGAGACAAAAGTGAGAACTAGGAAAGAGACTTCTGAAGTTTGTCAATTACATCGTAGTCCCACAGTTTTTATCTTTCGGAAGAATTTACTGACTGGCTTTTTAAGTGGAAAACACTTCTGTTTGGCATTGTTCACTTCTTACAAATTGAGGTACTTCCCAGACGGGTTTGTTTCATTCACTTCCCCCATGATTTCTTTTCCCTTGTACGTCACTACCACTTTGTTGTAGTTCCAAGGGATGGCAGTGGGATCCTTCATGGGCTTATGTCGTGCAGGGCTGATAACCACGGGCTTAGTCAGCCTGCGTGAAATTACCGGCCCCCGCGCAATATAAATCCCCTTTGGTACGTACATCTTTGGTACCGTCAGCGTGACCTTGTTTTGGTCAAACCTTTTAAGGAGACTAAACACAAACTATTCTTTCCTAGGTGCCCTGGGAACATATAGAATGGCATCTTTAGGAGGTACTGCCCCGGTCTTGGTTTCCACAACCTTTTCTATGCTTTGAGGAATGGGATTGTTTTTCTTCTCATCCTTAGCTTACTTTGCTGGCGTTTTGGGCTTCTTTTCAACATCGTCAATAGCAATGATAGCTTTCAAAGCCGGGTCAAACTCTTTGTCTTCATAGATCATCCCAATAACTAGACCGTTGTTGTAAGCTAGTAATGGGTTGTTGGTTACATTGGGGACCTCTTCATTCCTTAACATTACCCATTTTTGTTCTATCAGGTTTTCAACCGCCCTTTTTAGGGTCCAACAATCCTCAGTCTCATGCCCTTCTGCCCCTGAATGATAAGCACATCGGGTACCGTGTCGGTATGAGGATGATTCTGGATTTTGCCTGTTTGGAGGTACGGGCTGCAATAGACCCATTTGCACCAACTTTGGGAAGAGACTGGAATACGACTCCCCAATGGGTGTGAAGTTGTTCTTTCTTGGTGGCTCACGGGCACGGGCATTATATGGAAAGTTATTCTATGAGGGACGGGGATTGTATGGAGCTTGGTGAGGAAGGTTATTTCTGGGAGGTGGAGCTCAGTTCTGGTTATACTGTTGTTGTGATCGAGCATATGGCTAGGCATTCATCACTGCATAGGGATAAGGAGTCATGGCGTATGCTGCATCTTGGTGAGGGTAATAATGTTGCGGGGTGTTTGAGGAGGAACCGAAGTAACCTCGGGGTTGACGGGGGTTTCTTAGACTTGAGGCCATCATTGCCACTTCTTCTTTCTTTTTCCGGTTTGCCGCGCCCCCTGACCCGCTCTGGATTGCTTGAGAAGTAGCTCTTATAGCCGACTAGCTCAGGATGCGACCCATTTTCAAACCATTCTCTACCATTTCCCCAATCTTTATGGCTTTCACAGACGCTTGCCCATAACGGACATCATGTTTTGGAATTAATCAGCCTCTTGGGCTTGCAGGAAGACACTGACCATCTCGGTCTCATCCATTGGGGGTTTCACCCTGGCAGCTTGCTCACGCCACTTGACGGCGTACTCTTAGAAGCTTTCCAAAGACTTTTTCTTAAAATTAGACAAAGAGTTTCTATCAAGAGCTATGTCCACGTTGTACTGGAGCTGTCTAACAAAGTGTTGGACCAAGTCATCCCATATGTGCCAGCGGGAGATGTCTTGGTCCATATACCATTCGGACGCAATTCCAACTAGACTCTCCCCGAAGTAATCCATTAGAAGCTCTTCTTTTTCGCCCGCTCCCCTCAACTGATTGCAATACATCTTCAGGTGAGCTATGGGGTCCCTATGTCCGTCATACTTTTCAAACTTAAGAGTCTTGAAACTGATGGGCAAATGAACATGCGGGAACATGCACAAGTCAGCATAGGAGATACTTTTCTGACCACTCAGGACTTGCATGTTCTTGAGACTTTGTTCTATGTTTTTCATATTCCGAGTGATCTCATCTTGCTCGGGATTCTTTACAGTTCTCTCTTGTCCAGCAGTAAACTCATACCGAGGTTTTTGAGGGTACGAGTTTGTGGTGAAATGAGTCGTGTCTGATGTAAATGGTGGTATTTAAAAAGTAAAGGATGACAGCTCAAAACTGGGCCTGGGCAATGCTGGCTGTGCCGTAGCTGAGGTTGGTGGTGCATTGAATATGTTAGAAGCTACTCCCGAAATCAGTGCCTGGGGGCGAACCTCAAAAGGCATTTCGGTGAAGTGGGCTGACATGGTAGGGTATCCAAGTGGGGTGTTTGGGTAATTTATAGGGACGTTGGAGGTTCCACTTGTTCTGGGAATCAGCACGGGAAAACCAGGTATTGCGCTAGGTGGATCTCTACCGTTAGACCAAGCGTCCCACATTTCTAACTTACAGAGATGCAGTGCCCTGTTATCTTCAGCAGCTGCTGACTCTGATGTCGGAATGACAGACAATAGGCTATCCTCTGGGATGGGAATTGTTGGTAGATGACTCTCTGACGACATTTCGACACTTCCCTTGGATCTTGTAAAGTAAGGGTGCGAAGCCAGGTTACCACAAAACCAACCACCTTAAAAATAGAACCTGGTCTCAAAGCATACACAACAAATCGATTAGTTTGAGATAATTAACACATAGGGCATTGCACGTTGGGGAATACAATGCACCTAAACAGTTAAATGTGTTTCTATATGTTTTGCAACGGTTGCGTGTCTCATCACGACTTTTGTTTACCTCCTAGGTCTTTGCATCTTTCTTTTCTTTTTGGCGCTTTTTTCTCTCTTTTCTTTGTACTCTCTTTCCTACATTGTTTTCTCTCTTATCCTTGTTTTCTCTCTTTTTCTTGTTTTCTCTCTTTTTTTGTTTTCTCTCTTTTTCTGGTTTTCTCTTTTTTTTTGGTTTTCTCTTTTTTTGGTTTTTTATTCAAGTTATCTAAAATCATGACCAGATCCGATGGGGATTGCCTACGTATCACGACGCCACATGAATCAGATCATCATGTAGTTCAAGGAATAAATGCGGAAATAAAAAAAAAGAAACAATTTTGGGTTTTTCAAATTTTTCATTAAAACTTCAAATTTTTCTATTACAATGACTCCATCATACCTTTCTAAGAATTGAAAAACTAAAAATAGACTCGAAACAGACTCTAGAAATAGAAACTGAAATACAGACTCGAAAAGAAAATCAAGAATACATAAGTGCTTCCAAAACTACTCTAGGGGCCCATGGGACATCAGTCGGTCTCGCCACGGGCCTACGTGCAAGATCTCCTTGGAGGCGATCCAGGTCATCCATTATTTGGCGAACAAAGGTCATCACTACATCGAAGAAGGGGGATCTAGTCATGTCCTCACACTTATGGTATTTCATGATGATGTAGTCAGCAATTCCTCTATTCCTCTCTCTAATGATGCCTTTTTCTTAGAGCAGGCGCCCAATTTGTTGAGATTTATCTTCCAAAACTTGGGCGTCATTATGGCTTTGCTCCTGTAATTATTGCATATCCTCCTTCAATCGGGCCATCAATGCATAACAATGTTCCCTTCTGCCTTAAAGTTCTTTGTTTGTTTAGCCATTTCATTCTCAATGGTAGTTAGCTTTTTCTTTAGGTTTGCGACTTCTCTATCATATTTCCCTTTTAATTGCCGAACAAACTCTGCCAGTCCCTCTGCATTCTTCGCCAACTGTGCCCGGGCTCTTGCCAGACTACCTTCGGATTTTTCCAAATCATTCCCGTACTCACATATTTTCCTCCTAAGACCATTTATGATTCTTTCATCCGTTCGGCTCCTTTCCAGATTCTCAGCAGCTATCTTCATTCTTTGGATCTGGGATCGAAGGGCTTTGTTTTCTTGGTCCAGCCTTTTCTTCTCCCCTTCATCAGCAGCAGCCTGTACACTACTATCAAATTTAAGAGCTCTGATTTGCCCCTCTAATTTGCTTATCGTGGTCCTGTAGTTTTTCTCCTTTGCTAACCAATCGCATTGCTCTCGTGCCCCATCAGTGAACTGTTAGACGTGAGGCCTTTTGGCAGGCCGTTCATGCTCTTGATGGACTTGTACCCTTTACCATACCAGGCCATGTAACTAGGCTCTAACTCATCGTTGGAAAAATCCCGTACCCGAGTCTGTGGCTCCAAGAACCTACACTGATGCCAAATCTGGCAAACATTATCTTCCGGGAATGAGGCTTTTGGACCTAGTTCAATGACTTGTCGACTCAAATCTTCATCATGAGGGACAGTTTGGTACCTGCCTAGCTGGCACAAAACCCTCTGTAGAGCATACGAGTTAATACTCTAAAGACCTATTAATAGAAGAAAATATACTTCAGCCGACATATAAATGACTTCAGTGACTGGGAGCCAACCGAATGTCCACTCAATTTTGCTTGCAGTCAAATAACTCAAATGTGAGAACCATGCCTCCGTACCCTCTGGAAACTCATGACCCTCTATCCGATTTTCATGTTCTTCAATGCAGTTAAGACCACTCATACCATAGTTCATGTACCCCGGACGATGGCAAAGGTGTTCTTCCATCCAAAGTTGTAAAAGCATGTTGTGACCCTCAAACAATTCCCCCCATCGCTTGGCAAACAGTTAAAGCTCGATAAATCTCTTCTAGGATCATCGGTATAATAGTTCCATTAGCCTTTTTAATCATGAAGTCGGCCATTCCCTCGAGCCCCAACTCTATATGTCCATCCTTCCTTGGGCAAATTAAGGTGCCTAAAAATGCCACTACGAAGGCCAATCCCCAACGTGCTTCCCATTTGCCTTTATTCCCTGTATGACTTAGACCGATATCCGGAGCCTCAAAACCATGGGGATCCCTATAACGACGGTACATGAAGTAGAATGTGAAAAATCCCTCAGCCAAATTTCCATCTTTGACTTCCCGACTGATACTCAGAAGTTCCAGAAACTTGTGAGGAGTCACCGCTCTTGGTGCCACTGGGTTCTGGTTCCTGAGATTCCCACTAAGGCCAGCATAGCCCGCTATTTCCTCAAGTGTAGGGGCTAGCTCAAAATCAGAGAAATGGAACACATTATGCACCGGGTCCCAAAAAGGTATTAAAGATTTAATTATATCCAACCTCGGTTTAATCTTCAAAAGACCAATGAGACCGACCAAAGCTTGTGTCGCAGCACCTCTGCTAACCTCCCCTAGGTCATTACACTACATATGGAGCTCTAGTAGGATTTTCTCTAGAACTTTGAAAGGTTCATTTTCAATAGTGCTCATCCTGCACATTTTAATGTGATCGGTTAAAAGACCGGGATTTATTTTGACTCAAAAGAAGATTATCAATTTTTCAGAATTGCAACTAAAACAAAACACCTTTGCAAATCCGACACCTTAGGAAAAAGGATTTTAGGGCTGTATTTGCTAATTGGCCAAAAATTTGAGAAAAGACTATAGTTGGCTATTCTTGCAAAAATAGCCTTCCGGCGCCCTTTTGGGACATTTTTGGCTATTTAGACAAAAACGGCATCACCTAACTTTATTTATGACAAAAACGACAACGCTTCAAATTTTTTGGGTTATTTTTGCAAAAATGTTGGACCCGATGAGGTTGCCTACGTATCCCACATTCGGTGAGAATCAAACTTGCGTAGTTCGGGCAATTTTGACGCAACAGAAAAAAATGAAATATTTTTTTGAAACAATTTTCCTTTTTCTCTTTTCCTTTTTTTTCAAAATTTCGGCAGAGTTCCGGTATATTTTGGACACCAAATTTTCAAAGACGGATAGTTATCTCTCTCATACCTCAATTTTGATTTTTGCCAACATTTCTCTCTTATTCTAGAAACCGGTCAACATGCAATCCGAAGCAAATAAATGTACAAGTAGCAAGTAAAATGCATCAGGATGGTCTTTTGATTTCGGGTGCACCTATCCTATACGGACCCAACCCCTGCGTTGATCTCCAAAGTCAAATGCACGTGATGTAAACAAACGTTCCTACTAGGGATCCGACATGAGGCTATGTTATACTAGGTTTAAAACCCGGGTGTATTATTCTAGACCTGGCTTACCCGAGCGGACAACTCGAGCCGGAGGGGGGAGGGGGCAATGTACCAGGAATACAGAAGCTTTACCGGCTTTGCAACTTGTCTGAACCTTGTTCTAAAATTGGGATATGATTCTAACAGAAAAGAAGTCACAAGAAGTGCACACTTCCCAGATGATTTAGAAGACTCAGAGAGAAGAGGGCTTCGTAATAATTTATATACAATCCAAACAATATCAAAGCGGTAAAAAGCGACATTTAGTACATTAGGCTCAAACGTATAAAAATCAGATAATAAAGCCAAGTATAACAACTATTCTAAGCTCGAATTCTGAGCCCTGAACCAGAGATTCTGGGTTTTTATCCCCAGCAGAGTCGCCAGAGCTGTCACACCTCATTTTTACCACCCGAGGGGGTATATAAGGGAGTCTTTCCAATTTAAGTGACATTAATCGAAATGGGATTACTTTATTTAATTTTTAGAGTCGTCACTTGGAATAGGTTATTTGGGTTTCCCAAGTCACCAGTTTATTTTATATCCCAAATCGAGGAAAATCGACTTTATTTAAAAGTCTGCGAAACCAGAAATTCTAGATAAGGAATTCTGTTAATCCGGGAAAAGTATTTAGGCATTCCCGGGTTTCGTGGTTCTAGCACGGTCGCTTAATTATTAATAATTTGCCTAATTATCTGATTTATTACACATTTTAAACCTATGTGTATTTTTTTTTTTAAAAAAACTTTCTAACCGCTCTTCATGTTTTTAGGAAAACTCATTATTGTTGAAAACACATCGTAAACTACGCTACATGAAATGCACCCGCGGTTTACGACACATTTTATTTTATTTAACAATATTGGATATTGAAGTCAGGTCACATGAAATGTGCACCCGGATTTGGAAATTACAAATCACAACTACGTCATGGGAACCGTACCCGTACCTATGATAATTTATTTAATTAACGCGCCTGAAGCAAACTACGAATATTCATTTTTATTATCTAAGTTATACTATTTATGTGAGGGCCATAGGCTATGTGATTGCATGACACGCCTCGATTTATTTAAAGAAGAGAAATGTATTCTACCAAAGTAAATTAAGGATGTTCAAGCTTAATACAGCTAAAGTTCAATCTAACCCTACTAATTATAAGCATGTTTTGGATCGTATACTAGGTATTTATTTATTTATTTAAAATAATTCTGGGTCTTTAACTATTTAAGCAAATCCTGGTTTGAGCTTAAACCCAAAATTAATTGAAAGAAAAACTGGGCCCAAGATCGAGCCCAGAAGTAAAGCCAGGCAGACGGTCGCCTCTTTTCAAGTGGGCCAACAGATCCAGGCCCACTGCATTACTCGAAGGAGGTCATTTTGAGAAAACACACACTGAAGATGGCTGGGCTCGAGATTGAGCCCAAATGAAAGAATGGAGATAGCCGGAGCCAAACAAAATAGGCCACAACCTAGGCGGCCCCATTTGGACCAACTCCAAACCCCAAATGCTTGGCAATGATAATTCAAACGCTAAGGCCCTAATGAGGCCCATCTGACTATACATCACACACAACAACATAATATTCAAATTCTGAAAATCACAACACTAAACAACCATACGATAAACCTTTAAATCATTGCGATACTATTAATGAACCTGGATTATGAAACTACTCATTAACTATACTATTACATATACAATGGTTCTAATAAGCATGTTGTTGCTATTAATTAACAGGAGATCAATTTTCTTAAATTCATTCATGGACTAACATTTTTGATCTACACATACTGTCATGCTTAACAATCCAAACATATGAATGTATATTCCACAAACTTTGACAAAGTCCCAAATAATTACAATTACTATGTATAGCAAATTATTAAACCACCTATGAATGAACTAAATCAGCTTAAATGTTTAAACCATACAAATATACCAACATCTGTATCAACAATACTTAAGCAAAAACTAAAGCAGTTATAGATTCTAGGTGATGAAGAACAATAACATAGAAAACATTGAGCTAAATAAATATAATGAATCCAATTCCAAATCAGCAGATTACAAGCCCATTTTTATCACTTCGAGCTCATGAACATACTTGGAAATCAAGAACAAAAGCAAAAAAAGGAGTAAGGATTTCAGCACAAGCAGAAAAGTGAGCAAAGCAGCAAGCCAACAACAATGTTTTGCCTTTTTAGACCATCTTTACACCCAGAAATCCAGAAATTCCACGAAAAGCTTTAAGTTCTTACTAAAAGAAAAATCAGGGAACAATTCCAACCAATTTTTAATGAATGTAATGCAGAAACTTTTGTGTATTTTCTAGGGTCTAAATCTCTGAATGTGTGTGTCATTTTCATAATGATAGTGTCTATATATAGACTACCTAGGGTAGGTATTTTTTTAGGAATATTCCTTATCCTAATTCTGAAAATAGTACTGTCCTCCCTCACAGACCTGGTACAGCTGTTCCTCTTATCCTATTTTCAGCATCTTTTTAACAGAAATGGGACAACTGTCAACCTCTAATTGGTTTCAACATTTTTGTGTTGGCCAAATAGGGCTAGCTGCCCCAAATTCTAGAAACTTCCCTTCTGAAAATCCTATTTCCTATTCCCAAATTAACCTCCTAAGTTTCCGTTTGTTCAATTAACACCCTAGGAGTTTCTAACAATTTACAGACCTAGGCAAATACATGAAAATAGGCCAATATCAATAAAACAAATCAAACAAAACATAATCATATGAAAATTTAAAATAACCCTAACTTCTAACAAGCCAAGTTCATAAGAAACTTCACAATGCCTAGGAAGACGGGTAAACAAACAATCAAACAACTTGAACATCACTGAACCTAAACTAATCATGCATTAATTAAAAACAAATAACTAATAATTTATGCTAATCATGTTGTCAGAGAAAACCAAAAAGAAAGAAAGAGAACTAATGGCTTATGACAACAAAAAGAAGCTAACTCAAAACTTAGGCTAAAATAATCATGGGCCAAGCCAAATCAGTAATCCCTAAATGAAATTTGCACAAACACTAGAGTAATTTTGAAATCAAAATGAACAAATTGATGCACCCTAAAATAAAATTACTAACTAACCACGTTCAAAGATCAGATAGATTTATAAACGGAAAATCAATTTAGTAAAAACACTGACTTGACATTTGAAGAAAAGAAAAAAAAGAAATGGAGAGGTAAAAATGATGATACCTTACCATTTGGACTGGAACAAACAAACGAAAGAGGCTTTGAGGTCCGTCTCCGCCTTGACTGACCAACAGAGGTCTTTTCCTTCAAGGGATTCAGTCTTGCATGGCTTTGACCGGATCTCCTTGAAAGAAAAGACTTATAGGATCCTAATCTTCGAAGAAAAACAGTAACGTGCTTTGGATTTCGAACGAAAATTGAACCAGCAATTTTGAACCGGACAGAACCTAGTCTTGGATTTGAAATTGCATAATTGTGCGGGGTTATTTGGGAAAATCAGTGAGGTATTAAGGTCGAGGGGAGTGAGGAGACTGTGTGATGATGTTTTGGGTGAACTAGGGTTTAAAATATGATCTTTAGATTTAAGATTTGAGGATTTGGGTGGGGATTTTGGATAAAAGGTTTGTGGATTCGGAAAGGGGAGGGAAAGAAGACTACGGGGTGTTAATTTGGGAGTGTTTGGAGTACCGGAACCACCGTGAGGCGATTTTCGGTTGGTGGTTGACGGCGGAGGCGGCAGGGATTTTGGGGAAACTGTCTTTATGGTTTGGTTAGGGAAGATGATGAAGGGTTTTCAGAAAGTTTTATATCATGTCAAAGGCAGTTCCCAGCCATTGGATCACACAAGATCAACGACTGGGATTCAAGGGATAAAAACGGTGTCGTTTGGCTTTAGATTGGGGGTTGGACCGGGTAATTTAAATTTGGTCCTGGATTTGGGGAGGGTTTGGGGGTGTAAATTAGCCCAATTTCAAAACTAATTCAAGCCCCTTTTTTTAATTCCCTTTTCTTTTGTTTTCTTTTTCTTTTCTTAAATTAATAAAAATCCTAAATTAATTCCTAAATTAATCCAAGTTGTAAAAATTAAGCTAATTATCCAACTATAAAATTTATAACAATTAACTTGACCCTAAATTAAAAGAGAAAAACTACTAATCTAAAATTAAAACTAAGAATGCAAAAATGAACCATTTTGTGATTTTCATTTTAGTAGAACAATTAACTAATTAATCTTAAAAATTTGGAAACAAAATCTAAATGCAATTCATGGTATTTTTTTGTATTTTTATTATGATTTTAATAAAAGTAAACATGCACAGAAATGCAAACAATTAAATCAAATTCCTACAAAAATCCTATAAAATTGCAAACAATTGGAAAAAAAATAAATCTATTTCTTTAATTTGTAAGAGTATTTCACATAGGGCAAAAATCACGTGCTCACAAATGCCCCTCTTTGCTAGGAAACATGAATAGTTTTTAGACAAAGATAAAGTGAGCGGATACGAGCGATTTTTGCCCATTTGAATACTCCGTGGGAAGAATTTTTTGAAAAAGGTTTCACCGAACCTTGCTTCGGAGGTTGCCTACATATCCTTGGCTATAAAGAAATCAGGTCAGTATAGTTCTGGATGTTTTGGTAGGTAGGACTACCGAAAAACTGTGATTTCACTGTTGTTGCTGCTGTTTCTACTTGCTGAGCTCCATCTTACACCAAAATCAAAAATGAAAAGCTAAACTAGCTAAGCCTATCAACTACGAGTTACAAGATTCTTATCTATAAATCTTCTAAAGCTTGATCTCGAGTCTTGGTTGGTTCTTCCTGCAGACTCTGATCTAAATCTTGATGCTCGTTAGCTGCAAACACTGGTTCGGTCTTCTTCAGCTTTTCGGATCAAGGCGGGACATGCAAAGCTCGTAACTTCAATCGTATCTTGAGTAGTCCGCATCTTTTATCCGCTTTTACACTTGAAGTTCACTTCTTTTCTTGTTCTTTCCTTTCTTTTATTCTGGATTGAGACTTCTTCTTTTGGTTATCTCAAACCCTGTGTCTTGAGGTATAATCTGCTCAAACACCAAAACAAACAAACGAAGGAAATTTTTGCCCCAATTTTCACTAGGAAAATTTCGTGAGTTATTGTAACAAAATATAAACTATTTCTTTATTGAAAGCAATAACATCGGGATTGTGTATCCCTGAGAAAAAGAGATTAAGGAGTGGAGCCCCTATATCTAAAATAAAAACAAACGGGGATCGGAGGCCCCAAGTTGGGAAGATTACCAGGTTATGCTGGAAAAATGACCGGGTTATGCTGGAAAGGACTCAGGTTATGCCAGGGAAGGTCATCGGGTTATGCCGGAAAAGGTCCTTGGGTTATGCCGGGAAAGCCATCAGGTTATGCCGGAAAAAGGTCCTCGGGTTATGCGGGGGAGGTCCACAAATTATGCCGAGAAAATCATCGGGTTATGCCGGGAAAGTCATCAGGTTATGCTGGAAAAGGTCCTCGGGTTAAGCCAGGGAGGTCCACGGGTTATGCTGGAAAATTCATCGGGTTATGCCAGAAAAAGTTCCTCGGGTTATGCCGAGGAGGTCCACGGGTTATGCCGGGAAAGTCATCGGGTTATGCCGGGGAGGTCCATGGGTTATGCCGGGAAAGTCATGGGGTTATACCGAAAAAGGTCCTCGAGTTATGCCGGGGAGGTCCACGGGTTATGCCGGGAAGGTCATCGGATTATGCCGGAAAAAGGTCCTTAGGTTATGCCGGGGAGGTCCACGGGTTATGCCGGGAAAGTCATCGGGTTATGCCGAAAAAGGTCGGGTTATGCCGGGGAGGTCCACAGGTTATGCTAGGAAAGTCATCGAGTTATGCCGAAAAAAGGTCCTCGGGTTATGTCGGGGAAGTCCACAGGTTATGCCGCAAAAGTCATCGGGTTATATCGGAAAAGGTCCTCGGGTTATGCCGTGGAGGTCCACGGGTTATGCCGGGAAAGTCATCGGGTTATGCCGGAAAAGGTCCTCGGGTTATACCGGAGAGGTCCACGGGTTATGCGGGGAAAGTCATCGGGTTATGCCGAGGATGTGCACGGGTTATGCTGAGAAAGTAATCGAGTTATGCAGGAAAAAGGTCCTCGGGTTATGCCGGGGATCAACTAGGGAGTGGAATCATATACTGGAAAAGACTACCAGGTTATGCTGGCAGCGACTAGGGAATGGGACCCTATGCTGGAAAAATGTAGCTAGAGGTTGGGGACCCTAGGGTACCATGATTTTTGAATCTTTTTTTTTTCACTTTTTATTTTATTTAGGAGAATGAATGAAGAGTTTAAAACAACTTCCCTTTTCGGGTCAACTCTTGCTGTAGAACTGTTTTGGTTTCTATGTGCCTTGCTTTTATTGCACCTGCTTCTTGTAGGGTTGTTTTGGACTGCACCTGTTTTCCTGTTTTCGAATCAAAGAACAATTCGTCAGTTTGAAATGGTGGTTGGTTTTATGGCCTTTATTGTTTTGATCACTTGATCTCAGCCCAACTCTTTCAATGAAAATCTCCATTGTTCGCTGGCTTTCTTGAAATCTGTCTCTTTTCTAAACCCAGGGATCTTGACTTTCCAAAATTTCACATGATGGGTAGCCCATGTGAGGCTTTGGCCTTTTCATCTTATATTTCCCTTATGGACACTTGACTTCAGATTTCTTTCCTTTTCAATAATTTTGACTCTGGAGCATCGGCCATCATGGCCAGTCAAGATCGACTTGATGCACCTGCTGAGGTTGGGTGCTTTTTCTTGAATTTTAGCTTTTGTTAAACAGAACCCTGTAAAATCAATCTTGCCATCTTTTCTTTGTATTAGTTTCAGAGGAGAATTAGACCGAAAGGGATTCAAAGAAAAGTAAACAACGGACAGGATAATGAATTTAAATGAGAAGTGTCCCTTTCGTAGAAAGAAAAGAAGAACTTATCTGGAGTGCATGCACACTTCAATAGACATGACATGCTTCTTGGACTGGATACCCGATCTGCGCAACCATCCAATCTCTCATAAACCTATCATAACTCATACCTCAAAACTGAGAAACCTTGCCAGGACTCTATCAGTGCAGATGGTTGTAAGTAATTCCTTTTTCGATCAGTGGTGCCCTTTGCGGGTTTTCACCAACTGGACTCTCTCATTTCTCTTCTCACCATCGCCTTATAGTGATATTTGTGAGTTTTCACTAAAAAGACTCTCATTTTTAATTGCTCTACTCACCATCGCCTTACAGTGCCCGTGTGAGTTTTCACTAACAAGACTCTCTCATTTTCAATTTCTCTGCTCACTATCGCCTTACGGTGCCCATGTGAGTTTTCACCAATAAGACTCTCTCATTTTATTTATTTCATTTAATTGTATCAGATTCAAATAACCAACATCCTTCCATTTTGAACATCTTTACCGATTGGTCAGAAGGGCTTTGAATAGGATTTAGGGTAAAAGAGTGTTACACCCCATGTTTTCTTACGTAAGAGTACGCCATTAGTCAATTAATGTAAGCTCAGAAATGGAATCTTCTTTGAAAAGTTTACAAAGTTAGTTAATCATTTTAACGTGGAGGTTACAAATATTTATGATCATTGATACCAAGTAGCAAGAGGGTTTGAAGGCTTAGAAGCTAAACAAATTGAAGAAAATAAGTTTCGTCGAAAGTTGACAAGTTGGAATGTTTTACCATGTACTTTTGGGGTGAAACTAGGGTAATTAACATTATAAGGAGATTATAATATGAGTTTTTTAGTCGTATAATAGTTGGTGTTATGTTTTGAAGTCAAGCGAGTTGTGGATCAATAAGTTGGAAAAGGTCATCACAAGTTCCATTCATAAATGTGCTGAAAATTAGGTCAAATGTAACTGAGCTTTTCTCCCAATATAGTTGGAATTAGGGGATTATCTACCTACCAAATTGAAGATCTATGAGTCTAGTTTCTAATATATTAAACCGTATGTCTATATTAAGTAGGAGTAGAGAGATACTCACATTGTTTCGAGACTGCACATGCTGATAGGTGACAAGTAGGTGCATCACCTACTTGCCAAAAGGAGAGGCCTCAACTAAGTCGGCCAAGGGGGGAATTTTAAGGTATAATTAACTCATTTATTTCACTCATATTTCATACCATTAAAACCAGAGTGAACCCTTGCAAATCCTCCCCCAAAATCCCACACAAACCCTAGGTTGTTCTGGATGTTACGATGTGATTCTAGTGCCGAAAACCCCGGACAACTTGCTAGTTTCTGTTTCTCCTTCATGTTGCTGCGTTGGGGGACTTATTTTTGATGGATAAGGACTAGGTTTCGTAGTTATACTCAGTCCAAGGTAATTTTACACTTCTCCTTCCATTACCTATGCTTGTTCGATTTGTAACTCGACCGTAAAGACTAGACCTAGCGAGTTTCGAATGAGTGGTATGTTGTTTGTTGTTGCATCACTGTTGGCTGGTTGTGAACTTATTTTTAATTTTAATTGATGGATGGTTTATAGGATAAGAGGCTTAATTATGTACTGTTGGTTTTGTTGCTCAATTTGAAAGAAAAGACAAGTCGAAACATATTTTAGTAAACCGAAAATTAGTTTTGAGTTGTTGAACTTGTGAGACTGTTTTATGGGCTATTTCGTGTTGCTGTTGGGTTGTCTATTTTGATAATGTTTTTATCCAGTTTGGGGGGGAGAAAGAGTGTGTAGTAACACGACATAATGGGAGGGTGGTTGGCTAGTCGTTCGTCGTTATAATTTTTAGGTAGTTTGACACTACTTTGGTTGTCATTTTATGTATGAAGTGATTAGGGTGTGTGGGCTGTTTTGTGGTATATTGTGATGGATATAAGGTTGTAACGTGATTCATACATGTTGTTATTGTTGTGTTCTTGATATTGTTGGTAAATGGTATTGGAGGATGGCCTTGTTAAAGGGGAGATGTTGCCAAAATTTACATAAACAAGCTACTAGTTTAAGTTGCAGACTTAGCCTTTACTCAACACTAATTTTGAATTTCCTTATGCTGTGGTAGATTAAATTGAGTTGTTTGAAGAATTGCTTGGAAGGAATTAAGGACTCAATGGAGTTAAGGTATGTTAAGGCACTTCTTTCTTTCTTTTGGCATCATCTAAAATGAAACAAACATAAATGATATGCTATTTCATAACGGATCTACTCCTAGCAACTAAGATTTTCCATGTTGTTCTTTCCTTATAAAGTTATTCTAAGCAAGTGTGTATGATCCTTGAATCTTACTGATGTTCATATTGAGGGTATGGATGTCTATTATGTTAATCGAATGTGCAACGATCTTAAGTCACTCCGAAAGGTTTAGAATGTGATTTCATGAGTCAGCATTCATTATATTTATCATCTATTTTACTCAACCGAGCCGCGCTATAGTTGGCCAAGTACGACACCTATTGTGCAGCCACTGATCAGTTGGGTTTACTGAGCTCCACGTGGCCGGGTACGATTCTACCAAGCCTTATGATGGCCGGGTACGTTTTTACCGAGTCCTCTTTGAGGCCGGGTACGATATGATTATGATGATGCCCATAGAGGCATATGTTTTTAAAAGTTTATATATATATATGTATTATCCATTTCATGTCAGTAGCCCCCAAAGGCACTCAGATGTTACAGGTTGTATCTCCTCTATCTCTCTTTACATTACTGTTCTTGTTTATTCTTTCCTTCCTTACATACTCTGTACTTTATTCGTACTGACGTCCCTTTGGCTTGGAGACGCTGCGTTTCATGCCTGTATGTCCCGATTGATAGGTTGACAGTCCTCCTAGTAGGTTATCAGCTCAGCGGAAGGTGCTGGTGCACTCCACTTGCTCCGGAGTTGCCTATTTGGTCAGTATGCTTTGGATATGTATTGATTGGTATGGCGGGGCCCTGTCCCGACCATTATGGTTTTATGTACTATTAGAGGCTTATAGACAGATGTCAAGTGTATGGATACTTGTATGTCCTTGTCGGCTTATGTTTTGAGTTTACAAATGGTCATGTCGACCTTATATGCCCATATGTCACATGTATAAGTTTGTATATCATGTTGGGTCATCATATGTTGAGTATTCCCTTATGTTTTGTTATTGTTATCTCATGACGTGTTTTCTTGCTCATTTACCCATGATAGTATGATAAGAAAGATATGTTACATTGGTACTCGGTTGAGTAAGGCACCGGGTGCCTGTCGCAGCCCTTCGGTTTCGGTCAAATACTGATTTTTATTACTCCGAGGTCTACCTTTTTCTTCTGGTAATCGTGTTGGAGTCATCAAATCATTTCTCGAAATGGGGTTATAACTTTCTACCTTATACTCTTTCATTGCTTCAAGGTCTATCACCTATTGTATTTTCCTTCACTTGACTTTGTACTCTGTCATTCTATCATATTTTGATTTACCGTTATCACTCATTTATCACATCTTATTCATAATGCTTCATTTACTCTCTTCTTATTCTCTGGCTAATCTTCCTGTCTATCACTTTGTTCTGAAAACTTCAACAAAACATTTTTTCATTTTTAGCTCCCCTTGCTTCATCTCACTAGCTCTTTGTGACCCTAACATTCTCTTTTTTTTCTTTCTAGGGGCTGGAGTCATACTAAAGTAAATATTTATCCCTTCTAGGATCCCATTGCCTATCTTCTCAAATTTCTGAATATTCTAGTATTCATATCTGATTGTACTATTCAAGAGTTCACCATCTGGGTGTCTCACAAGGAGATCTATTACCACATTTGCGCTATCTTTCAGAAATGTTAGCTAATGACTAGGAGCATTTAGAACAGATGGAATGCTGCCCCGGTCGTAATGTAAGGGCATAATTGTGGTAAATTATAAATGGATGATATTTCGGCCTTCAATTGAGTAATGATTCAAAGAGAAGAGATTTCATGGATGGCACAGGATTAGAATACCCCTCTAAGACGAATCACAATGGAATGCTATGAAATGCAATTATTGAAGTATGACATCGTCCCTAGGTGGATAAGGAAAGCCACTTCAGGTGTTCCCCGACGAGACGTGAGCCCTAGTGACAATGTATTACGTAAGAGGCTTCAAGTTATCAGTGGTGGATTATAGATCAACATTAAGGTGAATCAACAATAGATGGATAAGATTTCCAAAGTATGAGAGGAGATTATGATGCCATTATTTAGATGAACAATAATAAGGAAGCATTAAATGACTTAGATTTATACATATAAGATAAGCAGTGAGAGAGTAACCTGGAGTTGGTTAGCAGACCTCGGTAATAATAAACCAAAGTAAGAGTTAGGATATAGTATGACCTACCTAGATGTAGTAAAACCACAAGCATAGATAACCAAGGCTATGAAGCAATGTATATCAATAGTCGTAAGTTCGACAAAGTACCAAGCGAAGAACTTTAGTACACCTATAAATTCCTAGAGGGACATCTTATCATAGTTCTGTATATGTTCACAAAGTGAGGCCTAGAGATTGGCCAAAAGCTAGAGGAAAAAGGAGAGAACAGTCGCATATGTACACATACAAGTACACGATTGTACATGATGCATATCAGAAGGTAACAATAGTTACGAGATTGGAAGAATTCCTACTACAGGTCGTGGTATGAGAAAGAGGCCTAAAGGGGGGAATACCTTGGCCTTTGGATTTATTTACAGAACAGTTTCCTAGATGTCAAGGAAAATATTAAAGTATTCATAAGAGCTACAGGTTATGCGACTGATAAGCGCATTAGTCAACATTCGAGGATGAATGTTTCAAAGGGGGGAATGATGTTACACCTCATGTTTTCGTACGTAAGAGTACGTCATAAGTCAATTAATGTAAGCTCAGAAATGGAATCAACTTTGAAAAGTTTACAAAGTTAGTTCATCATTTTAATGTGGAGGTTAAAAATATTTAAGATCATTGATACCAAGTAGCTCGAGGGTTTGAAGGCTTAGAAGCTAAACAAATTGAAAAAAATAAGTTTCGTCGAAAGCCGACAAGTTGGAATGTTTTACCATGTACTTTTGGGGTGAAACTAGGGTAATTAATATTATAAGGAGATTATAATATGAGTTGTTTTAGTCTTATGATAATTGGTGTTATGTTTTGAAGTCAAGCGAGTTGTGGAACAAAAATTGGAAAAGGTCATCACAAGTTCCATTCATAAATGTGCTAAAACTTAGGTCAGATGTAACTGAGCTTTTCTCCCAATATACTTAGAATTAGGGGATTCTCTACCTACAAAATTGAAGATCTATGACTCTAGTTTCTAAAACATTAAACTGTTTATCGATACAAAGTCGGAGTAGAGAGATACTCATATTTTTGCGAGACTGCGCAGGCTGGTAAGTGATAAGTAGGTGCATCACCTACTTGCCAAAATGTGGCCTCAAATAAGTCGGCCAAGAGGGGACTTTTAAGGGATAATTAACTCATTTATTTAACTCATATATCATACCATTGAAACAAGAGTGAACCCTTGCAACTCCTCCCCAAAAATCCCACACAACCCTAGGTTATTTCGGATGTTACGATGTGATTCTAGTGCTCAAAACCTCAGATAGCTTGCTAGTTTCTCTTTCTCTTTCATGTTGCTGCGTTGGGGGACCGATTTTTGATGGAGAAGGACTAGGTTTTGTTGTTATACTCAGTCCAAGGTAAGTTTATGCTTCTCCTTCCATTATCTATGCTTGTACGAGTTGTAACTCGACCGTAAAGACTAGACCTAGCGAGTTTCGAATGAGTGGTATGTTGTTTGTTGTTGCATCACTATTGGATGGTTGTGAACTTATTTTTAAGTTGAATTAATGGCTGGTTTATAGGATAAAAGGCTTAATTATGTACTGTTGGTTTTGTTGTTCAATTTGAAAGAAAAGAGAAGTCGAAACATGTTTTAGTAAACCGAATAATCAGTTTTGAGTTGTTGAACTTGTAGGACTATTTTGTGGGTTGTTTCGTGTTGCTTTTGGATTATCTATTTTGCTAATGTTTTTATGGAGTTTGGCCTCCCTCTCTAGGGCGACCTATATCTCCCCGACCTCCACCTCTGGCTGGATGAGCAGGTGGGATAGCAACTGGAGCTGTAACCATAGCCTGAGAACTCTGTGGGGCACAGTGTGGCTGAGAAGTCTGTGGAGGTGCACCCCTCCCAAGTCTAGGGACATCCCTCACCACATGGAATGTGTCACCATACTAAAAAAAGCTCAAGGAGGATGTGGTGGTTATGACTGGCTCAGGCAAGGTCTGCTGGACTGACCTCTGAAAGCTCCCCGCGCAGGAGGCGCGCTCGATACCGGAGGTGCATAATAAGGCTCCTGAGGTCTAGGAGGAGCTGGAATACCACTGGCTGCTGGAAGAGCTGAATGAACAGGGAAACTCATATAACCCCTACCATGATGGCCTGCAGCTGGGGCACTTGAACTAGAGAAATGGCCCGACTCTCGAGACCTCTTGGCCTCCCTCTCCTCTCTCTCCCTAACATGCATACCCTCAATCCTACTAGCAATGCTCACCACCTGCTGATAAGAAATGTCCATCTCCAACTCACGAGCCATGCTAGACCTGATGCTGGGAATAAGACCCCCAACAAATCGGCGAACCCTCTCGTTGTCAGTAGAAACCAAAGCTGGGGCATGTCTAGCCAAGCGAGTGTAATGGACGGCATACTTTGAGATAGTCATAGCACCCTGACGCAAATTCTCAAACTCTGTGCCCCATGCGTCCCTAAGGCTCTGAGGAACAAACTCTCTCAGGAAAATATCTGAAAACTGGGTACAAGTCAGTAAAGCATCCTCGTCCGGACTGTCTAACTCATAGGTATGCCATCACTGATAGGCGACTCCTCGAAGTTGGAAGGCAGTGAAAGAAACCCCACTCGATCTTGATATACCCATATTGCAGAGGATACAGTGACACTCCTCTAGAAATCCCAAGGCATCATCTGATGCTAACCCACTGAACACCAGAGGATCATACTTCTTGAACCTCTCAAGTCTCCGTTGCTCATCCTCTGAAGCCGTTGCCCTGTCCTCGGGCTGAACTGGCACTGTAGGCGGTACAGAAATAATCTCTAGGACCTAATCAACATGCACTCGCTACTCGGGAGTGTGGGTGGCAGGAGTCTGTGCTCCTCCCCCCAGCCTGAGATGTGGCTGCAGCAAGGGAAAGCAACCCTGCCTAATCCAAAGTGGTGTACATGCTCATGAACTACGCAAGAGTCTCCTGAAGAGGTGGAGTAGAGGTAGCAATAGGCGTGTTAGATGCCTGGACTCCAACTGGAACTGCTGGTGATAACTCGGTGGCAACTCGCGTAGGTTCTCTGGCTACACCACGTGCGCGTCCTCGGCCTCTACCCCGGCCCCTGCCTCTAACGGCTGTAGTAGGGGGAGCGGATGTCTGATCATCTCGGGTAGCGTGTGTCCTCGCCATCTGTGAGAGAATAGAAGACATAAGTTTAGAATTGTGATATCAAATCTCGCATGAAAAGTAAATCAAATGAAGTGGAATTTTCCTAACAGTTACATAGCCTCGTAGATAAGTACAGACATCTCCGTACCGATCAACGAGACTCTATTAAACAGTCTTGTGATTCATGACTCCTATGAACCTAGAGCTCTGATACCAACTTGTCACGACCCCGGTTCGCCCTTCGTGAACCATCATGATGGCACCTAGTCTCTACGACTAGTTAAGCCTAAAATGCGGAAGATAAACCAAATTTGCGGAAGAAAAGAAAGCAACCTTAAATAGAAATAATGTAATAAAACAACATTTAAAAGTGGCACTCAGCATACACAGTACCAACTCTCATAAACTAATACAGTTTTCCAAAAACCCCGAAAAACATGATTCACAAGCTAATGATACTATATAGTACTCTAACTCCAGAATAGTCTAAAACAAGGTAAATACAGAAGGGTTGTAACTACAAGAGAGAATAGAGAGAGACTCCTCGGTCTGCGGATGCGGAAAATATACCTCGAAGTTTGCGAAGGGTTGCCTCGCCTCAAGAATGGTAAGTCTGCGTCGAAGTACCTAGATTTGCACATGAAAAACATGCGCAGAAAGGGCATGAGTACACCAAAGTGGTACTTAGTAAGTGCCAAGCCTAACCTCGGTCGGGTAGTGACGAGGAAGGTTAGGGCCCTACTGAGATTAAATAAAATATAAGGGATGACAGAATAAGACAAGCAATACGGTTGAAAGCAGACAATAAGAATTTAATACAGGATAATAAGAAATAAAATAACTAGAACAGAGATGAAAACAATCACAAGGAAATGCCACTCTTCGCAAGGATAACAACCGGAGATCTCTCAGTATCCCGAAGATCTCTTAGTACCCTCAATATATGCCAGGGATCTCTTGGTATCCCGAGGATCTCTTGGTACCCTCAATATATGCTAGGGATCTCTTGGTACCCCGAGGATCTCTTGGTATCCTCAATATACGTGCCAGGGATCTCTCGGTATCCCGCACCTTAGCTTAAATCATAAATACGTACAGGGGATCTCCCGGGATGCCGTCCCGTAGTCCCAAAGTAAAACACATAGCCGGAACACAAAGAATACTCAATTAAGATCAATTTCGTGCCAAGTAAAAACAAGTAATTCTAACCTAACATGCTTCACATAATACAATTAAGGCAGTTTAAGCAATTAAGTCAATTAAACATGCTTTTTCTAAGTTAACAACAGGTTTAAATTGCAAGTAGTATAAAACAAGAAAAAGGAACACAATTGAAATTACTTAAGGAAAATCAGATTTCCAACAATTAGCTCAAGCACGCACTCGTCACCTCAGGTACAAGGCATTTCAATTATCAAATATACCAAATCCTAAGGGTAAGGTCCCCCACACAAGGTTAGGCAAGCCACATACCTCGAAGCAGCTCAAAATCAACCCAAAACCACATCTTTGTCACGAGTACTCGACTCCAAATGACCCAAATCTATTCAATTCAATTGCATAAAGTAAATAACACTTAAAGTAACTGATTCTACAATTAAATTCTAAGCTAATACGCGAAATTAGGTAAAATGACCAAAATGCCCCTCAGGCACACATCTCGGAATCGGGTGAAATTTACAGTTTCAGAATTCTCATACTCTCACAAGTCTATAAATAACAAGAACACTGAAATCGGAGTTCAAATGACCCCTCAAATATCCATTTTAAGGTCTCTTAATCTCAAGCCCTAATTACCCATTTTCCCCAAATATTTTCACTACTAATTAGGTCTTTAATCACATATATACGAACTAGTAAGTATTACCTACATGGGGCAGCTCTCCCTTCTCTCTAGGAAGACAATGAATAGTAATTCCATCACTATTCATTAGTCAAAATCCTGGCTTCCGGCAAGGTAACACCACAAGATTGATCTTAAAAGAACCCCTTCTCTTTGTGAACACTCTCCTTTTGATTTTATCCTAAATCTTGATTTCTTTTGTTCGAAGTTACTGTAGCATCGAGTGTTCATTAGTAAGCATTAACGTTACTGCTGTAACGTGAAGTGAAAGGATTGTTGAAGAATAACTTGGATACTTTGCTTCATTCGTGAATCACAATTGTACAACTAAAAGCAACAGATCTTAAAACTTTGTTGAATTACTGTAGCATCGACAAAAGCTGCTGTGTAATTTTTTATGTAATTAAGGTGGACAACATCTAGGTTTTTTAGAGAAGAAACACAGCAGCTACGTTGAGGTCATTCATGGCCTCTAAGGCCGGCGACCAGTCACCTCCAATGGCTGGTCAGCCCTCCCAAGCATCCCCCTCCGTCCCTAACAATACCACAACAATACCCAAGCCTCTAGATTATTCAAATATTCTGAAACCAGCCACGATCAATGCACCAGTTCAAGGACAATATACTGTCGAGCCTATTCCAATGTGTCGACCAGTTTTATTACAAGGACAACCCATGGTACGTTTCACTGAAGCTGAGGTAGATCGAATGAACAAGATTGAAAATCTGCAATATGCTGTGGTGTGCAGATTTTCATACTGATGGCCTAAGCTTAATGAACTACGTCGAATTATCCAGATTCAATGTGGAATTAAAGGCGAGTGTACTATTGGACACCTTCGTGACAGGCATGTGTTAATATGATTGACGTTATGGAGGGATTTTATCGAATTCTCATCGAAGAGTGTGTTTTATGTGAAAGACAAGACTGGACAGGAATACCAATTGCGAACTTTGATTTATGATGCTAAATTCAAAGCTGGAGAGGAAACACCTAAGGTAATGGCATGGATCTCATTTCCAAATCTACTACCAACATATTTTGTGAAAGAATGTCTTTTCTTGTTGGCCTCAGCTGTGGGAAAGCCACATCATCTTGATTTGGCTACCATTAATAAGACAAGGCCAAGTTGTGCACGAGTTAATGTTTTAATTGACCTGCTCAATGATCTTCCTACGAAAGTGCGTATGGATATCGTGAATGAGGCAACTGGAGGTGTGAGGACTGAATGGATGAACATCAAATATGATTACCTGCCCAAATACTATAAAGAATACAGATTACAAGGTCATGATATGATTGAATGCTGGAAGATTCATCCAGAATTAATGGATCACCAAAATGGGAATGCACTTCCTAAAAAAGGTGAGCATCATACGGTAACACAAAAAATGAATCAACAGGGACCACTAATGATTTTGTCGAGTGGAAAATGGTAGGCAATATCGATGGCAATGGTAAGGAACACTGGAAAGAGGTTAGAGATAATCACAATAGGAAGACTGTTTATCAGAAGGAAGCTCAAGGAACTACTGGAAAAGAGTTAATTCAGGTTAATCAAAATCAAGGGCAACAAGTGTAGGTTGGGAATAAATTTTCAATATTGGAAATTGATGAAGTTGGGAAAGAGTATAATAATGTTGTACAATAGATTAGCTGTAATGATAACACTATGGTGGTGCAGAAGAAAGGTGGAAACCAGGAGACTAATAATGGTGGTGATGGATACATGCAACTGGCTTTGGTGAACAAATCAGGGGAGGAGTTTAGTTCAAGACAAATTGCTAATAATTCTAGAAGACTAAATCCAACAACATTGGAGTTTATTCCTACTGAAAATGAGAATAGCTTAGTGAAAAATAGGAAGACACCTAGCCCTGAGAAGTCTAGAGATGTTATAGCAGTAACAGAACAAAGGGGATCAACTGCTCAATGGGTTAATACGACTTTTGTCCATGCAAATCCAGTACAAAACAAGGAGGAGAATGCAAACAATGTGAATAAGAAGCAATATGAAGCATATTTGCCTCAACTGGTTACTACAAACCAATCACGCCAACAAGTGCCATCACAATCTCTAGCTACTGGGAACATAGAGCTAGGTCGTTTGTGGAATAATCAAAAAGAGTATGAGTTAGAAGAGGAAGGAGAATATCACACTGAGGAGGAACATGTAATTGCAGATGATAATCAGTCATGTGGACAAGATCTTGGGAATATGGTGAAAAGGGTAGATGATAAAGATCAAAACAATGCAGACAAACCAGTGGAGCTAGTTATAGGAGAGAGTTCTATACAAGTCTTTGAACCCAATCAAAAACCAAGCCCTAAACCATCATATAAACCCCAACCAGAAATCAATCATAACTGCAGCTCCATTGTGCCAAATCCAGTGTCAGATAACTCTAACCTACAGACCAAAATTGCTAACATTGCACCAAAAACAAGCTCTCCTCTGTAGCTTCAGCAGTCCAAAAAACGGCTACTGAAATTTCTACATTAATTCCCAAAACTGTGAAGACTCATCTGGTCAAGGAAAACAAGAATGAAGATCAGGTCAATAATGAAGAAATTCATGGCCAAGATATGGATGAGGAATCTACTACACAAAACTTCAAGCACATATCAAGATAAGGTGATTTGTCTCCTAGAGTAATGGATAAAGTGAAATCAGCTGACAGAGGGAAAAAAGCAACACAAAGAAAACACTAGTATCCCGGGTACTGATGTTCAAACAAGAACGGCAGGTTCTAAATCAGTTGTTTAATGATGAATGCATTAATATGGAACATTAGATTAGTAAACACACAACAAGCCTTTGAATGACTCATTACAATGCACATACAGTACAAATACAGATTTGCTGCATTAATGGAGCCAAAGCAACAGTCGAGGTAGCTTGAAAGATATAGGAGCAGACTTGGTTTAGCACAATCAACATCTCTAATAAGATATAGGCTTTTATAGATGATGGTTTTGAGGTTATGGTTCTGTTTGACATGCAACAACAACTTACCCTGAAAATAACTAACAATAGTACTCAACAAGAAATTATCCTTACTTTAGTATATGCCAAATGCGAGCACATTGAGCGTATAGAATTATGGGACACGCTGTATGCTCTGGCAAGTGACATGACTAAACCATGGATAGTTGGTGGGGACTTCAATGTAATATGGGATGAGGAGGAGAAATTTGGTGGATTACCGGTACCACTAAATGAAGTGGACGACTTTGGGCAATGTATTAACACATTCAACCTCAATGATCTTGGATTCAAGGGAAGCATATTCACATGGTGGAATGGTCGGGGTGAAGAGGACAGTATCTTTACACGATTGGATCGAGTTTTGGGCAACATGGAATTGCAGCAACTGTTCCCGGGGTTGGAGGTGACTCATTTATCTAAAAACTGGTTCAGATCACTCCCCTTTATTAATAAATTGCGATCCAAACCAATTGCCAATAAAAAAATAATTTAGATTCCTGAAGTTTTGGACTGAACACAGTACCTTCCAAGAGGTTGTAACAGAGAATTGGGTGGATGACTCCTTGGCAGGCTATCAAGGTAGTACTTTCACAATTTTTAACAATAAATTGAAGAAGCTTAAAAGGGCTTTATCTCTTTGGAGTAAGGCTACTTTTGGGGATATTTTTCAAAAGGTTGCAAGTTTAGAAGAGGTAGTACTGGTACATGAAGCACAATTGGAACTGAATCCAACAAGAATGAACAGAGAGAGGCTCAATAAGGTTCAAACAGAACTTATTAGATATCTAGCTCTAGAAGAACATTTTTGGAAGCAGAAGGCAGGCATGGCATGGTTTAAAGATGGGGATCGCAATACTAAATTCTTTCATGCTCAAGTGAACAGGAGAAGAAAAAGACTACAGTTAAAGAAAATTCAAAACAGTGCAGGCAGCTGGATAGAAGGAAATGAGCAGATGGCTGAAGAAGCAATCAATTTCTTTCAATATCAGTTCCATGAAGATGTGGTGCCAACCTCATTTGAGATCATAGTTCATGTCCCAAATATGATTTCGGTGGAACAGAATCAGGAATTACTGAAGCAGCCTACGAAAGAAGAAGTGCAATAGGCTGTATTTTGATTAAATGCGGATAGTGCTGGGTGTCCTGATGGCTTCACAGGGAAATTCTTTCATCATTGCTGGAATATAATGGGAGATGATGTGTTTGCTATGGTTAAGGAGTTCTTCAATGGTAAGGAATTACCTAAGTATATCACACATACCAACTTAGTGTTGTTGCCAAAGAAGAAGGATGTGATCACTTTCTCAGATATGCGACCAATAAGCCTTAGCAATTTTATTAATAAGGTGGTCTTGAGAGTCATTCATGAAAGAATTGCACCACTACTACCGTCTTTAATTTCTGATGAGCAAGCAGGTTTCGTCAAAGGTAGGAGCATTGTGAAAAATGTTTTGTTGACCCAAGAAATAATAACAGACATAAGGCAGAGGACCAAAGCAGGGCCAAATGTTGTGCTCAAGTTGGACATGACAAAAACCTATGATAGGCTGTCTTGGCTATTCATGACTAAAGTTCTGAGGAAAATGGGCTTCTCTGAAAGATTTATTGGAATTGTGTTTGGAATTGTTGGTAATAACTGGTATTCTATTTTAATGAATGGAGAGCCCTATGGTTTTTTTAAATAAACAAGAGGAGTTAAGCAAGGTGATCCGCTATCACCTACCTTATTTATTCTATCTGTTGAAGCTTTATAAAGAGGTCTCAATGCTTTACATCAGAACTTGTATTTCTGTGGGTTTGGACCGCCAAAATGGATCCCCAAGATTAATCATCTTGCATATGCAGACGATACTATCATCTTCTCTTCTTCTGATGCTACTTCATTAAGGTTGATTATGGAGGTGCTAATGGCATATGAGTTTGCTTCTGGACAACTTATCAATAAGGTAAAATCTGCAGTATACATGCATCATTTAACAGATATGGAGGTTGTAAACAAAGTGCAGAGGATAACAGGTATAAGCAGGCAGGACTTCCCTTTCACCTACCTTGGGTGCCCCATATTCTATGCTAGGAGGAAGATGGAATTTTATCAAGATGTTATGAAAAAGGTCTTGGATAAGTTGCAATCATGGCAAGGGAAATTGTTATCAATTGGAGGTCGGGCAGTTTAATTACTCATGTTCTTCAAGGAATGCCTATTCATCTACTTTCAGCAGTGAATCCACCATTTTGTGTCATCAATAAGCTCCACAAAATGTTTGCTCAGTTTTTCTAGAGCAATTCTATAGGAGGAAAGGCAAGGCATTGGGCATCCTGAGACACCTTGTGCTTACCTAAAGAAGAAGGAGGGGCTGGATTTCGATCACTACACGATGTGTCAAGGGCCTTATTTTGCAAGCTATGGTGGAATTTTAGAACAAAACCAACTCTTTGGAGTTCATTTGTGAGCCAAAAATATTGTAAAAAGATGAATTCAATGGTGGTACCATGGAGAAATGGTTCTCATATTTGGAGGAAATTGCTTGAGTGTAGGGATACTATTGAGCAAAAAATCATCTGACAAACAAGAATGGAGTCATCACTTTTTTGGTTTGAAAATTGGACAGGGTTGGGTGGATTGTATTTCACAACTCCCCCAGATTTCTGCTGTGACGAGTCAATCTATAATGTTTGTGATGTAGTACTGAAAGATGCATGGGATAAAACCAGATTAATGCAGATATTGCCTCAGGACCTAGCCACTCACATTATTGATAATATCAAACCTCCAACACTTTCTGATGAATTAGATAAACCTTTCTGGATGATGGAACCAAAAGGCAACTTCACCTTAAAATCAACTTGGGATTATGTGAGAAGGAGAAGGGATCATAATGATGTGTTCACAAATATTTGGGTCAACGGATTGCCTTTCAAGATTACCTTTTTATGTGGAAAGTTTGGAAGGGCAGGATTCCTCTAGATGATTTCTTCAAGAGATTGGGTTATTTTTTACCCTCCAGATGCTGGTGCTGCAGAGAACCTGACGAACAGACTATGTCACATGTATTTTTCAAGTCATTTGCAGCACACACAGTGTGGTATTACTTCATGGCAAACGCAGGAATCTTAATAAATGGTTTGACATTGAAGCAGGCAATAGTCAAATGTTGGACAGTGCAAGTTGTAACTCGACTAAAGCCTATTTTCCATGCTTTGCCTTCGATCATTTTGTGGGAGTTGTGGAAGAGAAGAAACTATTAAAAATATTGAGAAGTGGTCACTATTAGTAGGGTTATATACCAGGTTTCTACAACTCTTCAATCTCTAGTTAAACTCAAAAAACCAAACATAAATCATGTCCCTCATAAGTGGCATGACCTTCTGAAAATGATGGAACAATACATTCCCAAACTAAAGGTCACTAGGGTTCTGTGGGGGATGCCTGAACAGGATTGGATAAAGGTGAATACAGACGGGGCATCAAGAGGAAATTCAGGTAGAAGCTCCATTGGTTTTGTCCTAAGGGATAGTGAGGGTGATGTGATATATGCAAGAGGGAAAGAAATTCAAAAAGGGACAAATGTAGAAGCTGAAGCTATTGCTATTCTTGAGGTAATAAAGGAATGTGTGCAGCAAGGATATGTCAATATTCACATCCAAACATATTCTCTACTAATGAACAATGTGGTAGATGGAATTTGGGATATACCTTGGTCAATAGAGAAATATGTTCAGGAGATTAAACTGTACATGAGTAGGTGTAATTACAGATTGTCACGTATCATGAGAGAAGGGAATAAATTGGCTGATTTCCTAGCAAATCATGCACTTGACTATGGAGATAATGAGGCTCACAATTTTCAGTAACTGGAGATACAAGGGAGGAGGATTGTTAATAGTGATAAGCTTTAATGTCCTTACCTATGTATTAGAGTAGACAGAAGAGGATAAGGGAGTATATGAGTAACATAAGAATGAGGAAGGGATCAAGGAACGAAGGACCAGGGTCACACAACCTTCATGGTCAAATTGAGGATAAGAAGATCTCTTTTACAGCTAACTATTTTCTTTGTTTTGCAGGGACATGGTATACATTAAGGACCTACATTCCAGGAAATTTTCTTGTGGAGGTAGTACCTAGTACTCACTCTAAAGCAAGGGGAATCGAAAAAGGCTCAATATCAAGAGCAAAAAGAAGATCAATACAGTGCAAGCTCGTGCATTACAAGGTCAGAAAGTTAGGCAAAAGTGTGCACATCTGGAGAATTAATAATAAACATGAGGAAAGAATTGAGGAACCAGACTCGATAAAAGCAAAAAGGACCCAGGCGTGGTTGCAATTTCCAAGGTTTGTGGGTGACATTTTGGATTTGCTTATTGAGATACTAAATATTGGAACTTTGGGAGTATTTTTCTGTACACCTATGGAATGGGGTCAAGCATGCAAATTTTAGACTTCCAGTCGCCATTTGTACCAAACATTGGCATCAACAAAGCATAGCTCGAGGTGCTGGCCAGTGTGTTCAACAACGATAAACATCTTACAAGTGAAGCCCATACATTACTTCTGGGCGAGCCATAATAACAAGGAAATATGTGACAAAGCAGAAATTATCCACATTTTGAAAGGGACCTTTAATTTCACTACTGTGGTTGTGTATCACTTCATGAGGAGCTTGCAATTAGTGGTATTAGTACTATGTACTCAATCCAGTGCGAGTGAATCATGGGTGAGCAGAACTACAGTAGCATCAACAGGAAGGGGTAAACACAAGTCCAAGACGAGTCTATACTTTCATGAATGCACCAGGTTTTGGCCAAAGATTTCTGGGCAATGCAAATGCATTGGGAACAAAATGCAGCCTCACAGTACATTAGACCAAGCATCAAATCACATAATGAGCCCAGTCAACAACATAGGAATTAAACTCAAAATGGAGGTCATGCAATCCATGATGGAGCAAAGTTGGAATGGGCAATTCACAACAAAATTTTGCCAAGGATTTTCGGATAAACATAGCAAACAAGGGACTAGAACAACTATACCACGGAAATGTTGTGGCATTTGGACAACAACAATGAAAAGGAATTATCAAGAAAAGGAAAGCACCACCACCAATGTAGAGGCAATAATGAAGTTTCACAAGAACATTAATCATTTTGTGATATCAATGTTGAGCTCATTACTCAATATTGGTACTAGGTTTATTGTAATTTTCAAGTATTATCACTTTTATAGCCTAAGACCACCTGACAATGTATTTTGTTTTTTTGTACGATTTTCTTTATATATATAAAATCTAGCCCTAGGTGATTGCCTGGCGGATTGGTCAAAAACAAAATCACATATATACGAGTTATGAAGTCAAAAATATTACCTCCAAGTGATTCCCCGTTGGTTCCCTCAAAAGCTTCAATCCCGTTCAAAAATGGTGGAAAAATGAAGAAGGGTCGCGAATGGGCTATTTAAATACTACCCAGATATTCCTTCTTCGCAAACTTGGAAGGCCCCTCGCGTTCGCGAAGCACAGTTTCACTTGGGCCCAGATTTCTTCATTGCGAATGCGATGCCCAGGTCGCGAATGCGATTCAAAACTTCCTCTTCCTACGTGAACGTGAGAAGACCATCGCGAACGCGTAGGTATAGAACTCCCAGCTTCATGAACGTGGGAGACACTTCGCGAATGCGAAGCATAAATTCCTCACCAGCCCTATATCCTTTTTGCGAATGCGAGACCCCACTCATGAACGCGAAGAAGGAAACCAGAACTGATTGCTGCAACATTTTCTGCAATTTCCTAAGTTCCAAAAATGACCCGTTGAGCATCCAAAACACACCCGAGGCCCTCGGGACCTCAACCAAACCTACAAACATATCCCATAACATCATTCAAAGTTGTTCCAACCTTCGTAACGCTCAAAACAATATCAAAACACCAAATTAGCATCGGATTCAAGCCTAAGTACTTCAAAAACGCTCAAAATACGCTTTCGATCAAAAAGTCTATCCAACCTCGTTCGAATGACCTAAACTTTTGTAGACACGTCACATTCAACACTATAGAGCTACTACAACTTCCGGAATACCATTCCAACCCTTAGATCAAAATCTCACTATCGAACCGGAAACTTCAAAAGTTCAACTTTCGGCATTTCAAGCCTAAATTGGCTACGAACCTCCAAAAAACAATTCAAACATGCTCCTAAACCTGAAATCACCCAACAGAGCTAACAGAACCATCAAATTCCATTCCGAGGCCGTCTTCACACTATTCTGACTACAGTCAAATTTCAAAAACTTAAGCTCTCATTTAGGGACTAAGTGTCCCAAAACTATCCGAAACTCCAAATAAACCCTCCCGACAACTCACAATAGCAGATACAAACACGGGGAAAGTAGTTAATAGGGGATCGGGGCATTAATTCTTAAGACGATCGGCCAGGTCGTCACAGAGAGGTAGAGACTAGAAATTATGTCAAAAGCCGAGTTCGGAACCAAAAATATAGGATTTTTGGACTCAAACACCAAAATGGGTGAAAAAATAACTAGTATCCTTGTTTTATATAGCGCATGTAACATGCGCTATACCTTAATGATTTTGTTTACCCTCAAAATCGGATAACAATTGAATTTGTAAGTGGTTTTAAGGATACATAGATTAATTTGACACAAAGAGATAAAGTAAACTGCAATTGAAATGATCAATGATTGAGTAAATTCTAACCACTTGAATTGAACAGTTACACTCTTGAGAGGTTAGTCACCCTTGGGTTGGATGCACTTCGATCGATATCAAGATACAAAAAAATAAGAGCTTAAAGAGAAAAATTATATATTACTTTAGAATGCGTGTTATGTATCTTTTACAAGTAATTAGACCCCTTTTATAGTAGGAAGTCCTGCTTTAGGTACAACCCTATAAAAAACAAGAATCTCCTGATTTGCTAATTTGCAGGTTCCTTATTGATACGTGCCGAGATTCTCGCCGTAATATCCGACCGGTCACGGATATTTCGGCCTTATGTTATTTCGGTCTTCTGTTAGTTACACTAACAATGCTTCCTCAAGCTCGTTCAGGGTCAGAGTCGATTCCGGGATCACTAAATCAATGTTCTCGAAGGCGGACACTCTGATCTTGGGTTCTAACCCGGTGGAACCGGGGTCGATCATCAATCCCTCATGTTGCAATCCCGATCTATCATGTCGTAGACGAGCCCTATTTTTACCGTAAACAAAGAGTCCCCTCGTTTCTCGGAGGGTAGACGATGAGAAATGACATGTGCTCCTGATTCTCACCTCGATATCATGCGACAGAAATGACAAAATAAATGAAACGTCGCGTCAGTCAAGTCTTTAATGGCATTAAATGGTCGTCAGTTGCCGGTCGGCCACTCCTGAATGTGAACCGTTGTTTGAAAACTATAAGTATCCCTTCTTCATTCATTCAAACTTTACTTCCAAACTCTCTACCCTTGCTCCTTAGAAATTTCCCTATTTTCCAATACTTAAACTCTGATTTCTTAAGATCTTTTGTGAAGATTCTCGCTCGTCTTCACCCCCATATCATCAAGCGTGCTGCTCTAACTTATTATTCTTCCTTTTTCCTAGACTTAAAAGACCGTTCCCTAAAAAGAAACTACTTCCACATCATGGTCGGACGTCAATGAAACCATTCCATGTACTGATGTTAAGGAACCAGTGGCGGAGCCCCCTCTGAGCATGTTTATACCTGGTGGGTGCTCGGTAACCGCTGATTTTAAGGCTGAAAAGCCTTCATCCATACTGGGTCGGTGTGAGAAGGTCTCGAGGTACATATGCTCGATTAGTGAAGGCATTCTCCCCACGGTCAAAAAGGACTGTAACTAGGTTGGCAATGATGTGGTGGTTCCCGGGCCCGATGAGGATATAACCACCCACATCGAGGGATACTTAAGTATTACTTATCCTTTTACGTTGGGACCGTTGGCCACGGTTATCATCGGCTTCTGCAAAAGGTACGAGGTGTGCCTGGGGTTAGATCCACCCTTCATTCTGGAGGATCGTCATCCTTCCCCGGTTCTTCGTAAGCAAGATCGATGGATGCTCGTTCACAGTTGACCACCTTATGCGCCTATACAGTCCCTGACACTTTGGGGGGGGGATCAAGCTTGCATGTCGGCCTAGCAAAGCCTTGTTCTCAAGTATCGATGAAGATTGTGATCGAGGCTAGCTAGGCCATTTTGTCCGAGTGAGGACCTCAGACCTAATCCTAGCAGAGTACATGTCGTTCCCCGAGAAGTGGAACACAAAACATAAGTAAAACCGCGTTTGTCCAAAATTTTATTTTATTCTCTTTTCCATCTTTCTAATCGATACTTGGTGGTGGTGCACCTGTTGCTCGGGTCCCGAATGCAATCCCTCGACTCAAGGAGTGGGTCGAGGGTATTTGTTTACCTCAAAAAATGTGAGTAACAATTAAAGCTATTTTGTGATTTTAAAGATACGTGATTTATTCTAATACTAGTGATTGTACAAGTAATATTGAGCTTAAGTAAGAAAGAATAATGAACCAGATTGATGTTATTGAGACAGTAGGGGGCCTCAAGCTCTTCTATCCGGAGACCTTCAGGTCAGCTAAGACCAATAAAGTATGAACAGTAATGTAAAGGCAATAAAGCTGAAGAGTAATAGCTGAGCACGCTAAACAAGAGAAGAATAAGAATGTTCTATTGCAATGAATGATCTGATGCCTTACAAAATGATTGGGGTCCCCTTTATATAGGAGGGGAAAACCCCAATATAGTACATTCCTTATAAATGTAAAGAATTCTATTGGTATAGGTGTATAACGTCCTAGTACGGATATGTACCATTTCGTACAAACCTTATCCTTTAATTAATGTCTCGGTCCACGTGTTCCTAAGAAATTCCTGCTCTTTCTTGATTGACTTCGAAATTGTGATGTCCTCGATACAGATTGTTCTAGGCCTTCGATTAGCTTTCTCGAGGAGGGTGTCCCTCTGTCAGATTCGATCTCCACTTCGAGTCTCCCAGGCTCGGACTTATAGCCCGTTTTAAGACTTCAAAATGTCATGCTCCTTGATTTTGACCGTATACAGATAGTCCCCGTGTTTCTTAGAACATAATGATATGAAAAGATTTTTGACCTCGATTTCATCGAACCTCTAGTGATTACATCATCCTTGCGAAGCCAACGTTCGAAGTGACCAAAATGTCCCATCGGCCCACTTCCCCAAAAACATTAAATGCACGTTAGTGCTGGTTGGCCATTAATGCCTTCGAACCATCGATGCCCCTCTATAAATATGGGGCGTCTTCCTTTAGTAAACAACTTTACCTTTCTTTAATCTCTACCAATCCTCATATCTCTACATCCCTGTTCACCCACATTCCTTACCTTACAACCATGGCCAAAACTTCCAAGAGGGTCCCTAAAAAAGATAGAGCATCATCTTCCTCTACCTCCTAGCCGTCCAAACCGGTGGCGCCACAGACACTTGAAGAGATCACCCCTAGTGATTGCATCATCAAGAAGGACTTCAGTATCGAGAATCCTCCCAATGTCAAAGGCCAATATGAGTACGTATACTGGTACATTAGCATGATAATGGAGCAGCTCATCAAGGATGTAAGAAGGGATTGTCTATGGGGAGATGAGGTCAAGATTCAGATCCCGAAGGCTGACGAAAGCGTAACTACCCACAAGGATGGTTTTTGTGTGTTTACACTTACCCCTTCACACTGCCCCCCTGATTCATTGGGATCAACTTTTGCAAGACATACAAAGTCACCCTCGGCCAAATCCACCCTTCGTTCTGGCATATTGTTATCATGTTGCGGTACTTCTTTGAGAAGGCCAAGGGTTTAGAATTCACCCTCAGCCACCTAGTTAGGTTCTATCGGCCCTAGTTATTCCGAGGGCTCATCAAGTTACAGTGTTGAACCATGAAGTCCTTCTTCGCCAGTACCGATGAAACCAAAGATTGAGGTTGGATGAGCCGATTTGTTAGAGTCAGGACTTCAGACATCATTCCCGAGGAAAAAATGTCGTTCCCAGAGAGGTGGAATTTTAATAGTAAGTGGAGTCCGCATTTTCCTTTGTATATATTCTTGTTTTTTCATTTTTCATAGCTTACTAATCTTTCTTTTGGCAGCTGATGCTTGGGTGTCCTTGAAGGTGCCCGACCTTGAGGATTGGGTTAGGAAACTAGCTGCCACATCCTCTTATGACAAGCATAAGTGGCGTGATTTGGCAAAGGGCAAATGGGAGCCCAAGAACCATAGCCTTGGAGATGCATCTGAGATGAGGTCGGCCCTGCCCGGGGAAACAACCAAGCCTTCAAATCTAAAGCCCAAGAAGGATAATAAAAGAAAGAGGGTCTCAAATCCCGAAGACCCCCAAGACAAGAAAACCTCCACTCGAAGGCTGCAGAAAAGGTTTGCTCAAACGGGGCACAGACTCAGCCCATGACTCCCAGGGTGGTGAGGAGGATGATGAGGAAGAATCCGTGCTGGTGACTCAGACTGGTAGGCCAGTCGAGACCGCCAAGCCTTTCGAACTAGAAAATACACCTTGTGGTAAGGATGCACGAAGAGAAGAGACGGGCAAGGCCCCCATATCTCAAGAGATTGAGATCGTCCTTCCGTCTTTATCAACTATGCCAGAGGGGGTAAATGCTGAGGCCCCCAAGGTTAATGAGAACACCCCGAGCGAAGATCTTTGGGCTGCGACAACAGGTCGTTCCCTTTCATTACCAACTTATTCTGGAGAGGAAATCTAGGAAGCCAACATTTTGCATATGCCCAATCCAAGTAAGGTCATCGGGGACGATCCTTTCCAGAGTTGCTATGATGGAGTTGAGGATGCTGATGATTTCAATGATGCATCCTCCATTTTTGAAGAGGCCCAGTGTCTCTTTTCCTGGGTAAGGATTTGCCCTATCTATTGCAAGTTCTTCTCCCTTTGTCTTTCTCTTCTATTGACGCATTTTTATTTCAAGTATAGGCTATTGCAAAGTTCAAGGCCGAACCGAGACAATGTGAGGTCGAGCTCAAGGGATTCTCGGGTGAAGAGAAGGCCTCGAGGATCCTTTGTATTCAGAAGGAAGAGGAGCTTAAGGATCTCCGAATTGCTTTGGCCAAAGCTCAAAAAAGCGAGTTCGAGCTGGATGAGCAGGTAACTTTGATTTTAACAAAGTTCGACATCCTTGGACCTGCTTCGGAGGCTAATACTTTGATGTCTCAGATGCAGCAAAAGTTGGATATGATTGGGCAGTTCCGGGACAAGGTGAATCAAGTTCAGGCTGATTGCCTCCAGTAGAAGGAGAACATGGATCGACTTGCCGCTGAAAAGGAAGCTGTTAAGGCTCAACTGACCTCGGCTGAAGCTCGGCTCCATGGTGCTGAAGCGAAAGGCTTGGCTCAGGCCAGGGAACTCGAGGGGCTGGGGGTCGAGCTGGCTAAAGCCTGGACTGAAGCTGCATACACTAAGGCTGAAACTGCACAAGACAAGGCTGAATCTGAGAAGACAAAGGCTTTGGCCGATAAATCCATTGCTATATACAAGAGAGAAGCTACGACCGTTCAAGCTAAGTTAAGGGCGGCCTCCAACCGGGCAAAACAGAGCAATGAATTGGCTAAGTGTCAAGCTTGAGGGAGACTCTTGAGGAAGTCTGTGCTTGAGGGTTCGACCTTGCCGAGGAGATAGCCGAGACACAGGCATGGGAAACTGATGCTAGGTTTCTTGTTTCCTTTAATGATGAGGGTGTGGTGAGTAGTTCCGGGTACGAGGAAAGTGGAGAGGATGCTCCCGAAGGGGAAGAGGCTCCAGAAGATAAAGCTAACGGAGATAAAGGCGGCACTCCCGGGGACGTGGCCCCAAAAATAGATTAGGTTTTTGTTTTGTATAAGGGTCCTTCGTTGTAACATGCTTTGTAAATTTCCCAGATGAATATAAAGTAACTTTTTGCTCTGTTCTTGATTTGTGCTGACTATTTATTTTGTCTCCGTTCATAAAAATTTTCGATGATTCACCTGTTAAGTTTGAGTATTGGTTTAGACTCGCAATAAGCTCTTAGGCTTTTATTGCCCAGGATCGTACCCCTTAGGGTTTTAGATGATCCCCGAGCCAAACTTAAAGTCAAATTAATACGAGCTCGGGGCCTTTGCGTCTGGGTTAAATGAGATTGGGGTCTTAGACTCCCATAGGTCTTTGACCCTATATTTTTTATTTTTAAGCTGGCCCTTAGGCTCTTGTATATCGGCCCTTAGGCTCTTTTTAGAATTTAATTTTTTGCTCTTTTTATTATTATTATTATTATTATTATTATTATTATTATTATTATTATTATTATTATTTAGAATTGGCCCTTAGGCTCATTTAAAATTGGCCCTTATGCTCTTTAAATTGGGCCATTTCGGCCTCTAAAAATGGCTATATAGTTTTCCCTCACTTCAGCTAAAAGACTTAATGAAATTTTAGTTATGCCTTAGCATGTATTTTGTACCCGTTGGGTTTTTCGAAGGCTCGATGTATCGGAACCTTATTAGTCATTTTGTTTGCATGGACACGATCGAATGCCTCTTTAGGGTCTTCCGAAGACTGGTGCTATCGAAGCCCTTGGATTGTTCGAGGGCTGATTTATCGAAGCCCTTAGATTTTTTGAGGGCCAAATTTATCGAGGCCCCTTATATTTTCCTTTTGTCGGGGGTAGCCTGATTTAACCAATTTTTTAATGTTTGAAGGCCTTTAGTTTTATAGCAAAAATCGAACGTCTCTGAATCACATTATTTTGGCTGTAGCCTTTGTGCGACCATAGTCTTTAGTATGGCCGTAGCCTTCGGGTTTGTCACTTGGAATCGTTTCCCGATAACCTTTCGAACTTGTTGGAAAAGTTAGTCCCCGAGTGAGTTGGCCTTGGCCTTCGGTTCGAGAGGGTGCCTCTTTGAGGTCTTATGATGCCTCTTTGAGGTCTTATCAGTCCGATTTTTTGATGACTCAGATGTATCGACTATCAATGACAGTCCCCGGGTATTTCGGGGTGTTTTGGCCCTTGAGCCGCTTCCCGTAAGATTGTAAGTGTAGAACTCGTATGAGATACAAAGTGTTTTTTGATATAACCAAAATGCTTCTTTAAATAGTTAATACATGCATACACGTTTCGCCATTAGGGCTCGATTATTCTATATAGACACGATTCATTTGACTGTTTGGCCCATTACAAAGTTCTCTTGCTGAGGTCCTCTTAGGCACGAAATATCTTTCCTGGAGCTATAACCTCCGAGGGTGATGCCCCCCAGTATTCAAGGTTGATTGAAAAGAAGCCTTGGATACTCGTTGAGTGACCCTTGGGTAGCATATAGGTGTTGCCTCTTTAAAAACCTTGCTGGTAAAACCCATTTGGGATAAAACCCGATCTAAGGGAAAAAGAGTGCAACCATACTTTCAAACCCAAGGTCTTCGAGCTTAGTAGTAATATCACTTGAGCATTGATATATTCCAATTATTTGGTAATTGCTCACCTTCCATTGTGCTGAGTTCGTAGGATCCTTTCCCTATGACTCCAAGGACACGATACGGTCCTTCCTAATTGGGACCTAGCTTCCCTTCGTCTGGGTCTCGAGTGTTAAGAGTGACTTTCCTCAGTACTAAGTCCCCGACTTTGAAATATCGATGTTTTGTCCTTCTATTGCAATACCTTTCGATTCTTTGTTTTTGCGCGGCCGTTCGTATTAATGCAGCCTCACATTTTTCATCTAGTTGCTCAAGAGAAGTGGTCATCGCTTTGTGATTTGAGCCTTCGGTGGCATGCTGAAACCTTGTGCTAGGCTCCCCGACATCGACTAGGATTAAAGCTTCGGATCCATATACCAAAGAAAATGGGGTCTCCCCCGTACTTGACTTCGGTGTTGTTCGGTATGCCCATAATACCTCGGGCAACACCTCTCTCCATTTCCCTTAAGCATCATCTAGCCTTTTCTTCAAGTTTTTAATAATTGTTTTGTTGGTGGACTCGGCCTACCCATTTGCACTTGGGTGGTAAGGTGCCGATAGGATCCTTTTGATTTTATGATCCTCGAGGAATTTTGTCACTTTGCTATCGATGAACTATTTTTCATTGTCACATGTTATTTCGGTGGGTATCCCAAACCGACATATGATGTGGTCCCATATGAAATTGATGACTTCTTTTTCTCTTACCTCCTCGAAGGCCTGTGCTTCAACCTATTTTGAGAAATAGTCAGTCATAAACAAAATGAATCTAGCTTTACATGGCGCCGTTGGTAGGGGGCTGACGATGTCCATCCCCCATTTCATGAATGACCATGGGGATAGGACCGAGTGGAGTTGTTCACCAGTTTGATGAATTATTGGTGCAAATCTTTGGCATTTATCACACTTCCGAACGAACTCCTTGGTATCTTTTTCCATGATGTCCCAATAATATCCTGCTCTGATCACCTTACGAACTAGAGAGTCTGCACCAGAATGGTTCCCACAGGAGCCTTCATGTATTTTTCGTAGTATATAATCTGTATCCCCTAGTCCTAAGCACACTGCCAGTGGTCCATCGGAGGTTCTTCTGTATAAAATTCCATTTTCATCGAGCGAGAATCGAGCCGCCTTGGCTCGGAGTGTTCTTGACTCCTTTGGGTTTGAGGGGAGCTTCCCATGCTTTAAATAATTTATGTATGTTACGCCCCGCAATATTACGTCGATATTACGTCCTGTGGTATTTCATTACGATGGTGTTACACTTTGCAATATTAAATTACGATGATGTTGCACCCTGTAATATTGTACGTTGAATTTGTTGTAAGGTAATTGACATAAGTCCAAGGAAAATATTATTTGGAGATTATAAGGCTTATGCTATTTCAAATAAGTGATGAGTAAATTCGTGAAGGTAAGAGGGTAAGTAAAATCGAAGAAAACGAATTTTGTCAAAATTTGGCATTTTGGGATAAAATACGGCCCGAACTAAAATACCCGATATTTATGAAATAGTGTCAAACAAGGTATTACATGGCTATGATAGTAAGGTGTATAAGGTATGTGGGAAGTGAGTAATTATTTAAGTAATTTGGGGCAATTTTTAAATTATGCGGGTAATTGGTTAATTACCGGGCAACAGGACATTATCTAGTTAACTAATAAGCGGACAAAAACTTAACTACTTATGCCCAAAAACGTGGCACAAGACCACTAATTGGGGAAAGTGACTCATTAAACATGGGTATAGGTGGCTAAAGTGACCAACGAGATAAGTCTTGGAGATCAAAAAGGGATTTGATTTTAATATCAAAGAAAACCCATTCTGAAATGTTTTGTTGGCGTATTGTGTTCATATTTGGTCCTTTCTGAATTTGTTTTCTTCTACATGGGAATAAAAGTGGAAAAGCATAGGATTTTATGCTCTTGATAACGGAAACCAAGAGGAAAAGAGGAAAAGTAAGGAAAATAAATAGATAAGGGTTAACTTTTCCCTCTCTGTTTGGTAATGGGAAAGTCACGGCAAAGTTGGAAACAAAGCACTTATTTGTTATCTATTTTGAATTGCAAAATAAAGTGGTAAAAGATGTGCATTTTAGTATAAGATGCTTTATATTTCATCTTGTTTACAAGATAAAGAGATCCAACTCAGAATTGAAGAATGAGGGCTTGACGGTAGAGTAAAGATCGATGTACGCGTTTCATAGAATGATCAAAGGAAATTATGGTAATTGAAATGTTCTGGTAATTGAGAATTATCTCAGGTATGTTAAGGCACTTTCTTCTTTCTTTTGGCATGATCTAAAGCGAAATGAATAAACTACTTCATAACGGATCTACTCCTAGCAACTAAGGTTGTCCATGTTGTTCTTTCCTTATAAAATTATTCTAAGCAAGTGTGTATGATCCTTGAATCCTACTAAGGTTCATATTGAGGGTATGGATATCCATAGTGCTCTTAAGTCACTCCAAAAGGTTTAGAAGGTGATTCCATGAGTTGAGCATGCATTATATATATGTATCTATTTTACTCTACCGAGCCGCGCTATAGTCGGCCGGGTACGACACCTATTGTGCAACCACTGATCAGTTGGATTTACCGAGCTCCACGTGGCCGGGTACGATTCTACCGAACCTTATGATGGTCGGGTACGCTTTTACCGAGTCCTCTTTGAGGCCGGGTACGATATGATGATGATGATGCCCACAGAGGCGAATGTTTTAAAAAGTTTATGTATATATATGTATTATGCATTTCATATCAGTAACCCCAGAGGCACTCTGATGTTACAGGTTGTATCTCCTCTATCTCTCTCTTTACATTACTGTTCTTGTTTATGCTTTCCTGCCTAACATACTCGGTACTTTATTCGTACTGACGTCCCTTTTGCCTGGGGATGCTGTATTTCATGCCCGCAGGTCCCGATTGATAGGTTGACAGTCCTCCTAGTAGGCTATTAGCTCAACGAAGGTGTTGGTGCACTCCACTTGCTCCGGAGTTGCCTATTTGGTCAGTATGCTTTGGATATGTATTGATTAATATGGCGGGGCCCTGTCCCGACCTTTATGATTTTATGTACTCTTAGAGGCTTGTAGACATATGTCAGGTGTATGGATAATTGTATGGCCTTGTCGGCCTATGTTTCGAGTTTACTAATGGTCATGTCGGCCTTATAGGCCCGTATGTCACATATATTAGTTTGTATATCATGTTGGGTCTTCATATGTTGACTATTCCCTTATGTTTTATTCTTGTTATCTCAGGACGAGTTTTCTAGCTCATTTACTCATGATAACATGATAAGAAAGATATGTTACGTTGGTACTCGGTTGAGTAAGGCACCGGGTGCCCGTCGCGGCCCTTCGGTTTGGGTCGTGACAGAAGTGGTATCAGAGCAGTTCTGTCCTAGGGAGTCTACAAGCCGTGTCTAGTAGAGTCTTGTTTATGGGTGTGTCGTGCACCACACTTATAAGCAGGAGGCTACAAGGCATTTAGGATTGTCACTCTTTATTCTTACTCTAGACCGTGTGGTAGAGCTCACTTATAAGAATTCAAGTTCCAAAATTCTATGTTATTCATAATAACACGATGCCTACATCCGGAAAGAAGGTTGGAAAAAGAGATAGTTGTGAAAGAGTTGAGTAAGAGGAATTGGATTTTTGTATGATGCCTACGATAAGTAACTATGAGGTCTTTAGCAGATCGTGGGTGTACTGAAAGGTGTAAGCTTCTTGATAATGAGCCTTAAGGCAAGAATATCTATCTACCCCTATGGTGAAAAGCAATGAGAAATCCAGAAGCTAGATGCAAGTTTCAACGAGTAAAAGAAGCAAGGTGAAGAAGAGTACACCAAGTTAATGAAGATTATCAGTATTTTGAGTTATCTTCAACAGTAACAGAAGTATGTACAATTGGTCACACCCATTTTAATTATGTTGTATAAGGGCTAACATGTGTAGTTAAGAGAAGGACGGGATATGAAGATCCAGCTGGGGTTAGAGTAACCCAAAAATTGTGGATAGGTTGTTATCATTAACTAATGTTTCCGAAAGATGGTACAAATGTGGTAAAAGATCTCCTTCTAAGACACCCAGATGGTGAACTCTAGAGTAGTACAATCAGATACGAATACTGGAATATTCAAAAATTTCAGAATATAGGCAGTGGGATCCTAGAAGGGACAAATATTTACCTTAGTATGACTCTAGCCCTGAGTAAAAAAAAAGAATGTTAGGCATTCTAATGAGATGAAGCTAGGGGAGCTTATAGGGAAAGAACTTTTTGTTGAAGTTTTCAGAATAAAGTGATAGACAAAAAGAATATAATCCGGAGAATAAGAAGAAAATAAATGAAGCATCATGAGTAAGATGTGATATAGGGGTGATAACAGTAAATCAAAATATGACACGATGACAGAGTCTATAGTCAAAGTGAAGGAAAATACAAGAGGTGACAAGCCTTAAGGCAATAAAAGAGTATAAGCCATAAAATCCTATTTTTATTTCGAGAAATGAGTTGATGACTTCAACGTGATTACCAGAAGGAAAGGTTAGACCCCAGAATAATAAAAATTAGTATGGGCTGGTGAACAAGATAAAACCGAACATGAATTAGGGACCGGAGGATTTGATAATGGTCGACATCGTGAGAATTTCAAAGATCATGCTCCAAACAATAATAGAATAGACAACAGACGAATAACCTTTAAAGGTTATTTAGGAAGTCGCTTACCTAAAGCAAGCACTCTGAGCAGAGTTAATCTTAAGGGACTAAATGTGCCAGTTACCGTAGGTGTCACCTTCGTGCATAAGAAATTTAGTTATCCCTGGTACAGAAGGTTACCATAAGGTGATTAAGGTTCATTTATAATGTGAAAAGACGCCGAATATGAAAAGGTAAAACAAGTATAGGTAGATCATCGTAGTACTAAATCTTAGTACTCCCCTGAAGGGGGGAATATGGTGTGATATGGTATTAAGTCGGAGTTAAGCGGTTCAGTTAACTATGGAATGGTAAAGGAAGAATGTGGTAAAAAGGAGAAAGGGATGATGTTGCATTTATTCAGTTCCTGCAGATATGTTGCGAATCCAGAACATTATACAAGCACGACACCGGGGAGAGGCAGTAAAAGTTTCCGGCCAGGATGTTATTGATAAATAAGTATGAATGGACATTTGATACATCTGGAGCTAGTGGTGAGAGATAAGTTAAGACAAAGGATATATCCCAAGAGGGATTATGCAGAATAAATATATATATATATATATATATATATATATATATATATATATATATATATATATATATATATATATATATATATATCATACATATATATATATATATATGAGAATGGACCAACGAGTAATTAGTAGTCGATTCAGGAAAAGCCTGGTTATGGCTGGACAAGAGGATACTGACAAATCAACAAATCGTGCAGGATAAACATAGTGAAACCCAATATGAGGCATCCAGCCTCGCAGATATGACATCGTAACCTTAAGAAATATTAAGATAGGAGTTGGGGTTGTGACAAAAGTGGTAAGATGAGCAGTAATGAGGAAGCACTAAATGACTTAATTCATACACATGGAATAAGCAGGAGAATAAGCTGGAATTTGGTAGCAGACCTCAGCAACGATAAATCGAAGCAAAAGTTATGGTGTAGTAAGACCTATCTTGATGCAGGAATGACATATGGATGGATAAATGAATCTATGAAATAGGGTGTAGCAATATTAAAGTACTGAGCAAAGAACTTTAGTATAACCATAGATGCCCAAAGGGATATCTTATCAAGCTCTGTATATGTATACAAAGTGAAGCCTAGATATTGGCTAAATGTTAGGGGGAAAGGAGTGAATAGTCGCATATGCACACTTACAAGGTCAAAGTCGTACAAGCTGCATGATGAAAGGTAGCAACAGTTACGAGATTGGAAGGATTTCGACTACAAGTTGTGGTGTGAGAAGGAGGCCTAAGGGGGGATGCCCTAGACTTTGGACTTATTCACAGGACAGTCACCTAGATGACAAGGAAAGTTATAAAGTATTCGGAAGATATAAGTTAAGTAAATGATAAGAGAATAAGTCAACATCCGAGGACATTAAAATGGCAAGGAGAGTATTAAGGTATTCACAAGAGCTATGAGTTGTGAAAATGATAAAAACATCAACCAACATTCGAGGACGAATGTTCCAAAGGGGGGAATGATGTTACGCCCCGCAATATTACGTCGATATTACGTCCTGTGGTATTTCATTACGATGATGTTGCACCCTGTAATATTGTACGTTGAATTTGTTGTAAGGTAATTGACATAAGTCCAAGGAAAAGATTATTTGGAGATTATAAGGCTTATGCTATTTCAAATAAGTGATGAGTAAATTCGTGAAGGTGAGAGGGTAAGTAAAATCGAAGAAAACGAATTTTGTCAAAATTTGGCATTTTGGGATAAAATACGGCCCGAACTAAAATACCCGATATTTATGAACTAGTGCCAAACAAGGTATTACATGGCTATGATAGTAAGGTGTATAAGGTATGTGGGAAGTGAGTAATTATTTAAGTAATTTGGGGCAATTTTTAAATTATGCGGGTAATTGGTTAATTACCGGGCAACGGGACATTACCTAGTTAACTAATAAGCGGACAAAAACTTAACTACTTATGCCCAAAAACGTGGCACAAGACCACTAATTGGGGAAAGTGACTCATTAAACATGGGTATAGGTGGCTAAAGTGACCAACGAGATAAGTCTTGGAGATCAAAAAGGGATTTGATTTTAATATCAAAGAAAACCCACTCTGAAATGTTTTGTTGGCGTATTGTGTTCATATTTGGTCCTTGCTGAATTTGTTTTCTTCTACATGGGAATAAAAGTGGCAAAGCATAGGATTTTATGCTCTTGATAATGGAAACCAAGAGGAAAAGAGGAAAAGTAAGGAAAATAAATAGATAAGGGTTAACTTTTCCCTCTCTATTTGGTAATGGGAAAGTCACGACAAAGTTGGAAACAAATCACTTATTTGTTATCTATTTTGAATTGCAAAATAAAGTGGTAAAAGATGTGCATTTTAGTATAAGATGCTTTATATTTCATCTTGTTTACAAGATAAAGAGATCCAACTCAGAATTGAAGAATGAGGGCTTGACGGTAGAGTAAAGATCGATGTACGCGTTTCATAGAATGATCAAAGGAAATTATGGTAATTGAAATGTTCTGGTAATTGAGAATTATCTCAGGTATGTTAAGGCACTTTCTTCTTTCTTTTGGCATGATCTAAAGTGAAATGAATAAACTACTTCATAACGGATCTACTCCTAGCAACTAAGGTTGTCCATGTTGTTCTTTCCTTATAAAATTATTCTAAGAAAGTGTGTATGATCCTTGAATCCTAAGGTTCATATTGAGGGTATGGATATCCATATTGCTCTTAAGTCACTCCAAAAGGTTTAGAAGGTGATTCCATGAGTTTAGCATGCATTATATATATGTATCTATTTTACTCTACCGAGCCGCGCTATAGTCGGCCGGGTACGACACCTATTGTGCAACCACTGATCAGTTGGGTTTACCGAGCTCCACGTGGCCGGGTACGATTCTACCGAACCTTATGATGGTCGGGTACGCTTTTACCGAGTCCTCTTTGAGGCCGGGTACGATATGATGATGATGATGCCCACAGAGGCGAATGTTTTAAAAAGTTTATGTATATATATGTATTATGCATTTCATATCAGTAACCCCCAGAGGCACTCTGATGTTACAGGTTGTATCTCCTCTATCTCTCTCTTTACATTACTGTTCTTGTTTATGCTTTCCTGCCTAACATACTCGGTACTTTATTCGTACTGACGTCCCTTTTGCCTGGGGACGCTGCATTTCATGCCCGCAGGTCCCGATTGATAGGTTGACAGTCCTCCTAGTAGGCTATCAGCTCAGCGAAGGTGTTGGTGCACTCCACTTGCTCCGGAGTTGCCTATTTGGTCAGTATGTTTTGGATATGTATTGATTAATATGGCGGGGCCCTGTCCCGACCTTTATGATTTTATGTACTCTTAGAGGCTTGTAGATATATGTCAGGTGTATGGATAATTGTATGGCCTTGTCGGCCTATGTTTCGAGTTTACTAATGGTCATGTCGGCCTTATAGGCCCGTATGTCACATATATTAGTTTGTATAACATGTTGGGTCTTCATATGTTGACTATTCCCTTATGTTTTATTCTTGTTATCTCAGGACGAGTTTTCTAGCTCATTTACTCATGATAACATGATAAGAAAGATATGTTACGTTGGTACTCGGTTGAGTAAGGCACCGGGTGCCCGTCGCGGCCCTTCGGTTTGGGTCGTGACATACTTGTTCCTTCAATCCCATGTTAAGCTTCTCGAGTTAATCTCTGCATGGCCTTCTTCGATTACTAACTTTGGCAACTGGGTGACAGCCCCCATGATGATATTGTCTTCCTCGACTGACGATCCCAAGTTTGCTAGTGCGTCGACCTCGCTGTTCTATTCTTGAGGTACATGATCTAGTGTCCATTCCTTGAAGCGGTGAAGTGTTATTTGAAGTTTATCCAAGTACCTTTTCATTCGATCGTCTCGAACCTTAAAGCTTCTGTTGACATGGTTTACCACCAAAAGGGAATCACACTTTGCCTCGATGACCTCCGCTCCAAGGCTCTTGGCTAGTTCAAGACCTGCAATCATGGCTGCATACTCAGCCTCATTGTTAGTCAATTTAGAAGTTTTTATAGATTGCCTAATAACACTGCCTGTAGGCGATTTCAAAACGATGTCGAGCCTGGACCCTTTCACATTCAAGGCACCGTCCGTGAAAAGGGTCCAAACCCCCGACGATGTACCTGTTTTTAGCAAGAGTTCCTTTTCTACTTAGGGTATGAGGGTAGGTGCGAAGTCGGCCACGAAGTCTGCCAAAATTTGAGACTTGATGGCCGTCTGAGGTTGATATTCGATATCATATCCTCTAAGTTCGATGGCCCACTTGGCCAATCTGCCCGATAATTCGCTCTTATGCAAGACATTTCAAAGTGGATATGTAGGTAGTACACATATAGGATGACATTGAAAATATGGTTTTAATTTCCTAGATGCGCTTATTAATGCAAGATCTAATTTATCCAAATGTGGATACCTGGTTTCAGTATCCCCTAGGGTCCGATTCACATAATAAATAGGAAATTACATACCTTGCTCTTCTCGAACCAACACGCCACTTATCGCTACCTCTGGCACGGATAGATACAAGTAATGTGTTTCACCCTCCTTTGGAGTATGGAGCAAAGGGGGGCTCGAGAGATACCGTTTTAATTCTTCTAGGGCTTGCTGGCGCGCCTGGCTCTATACGAAGTTGTTCTTCTTTTTAAGCAGGGAGAAGAAATGATGGCTCCGATCTAATGATCTCGAGATGAATCGACCCAGGGAAGCTATCCGTGTGGTCAGCTATTGCACGACTTTCACATTATTCACCACAGTGATTTCCTCAATGCTTTGATTTTATTGGGATTGGTTTTGATTCCCCCGTTCTATACCATGAAGCCCAAGAACATGCCCGAGCTAACTCCAAAAGCGCATTTCTTGGGGTTGAGCTTCATGTTATACTTTCTAAGGATGTCGAATGTTACTTGCAAATGGGTCAAATGGTCCTCTACGCGCAAGGATTTAACTAGTATATCATCAATATAAACTTCCATGGATTTGCCTATTTGATGCTCGAACATCCTATTAACTAAACATTGATACGTGGCCCTTGTGTTCTTTAGCCCGAAGGGCATTTACATTATAGCAGTATGTGCCAAACTTTGTGATGAACGAAGTCTTTTCCCGGTCCTCTGGGTTCTTTTGAATCTGATTATACCCAGAGTAGGTGTCAATATAGGAAAGAATCTCGTGGCCAATCGTAGCATCGATCAAGCGATC